>NC_029792.2:106355026-106364578 GCF_000816755.2 Arachis ipaensis | reverse complement strand
GATGTAAACTCTGAGAAATTAATAAATTAAATTTTATAGTTTAGGAAAGTAGAAATATTAAAAATATGAATTTTGACACTAATTTTAAAGATTTTGTCCTAAAATTGTGCTAAGGACCGAATCGGTTAAACCGGGCCCAGAAACCAAACCCAATTATATAAAACCCTTTCCCACCCTCAGCAAATAAGATTTTGCATAGATAGGAAGAGAGAGCATGGTGATTTGGAGGAGACGGTATTCACTGTAAACTTCCGTCGCCCATAACTTTCAATCTGGAGTTCCGATTGATGAGCCATCAGTGGCCACGTGTTCGTCTCAAAATTCTTTTCAATTCTATCTGAACAAAGTGGTAAGAAATTCGTATTTGTTTTCCAGTTTTTCCCTTCTCAATTTCGTGGATTTTGAGTTTGGGTATTGAGGAATTGAATGATTTTGATGGTTTAGGTGAACTCTAGCCTTGGATAATCACTAAGTTTTGTCCAATTGATCCGTGGGTAAGGTAAGAAACTGTTGAATTCTTGTGAATCATTGAATTAATGAACCCTATGATGATTATAGTGATATTGTGTGAATTAGATTGTGTTCTTGTCGATTAGGAGTTCAATTTGGCAGTTTGGAATGAAATTCGGGTAATTAAGCTTGAGGAATTGACGTTCCGAAACTTGGAGCTTGTGAAAGGAGAGGTTTTTAATGTGTTTCGTGCTTAGAGAGGAATCGGCTAAGGTATGATTTTGGTTTCTCATAGTTAATGTTTAATGTCATGTGAAAACTTAGGCTAAAAGACCTTAAGATAGGAATGAATTGAATGAATTATTGATGGATTGTGTATATGTTATATGATGTGTGTATAAAGGATAATGAATTTGTATGTGTTGGATTATGACTTTGATGAGTATAAAATAGTGATGATTGTTGATGTGGTGAGGGTTGATAGAGGGTTTGTGAAATTGAATTGAATGGATTGGTTGAGAGATGTGTGATTTGATTTTGTAAACAGTTTGCTATTTTAGTTGGTTAGTTTTGGAAAAGATTTAATATTGGAATTAGTTTGATTTTGAAATACTTTGATACTGGAAATGATTTGAATGACTGAAAAGTATTTGGTTTGGTGGTTAGGACCCTTGAAGGGTGGCAGAAGTTTGAGTTTTAAAGGAGATATTGCCAAAATTTCTATAAAAATTGGAGTTTTGATTTGAAGTGTTAATTTAAAAAGAAAAAGATTGTTATATGGTTTGTATATTTGAGACTAATTGTTGACCTTCTGTTGCAAGATGCGACCAGGAACTTTAACTCCCCGGGTCTCCCCATAGGCATGCGTATATACGCAGAATATTATATTATTGAGCTTGGAGTTTGACTCCATAGAATATTATTGAACTTGGAGTTTGACTCCATGGAATATTATATTTGAGCTTGGAGTTTAACTCCATGGAATATTATATTATTGAACTTGGAGTTTGACTCCATGAAATATTATATTTGAGCTTCGAGTTTGGTTCCATGGATATTATTTTTGAGCTTGGAGCTTCGTGCACAGAGAGACTATCCAATAGTTAGCTACCAGGGCATGTCGGGTTGGCTATATAACCCACAGATGAGACTCATCAGCCATAGGACAGGCATACATCATATGTATTTGTATGTTTTGCTTGAGTGTGTATTATTTTGATTTGCTTAACTGCTTAACTCTGCATATTTGCTTCTTGTTCTACTTGTTGTAATTGCACCTCTATTTGTATTTTCCTTACTTGAACTGTATGTGTATATTTTCTGAGAGACCCCTCTTGGCAGAGGTGTAAGGCGGGTTATTCCACCGGTGATTTAGAAGGTTGGAGGAGACAGAAAGTGAAGTGTTAGGTTAAAGTTAGATTTAGTACTTGAATACCTTAGATAACTTACTTAATTTCTGGTTTAGTTGGATCTTTAAGCTGAAATCTGAGTGTCGGAGTTCTAGGAAAGCCTCTGACTTTTTCGGAACCTTTTATATTAACTATGCGGACACCTTTACCATGCTAAGAACACCCTGTTCTCATTCCGTATATATTTCTATTGCAGATGCAGGTCGAAAAACACCTTGTTGAGCTTATGGAGATCCGCCTTACAAGCGAAGAACTGTCTTTTAGGCTGTTATATTTTGTTTTAGGTTATGTATATATGTATATAAAATATTTACATGTATATTTTGTATTTTGTCCCTCTTAGAGGTTAACTTGGAGAAACAAGTGTTTATTTTGTAGTTTGAGTTATATTTTGGATTGTATGTGTGTGTGTGTGTGTGTGTGTGTGTGTGTGTGTAATTACATACTCTGGCCGGCCTTAATTTTGCAGGTCGAGTCTGGAGTTTGATATATGTGTCTTAGAATTCTGATCTGTATATTATGTTTTTAGCCTTTTTTTTTTATCTTACTTATCCGTTTTACGATTAACCTTGCAAGTGTGACACGATTTTCTGTTTTTGCTTTTGCTTAGCTTTTTCTTCAAGGCTCTTAATTATAAATTCTTTCAACTATATTTATGTATGTATTTTATTTTTAGAGGTCGTAATACCTCGCCACCTCTACTTTATGACTTAAGTGTAAGGCTCTGTGTGGCAGGGTGTTACATTATGGTATCAGAGGAGTTTGTTCCTGTAAAGCTTGAGGGACGGACTGACTATGCTTCTGGGCATACTCTGGATATATGTATAGCTAATTAGGATATCTAATTGATATATGTAGCATATTTTTTCATGAGTATCCATTTGGGATTTTGAGCATTAGACTTGAGATATTGAGACTGATCACCTTGATATCATTTGCTTGATGTGAACAGGAACCAAATGGCACCTTGTGGACATGATCGTAGTCAAGTACGGAGAGGTAATGAGGTAAGCGTAATGGTTGGTAGTCTAACTGACTTCGTAACTATGATGACGAACGTGGATGTTTCCATTAATGTTGCTTGTATTGCGACCAACCGAGTAGTGGATAGGATGAGACAGGAAGCTGAAGATGGAAATGGAGGTAATAATGAACATGATGGGGGAGATAATATTCCGAGTACGATGGTACCGATGGAAATAGTGAGTTTTCCAGAGTTAGTTAACACGGTTCAAGTAACGGGAGAAAGCTCAAGAAGGACTGTGGCGGTAAGGAGTGACCGCCAGGAATCCTACACAAAGAAGAAGGGAAAGAAGATCACACCAAAGAGCCGGAGTTTCAAAAGGAAGGGTTATGTTTTCCTACATCTTCAGGACCAACACAATGATTAAGGGAACGATAACCACCAAAGACCTGGTGAGGAAAAGCAGGCGAGTACTCAGCTGAACAATTTAAAGTGCTTGAGATGCAAAAGGTATCCTCAAGACAAGTCGTGCAGGGCCGGGATAGGCATATATTACAAGTGCAGGGAACCAGGGCATATCTCTTAGAATTGTCCACACAGGAAAGATAGGGATGCAATTAAATCTGATTTTTAGACCCGAGGTAATTGTGAACTAGTAGCTGAATTTTTAACTGCCTTACATAATATTGGTATGTAGCATTCATTCGTAACGCATGACTAATTTGTGAGAATCGTTATTTCCAAATGAATGATCAACCGATGACTTCTAGTTATTGAGATAGAGTGATATTTGGTTAACATAGCGGAATGGCTAGGTTCTTGAAGGATAATAATCAGATTAACACAGTGGAAGCGGGTTGAACTATTTCGAGCGTTCAATTTGAGTTATATCTAAGGAATCGGAAGTGTTGAAAGTTGCGCGGGATTATTATTTGAAATCTAGTGATGGTGAACTGCGAGGAAGAAGCATGACACGAATTTAACCTTTAGCTACTAGTTGGTTAGGTGGCAAGAGAAAGTGTGTTTGCAATAGACTTAATGCCAGGAGCTGGACCAGTTTTCATTGCATCGTATAAGATGACACCGTTAGAATCGGTAGAACTTAGGATCTAGTTGAAGGGAGTACTAGAAGTGAAATTTGTCTGACTAAGTGTTTCCCTATGGGGAGTGCCAGTTATGTCTGTAAAGAAGAAAGACAATAGCCAGAAGTTTCAGGCGAGAAAGAGAGTGTGCCAACGCATCTTTACAAGTCGATCTAGCCTTTCTTTTGCAACTTGCATTGGAATTCTATCTTAAATTTTATCTTGAAAAATGAATTGATCATCTTCCCAATTCTATTCCTTAATTGCATGAATCTTGTCTCTTCTGAGATGAGCCTGAGATTATCTTGGTATAATCATGTAATCCTTGAATCTTAAGAACTTGCTGTGAATGGAGTTGTTCTCCTTTGTAAAATGTACTCTTATAAAATCCACTGAGACTTACCTGATTCGCTATGCCTTGTTCTCTCTATCAAAGTCTTGATTTAAATTTATTTTTGAGATGTACCTTAGTTCCTTTTCTTGTGCATTTCGTTATTTTTGTATAACTCTATTTAACCGCATACAAGACCTTCTTCTGATCTCTTGTGAACATCGTTTGTGTTGCTCATTCGTCTCTTTGAACCTAACATCTTTTCAAAAATCAACTCGAGCTGGAATTTGCGTTGCGTACAACTCCTAGATGAAACCATTAAGACGTTAGTGCCGTAGAGCAAGATTTATGAATGTGAAAGATGGGACTTGTAAGAATGCAATATCAAGAGGAGTTTTGGAGCTTTAATTATTACCGATCATATTGCCTGTGATTAAGTTGACTCGCAAGGATGCACCATTTGTATGGACGCTCGACTGTGAAGAGAGTTTTTGAACTTGGAAGAAGAGATTGATTATAGCGCTAACACTAGTGTTACCTGAACCTAATAAACTATTTTAAGGTTACTGTGATGTGTCATTGAAGGGCTTAGAGTGCATGTCGACGCAATGTCGTACTAAGGTGACGGATGCCCTGAGTAGGAAGTCTCCAAATGTTGCTTAGATGCGGATTCAGGAGGAAGAATTGTTAAGTAAGTTTAGAGTCTTAAGTTGGGTGTTTAGAGAGTGGTTGTAGGTGTCAGACTGAATTATGGCATTTATAAATAATGGTAAGGCTGAAGTTCGGAGGACGCAACAAAATGGTAAGAAGTTATCATGGATGTTGAAGTCTGTTGAACAAAAAAATCAAGAAGAAGATCGAGGGAGATAAAGAAAGCATTGAAGGTAAAATGGAATGATTTGCATGCCGAATGTTGTAAGTGGAGGCATAAATTGTGGCATGAAGTTCTCAAAATTGGATTTTCGAATTCATCCTGAAGTTACTAAGATGCACTACGAATTAAAGCAGATGATTTGGTGGTCTAGGGTGGAAGGTGGCGCAGCATCACTTGCGACCAAGTGCCTGACGTGTCTGAAGGTAAAGACAGAGTATTGGAGACTGTACGTTAAGAAGATAGTAAGGTTGCATAAAGTGTTAATCGGTTCTGTGTTAGTGTGAACCCAGAGAATCAAGCGTCTTAGTTCTTGAAATGATAGCTGAGATGACGAAAAAGAGATCAAGCAAATTCGAGTTAAAATTCTCATTATGAAAAGCTCACAGAAGAGTTATGTGGACATGAAGAGGAAACCTTTCAAATTTTAAGAAGAAAGTCCTATATTCGTGAAGGTTACTTCGACAAAATGGAATCGATGAGCGATCAAAACTGAAGTCGAAGTGTAATGAGACCTGAGTTAGTGGCAAAAAACAAACCGTTTCAGATTCTGAAGAGGATTGGGCAAGTGGTGTATCGGTTAATTTTACCCCCACATCTTTCAAACTGGTACGATGTATTTCACGTCTCGCAGTTTTAAAAGTACGCTTCTGATGCCAATCACGTTTTAGAACTTGAACCAGTGTAACTGAGAGAGGATCTAATGCATCGAGTAACTCCTGTTAGAATTGACAATACTAGTCTTAAGTGGCTACGCAGAAAATGAGTTTCGTTAGTAAAGATTATTTGGAGTCGAGCTAGAATTGAGGAACACACCTGGGAACTTAAGTCAGAAATAAGAGAAGACTACCCTTACCTATTTTCAAATAACTGAATCTGAATTTTAGGGACAAAATTCTTAATTAAGTGGGTATGATATAAATCCTGAAAAATTAATAAATCAATTATTATTCAAAGAAATTAGAAAATTAAATTTTATAATTTAGGGAAGTAGAAATATTAAAAATACGAATTTTGACACTAATTTTAAAGATTTTGGCCCAAAACCAGGCCAACGGACCGAACCTGTTACCTGACCCAAGAATCGAAACCTAATTATATAAAACTCTTCCCCACTCTCAGCAAATCAGATTTTGCATAGAGAGGAAGAGAGAGCACGGTGATTTGGGGGAAATGGTATTCACCGTAAACTTCCGTCGCCCATAACTTTCAATCTGGAGCTCCGACTGATGAGCCGTTAGTGGCCACATGTTCGTCTCAAAATTATCTTCAATTCTATCTGAACAAAGTGTTTGTATTTCTTGTCTAGTTTTTTCCCTTCTCAATTTTGTGGGTTTTGATTTTGGGTATTGAGGAATTGAATGATTTTGATGGTTTAGGTAAACTCTAACCGGTGATAATCATTGAGTTTTGTCCAATTGATCCGTGGGTAAGGTAAGGAACTATTGAATCCTTGTGAATCATTGAATTAGTGAACCCTATTATGATTATAGTGATATTGTGTGAATTAAATTGTGTTCTTGTCAATTTGGAGTTCAATTTGGCAGTTTGGAACGAAATTTGGGTAATTAAGCTTGAGGAATTGACGTTTGAAAACTTGGAGCTTGTGAAAGGAGAGGTTTTTGAGGTGTTCTGGCTTAGGGAGGAATCGGCCAAGGTATGATTTTGGTTTCTCGTAGTTAATATTTAATATCACGTAAAAACTTAGGCTAGAAGACCTTAAAATAGGAATAAATTGAATGAATGATTGATGGATTGTGTATATGGTATATGATGTGTGTATAAAGGATGAATAAATTTGTATGTGTTGGATTATGACTTTGATGAGTATAAAATAATAATGATTGTTGATGTCTTGAGGGTTGATGGAAGGTTTGTGAAATTGAATTGAATGATTGGTTGAGAGATGTGTGATTTGATCTTGTAAACGGTTTGCTATTTTTGCATAATTTATCATCCTTCAGCTGTTGGAATTACAAGTTGTTATTGTTTCATTTTAGTTGGACTAGTGCATTTATTTGGGCCAAATCCCTTGGTTAGAAATTTGAATGTGAAATCATTTATAATATAAATGAAAGTGGCAGTCAAGTATTGGACTCCCTTTTTCACTTCAAATTTATTTATCATTGATGTCATGTTTCTAGTCTAACTTGTTATTTTTTTATGCCATTTCAATGACAGGAAAGATATTATTAGCCAAAACTTTGGCACGGTTTGTAAATGTTCCCTTTATTATTGCAGATGCTACTACACTAACTCAAGCAAGTTAACATGATTTTCTTACTGCTAAGAAATTTGAGTGTTATATACCAGATGCATTTCTGCTTGTCCAATTTGAAAATGCCCCAATACCAACTTTGTGCAGGCTAGTTATGTTGAAGAAGATGTGGAGTCCATATTATACAAGCTATTCACCATTAGCACCCTCACAAATGACAACTATGTCATTTTCATACACCATAGCAATTTGAGATTTGTCATTAAGCCCAAACAAAACTAGTTTTTGCAGGAATATAGACCAGGTTTAAACAGTGTGATTCAATCTTGGGAAGAAAATAGGTTTTTTTGTTTAGCTTTTGTAGCATACAGTGTTGGAGGAAGATTACAATGTCTTGAATCAACATTTTATACATATATTTTCAGGTTGTAGATTATAATATGGAAGCTGCACAGTAAGACATTGTTTACATTGACGAAGTTGACAAGATCACCAAGAAGGTTCCCCTTTTCTTACATCCCCCCTTCTTTTCCTTCTTCAAAATCCCAAAACTATTTTTTTTCCACTGTCTTCTAAGTCTGATCTTCATATTTCAGGCTGGGAGCCTTAACATCATCAGACATGTCTCTGGTGAAGGCGTTTAGCAAGCATTATTATGTTTGAGGAAACGATTAGTTCTTCTCATGTGAATCTTTTAGCTATTTGATACTACTGCTAACATGACGTTGAAACAGTAAAAAGTCAAAGCTAGTTATATTCATACTACAGGCCTAGCATTCCAAATTCAAAGGGTGGAAACATTAAAACGAGAGCTTGAAGACCAAAAGATTAAGTGAAATTCAAGATACATGAAGTAATCAAGAAAGCATTATTGATGATGTGAAGTGGACTTTGTTATTATCATCATGCCACTCTCCTCTGGATTATTCCTTATAGTTTTACATTGTTTTATTTAATTCAGAAAAAAAATAGCAACATTTTGTATGCCTCATATGTGTTAGGAAACGAGCGAAAGCATAATAAAAAGGTATATTTTTAAGACTTTGTTTATAAGTTATATAATATTTTGTTTATGGATATTAATTTTTTGTTATTGTGAAATTTTAATAAAAAAATTATTTATTTAACACAATAAAAATGACGGTAAAAACAGCTTTTTTAACTGATAGAAAATGTCACTTTTATATGGTAAAAATAGCGGTTTGAAATACCGTTTTAACTAATAAAAATGCCACTGCCAGGGTAAAAATGGCGATTTATAAATGCTGTTTTAACCAATCAAAAACCATTTTAATCCGGTAAAAACAGCGGTTTCAAATGCCGTTTTAACCAATAAAAATGCCACTGTCAGGATAAAAATGGCGGTTCATAAACGCCATTTTAACCAACCAAAACTGCCATTTTAACCCGTTAAAAATGGCGGTTTCAAAAAGCTGTTTTAACCAACTAAAAAACGCCGTTTTATTTGGAAATAACGACGGTTTGAACCGCCGTTTTAACCTATCAAAAATCGTCGTTTTAACTCTGGGAATTACGACGGTTTTCAGAAAACCGCCGTAATAACCAGAATGGCGCTCAGAATTACGTCATTTTTTAAAACCGCCATACTTGGTAATAATGGTGGATCAAACCGCCGTAAATACCAAAAAAACAACCATAATTACCATAATTTTTTGTAGTGTTCCTTCCAACAGTTCGTTTGTGTTTCCTTGTGGCAGTTTCGTCTGTGCTTCCTTGTGGCAGTTCCGTCTACACTTCCTTCCGGCAGTTCCGTCTGCGCTTCCTTCAGGCAGTTCCGTTTGCACCCGTTCTATCAGTTTATGCATTTTTTTATTTCGTTGTTTTAAATAAGTTTCAAACTCATGTTGTCACTTGAGTTTGAGGGGCGATGTTAGAATATAATTAGAATCAATTAGATCAATCAGCATTATTTAGCATATCTGAATATTTATTATAGGATATTACGTCTTTATTATTTCGATTCTCTTAGCAGCTATAAATATCTTTTTATATTATATTATTTTAAAGATAACTTAAATAGACACAAATCGTTTCTCTACTGCTCTCTCTTACCCTTTCTAACATTTAATCTATTTATATTAAAATATTTGCATGCTGCTTGATAAAAAATTAATTATCGATCAATCATTGTATAAGAATATATATTTAGTATTTATAAAAATATTTAATAATATTGTTGTATAAATATTTGATTATTATGTTTTGG
>NC_029792.2:106326172-106355001 GCF_000816755.2 Arachis ipaensis | reverse complement strand
TCAGTCCTCCATTGTTTTTAATAACCACTAGACTATCTCTCAAGGAGATGATCAGAAGATCGAGTGTTGTGCATTGACCAGAGAGAGATAGGATTAAAAATAGTCGTTCTTGTTTAGTCTTCGTTAATTAGTTTTTAAAATGTAAATCATCTAGAATTTTGTTTTTAAAATGTTTGTAACTAACATAGACTATATTGCATTAGACAAGTCTCCCCCGTTTTCCTAAACACCAACCGCAATTGTCACTGAATTCAAAATTATCTTATGTATTTTATCAAACAGAAACAATTATAGCTTCTATTTTATTTATTTTTCCTGCCATGTTGGTGCAGGCCATTATTGTCTAGTTCTCGTAGGAGATATCCTATGGCCCATTTGGATAAGTTTTTAAATTATTTTTTTTAACTTTAACTTATAAAAATAGTTGAAGTGTTTGAATATATTATTTTATAAAATGTACAGAAAATCAGTCTTTTTATAGAGGAATTGCAGAAATAAAAATAACTATAAAATAAGAGGTAAGAGAAAAATACTAGCTTAAAATAAAGAAAAATTTCTAATCATAAAATCTATAAAATTAAGTTAAACCAAAAAAAAAAAGATTTATAATTAATTCTATTTACATAAAAGATTCATGAAAGGAATTAGGAATCTGATTTTGATTTGATCTAGTCAACATTCACCCTCAAGCTGGCTTGAAGATATTTGATGAGCGGATAATTTATACGCTTTTTGGCATTGTTTTTACATAGTTTTTAATATACTTTAGTTACTTTTTATTATATTTTTATTAGTTTTCATTCAAAAATCACATTTCTGGACTTTACTATGAGTTTGTGTATTTTTCTGTGATTTCAGATAATTTCTGGCTGAAATTGAGGGACTTGAGCAAAAATCTGATTCAAATGCTGAAGAAGGACTGCAGATGCTATTGGATTCTGACCTCCCTACACTCTAAGTGGATTTTTTGGAGCTACAGAAACTCAATTGGCGCGCTCTCAATTGCGTTGGAAAGTAGACATCCAGGGCTTTCCAGCAATATAAAATAGTCTATACTTTGCACGAGTTTTGACGACGCAAACTGGCGTTCAAATGCCAACTCCCTGCCCTATTCTGGAGTTAAACGCCAGAAACAGGTTGCAAATCAGAGTTAAACGCCAGAAACAGGCTACAACCTGGCGTTTAACTCCAAAAAGAGTCTCTACACATGAAAACTCAATGCTCAGCCCAAGCACACACCAAGTGGGCCCGGAAGTGGATTTCTACATCATTTACTTATCTTATGTAGCCCTAGCTACTAGTTTAGTATAAAAACTACATTTAGTGATTTATTTCACATCTCTGGTTGGTATTTGACTAATTTTATGTTCAAAGATCACGTTTAGGGGGCTAGCCATTCGGCCATGCCTTGACCTCCATCACTTATGTATTTTCAATGGTAGAGTTTCTACACACCATAGATTAAGGTGTGGAGCTCTGCTTTTCCTCATGAATTAATGCAAAGTACTATTGTTTTTCTATTCAATTCAAGCTTATTCTTATTCTAAGATATTCATTCGCACACAAGAACATGATGAATGTGATGATTATGTTACACTCATCACCATTCTCACTTATGAATGCGTGCCTGACAAACACTTCTGTTCTACATGAAAACAAGCTTGAATGCATATCTCTTAGCCTCCTAGTTCACGATAAGAGTCTTCGTGGTATAGGCTAGAATTATTGGCGGCCATTCTTGAGATCCAGAAAGTCTAAACCTTGTCTGTGGTATTCCGAGTAGGATCTGGGAAGGAATGACTGTGACGAGCTTCAACCTCGCGAGTGTTGGGCGTAGTGACAGACGCAAAAGGATCACTGGATCCTATTCCAACATGATCGAGAACCGACAGATGATCAGCCATGCGGTGAGAGCGCATTTGGACCATTTTCAGTGAGAGGACGGGATGTAGCCATTGACAACAGTGATTCCCAACATACAGCTTGCCATGGAAAGGAGTATGAATGATTGGATGAAGACAGTAGGAAAGCAGAGATTCAGAGGGAGCAAAGCATCTCCATACACTTATCTGAAATTCTCCCCAATGAATTACGTAAGTATCTCTATCCTATTTTATATTTTATTTATATTTTAATTATCTTAAATCCCATAACTATTTGAATCTGTCTGACTGAGATTTGCAAGATGACCATAGCTTGCTTCAAGCCGACAATCTCTGTGGGATCGACACTTACTCACGTAAGGTTTATTACTTGGACGACCCAGTGCACTTGTTGGTCAGTTGTGCGAAGTTGTGAAAAAGAACTAAGATTATTGGTGCACGAAATTGTGATCATCAACAATGGCGCCAAAGGACTTGGAGCTCTTAAACGTGAATCACACTTTGTCACAATTCCGCACAACTAACCAGCAAGTACACTAGGTCGTCCAAGTAATAAACCTTACGTGAGTAAGGGTCGATCCCACGGAGACTGTCGGCTTGAAGCAAGCTATGGTCACCTTGTAAATCTCAGTCAGGCGAATTCAGATGGTGATGCAGAATTGATAATTAAAAGATAAATAAAACATAAAATAAAGATAGAGATACTTATGTAATTCTTTGGTTGGAATTTCAGATAAGCGTATGAAGATGCTTTGTTTAAGCATGGCTGAATGGCCAGCCTCCAAGGTCTAGGGACTAAACTTCCAAAGATCTCCCCCAAATACAATAGCAAAAGGTCCTATTTATAGAAAACTAGTAGCCTAGGGTTACAGAAATAGGTAATTAATGCAGAAATCTTCTTCCGGGTCCACTTGGTGTGTGCTTGGGCTGAGCATTGAAGCTTTCATGTGTAGAGACTTTTCTTGGAGTTAAACGCTAGCTTTTGTGCCAGTTTGGACGTTTAACTCCAGCTTTTGTGCCAGTTCCGGCGTTAAACGCCAGAATTCTTGAGCTGACTTGGAATGCCTATTTGGGCCATCAAATCTCAGGTAAAGTATAGACTATTATATATTGCTGGAAATCCCAGAATGTCTACTTTCCAACGCATCTGAGATCGTGCCAATTGGGTTTCTGTAGCTCCAGAAAATCCACTTCGAATGCAGGGAGGTCAGAGTCCAACAGCATCTGCAGTCCTTTTTCAGCATCTGAATCAGATTTTTGCTCAGGTCCCTCAATTTCAGCCAGAAAATACCTGAAATCACAGAAAAACACAAACTCATAGTAAAGTCTAGAAGAGTGATTTTTATTTAAAAACTAATAAAAATATAATAAAAACTAATTAAAATATATTAAAAACATACTAAAAACAATGCCGAAAAGCGTATAAATTATCCGCTCATCAATTATGAACGTGCGTATTAAGTTTTTGGCGTCGTTACCAAGGAATGAACAGTCACGATTTCGTGCACCAAGTTTTTGGCGCCGTTGCCAGGGATTTTTCGAGTTTGGACAACTGACGGTTCATCTTGTTGCTCAGATTAGGTAATTTTATTTTATTTTTAAAGCTTTTTATTTTCGAAAAAAAAATTTCAAAAAAATAAATTATTCTATGTTCTTCAGAATTTTTAAGAATGAATTCTAGAGTTTCATGAGATATGTTGAATCCTGGCTGGCTGTTAAGCCATGTCTAATCCTTTGGGCCGAGGTTTCAACTATCATTAGAAGAGCTTCTTTGTCTTTCTCAGCAATTTAGCTTTTGTATGTAATGAGCTGCTAAAGCTTGGCTGGCCATTGGCCATGTCTAGTGTTTTGGACCGAAACTTTCACTGAAAGCTTGGCTGGCTAATAATCCATGTCTAATTCTTGGACCGGAGTTTTAGACTAACATTGCATGATTCCTGGAATTCTTATTAAAAATTTTGAAAACCTTATTTTTCTTTTCCAATTAATTTTCGAAAAATTACAAAAAAATAAATAAAATCATAAAAAAAAACCAAAATTTTTGTGTTCCTTGTTTGAGTCTAGTGTCAATTGCATATTTTTAATTTTTCTTTAAAAAATTTTCGAAGAACACCTACATGAAACTGTTCTTCATGATCTTCAAGTTGTTCTTGATGATCTTCTTTGTTTGATCTTTGCATTTTCATGTTTTGTGTCTTTTCTTATTTTTCATATGCATTTTCAATTTGTTAGTGTCTCAATATTAAAAATTTCTAAGTTTGGTGTCTTGCATGTGTGTCTTTTCTTAAAAATTTTCAAAAATAAGTTCTTGGTGTTCATCTTGATCTTCAAAGTGTTCTTGGTGTTCATCTTGACATTCAAAGTGTTCTTGCATATTTTTCTTGTTTTGATTCATAATTTTATGTCTTGTGTCTTTTTTGTGTTTTTCTCTTTCTTCATTAAAAATTAAAAAATAAAAAAAATATCTTTCCCTTATTCTTCTCATAAAATTCGAATATTTGAGTTGACTTTTTCAAAAATTTTTAAAAATTTAGTTGTTTCTTATGAGTCAAATCAAATCTTCAATTTAAAAAAAAAATTCTATCTTTTTCAAATCTTTTTCAAAAATCAAATCTATTTCATTTTTTTCTTTCATATTTTCGAAAATTCAAATTGATTTTCAAAAATCTTTTTCTTATTTTATTCCATATTTTTCAAAATCTTTACTAACAATTAATGTGATTGATTCAAAAAAAAATTTTGAGTTTGTTACTTACCTATTAAGAAAAGTTCAATCTTTAAATTTTAGAATCATATCTTTTAGTTTCTTGTTAGTCAAGTAATCAATTTCAATTTTCAAAATCAAATCTTTTTAATTTCCAATTCAAATCTTTTTCAAAATGATTTTCAATCATATCTTTTTCAATTTCAATCATATCTTTTTCAAAATCAATTTCAAAATCTTTTCTAACTTCTCACCCTTTCAAATTTGATTTTCAAATTTTTTTCAATTAACTACTTGACTTTTTGGTTTATTTTTAAAAGTTTTCTATTTCAATCATATCTTTTTCAAAACCACCTAACTATTTCTCTCTCTCTAATTTTCGAAAATCACTAACACATTTTCAGAATTCTTTTTAATTAACTAATTGATTCAAATTTTAATTTTAATTTTATTTCTCTTTTTTATTTTCGAATTCTAACTACATTTTAAAATAAAAACAAAAAAAATTTTCCTTTTAGTTTAAATTAAATTTGAATTTTCTCCCCCTCTTTCATCTCCTTCTATTTATTTATTTATCTACTAACACTTCTCTTCTACTCATAATTCGAACCCCCTCTTCTCCCCTGTGTTCGAATTTTTTCTCTTCTCTTCTTCTACTCACATAAGGAATCTCTATACTGTGACATAGAGGATTCCATATTTTCTTTTCTATTTTCTTCTTTTTTCATATGAGCAGGAACAAGGATAAGAACATTCTTGTTGAAGCTGATCCTGAACCTGAAAGGACTCTGAAGAGGAAGCTAAGGGAGGCTAAAGCACAACTCTCTGGAGAGGATCTGACAGAAATTTTCGAAAAAGAATGAGACATGGCCGAACCTAATAACAATGGTGGAGATGCAAGGAAGTTTCTTGGTGACTTTATTGCACCCTCTTCTGACTTCTATGGAAGAAGCATCTCACTTCCTGTAATTGGAGCAAACAAGTTTGAGCTTAAGCCTCAATTAGTTTCTCTAATGCAACAGAACTGCAAGTTTCATGGACTTCTAGTGGAAGATCCTCATCAATTTTTAGCTGAATTCTTGCAAATCTGTGACACTGTCAAGATCAATGGAGTTGATCCCGAGGTCTACAGGCTTATGTTTTTCCCTTTTGCTGTAAGAGACAGAGCTAGAACATGGTTGGATTCACAACCTAAAGATAGCCTGAACTCCTGGGATAAGCTGGTCAGTGCTTTCCTGGCCAAATTCTTTCCACCTCAAAAGATGAGCAAGCTTAGAGTGGAAATCCAAACCTTCAGACAGAAGGAAGGAGAATCCCTCTATGAAGCTTGAGAAAGATATAAGCAACTGATCAAAAGGTGTTCTACTGACATGCTTCCAGAATAGAGCATCATAAGTATATTCTATGATGGTCTGTCTGAGTTGTCAAAAATGTCATTGGACCATTCTGCAGGAGGATCTCTTCACGTGAAAACCCCTGCAGAAGCTCAGGAACTCATTGAAATGGTTGCAAATAACCATTTCATGTACACCTCTGAGAGGAATCCTGTGAACAAAGGGACGCCTCAGAAGAAGGGAGTTCTTGAAATTGATACTCTGAATGCCATATTGGCTCAGAACAAAATATTGACTCAGCAAGTCAATATGATTTCTCAGAGTCTGAATGGATTGCAAGCTGCATCCAATAGCACTAAAGAAGCATCTTCTAAAGAAGAAGCTTATGATCCTGAGAATCCTGCAATAGCAGAGGTGAATTACATGGGAGAACCCTATGGAAACACCTATAATCCTTCATGGAGAAATCATCCAAATTTCTCATGGAAGGACCAACAGAAGCCTCAACAAGGCTTCAATAATAATGGTGGAAGAAATAGGTTTAGCAATAGCAAGCCTTTTCCATCATCTTTTCAGCAACAGACAGAGAATTCTGAACAGAGCCATTCTGGCCTGGCCACCATAGTCTCTAATCTATCCAAGACCACACTAAGTTTCATGAATGAAACAAGGTCCTCCATTAGAAATTTGGAGGAACAGGTGGGTCAGCTGAGTAAGAAGATTACTGAAACTCCTCCCAGTACTCTCCCAAGCAATACAGAAGAAAATCCCAAGAGAGAGTGCAAGGCCATAACCTTACTTGGTGTGGCCGAATGCCCAGAGGAGGAGGAGGACGTGAATCCCAGTAAGGAAGACCTCTTAGGACATCCTCTGAACAGAAAGGAGTTCCCATTTGAGGAACCAAAAGAATCTGAGGCTCATACAGAGACCATAGAGATTCCATTGAACTTCCTTCTGCCATTCATGATCTCTGATGAATATTCTTCCTCTGAAGAGGATGAAGATGTCACTGAAGAGCAAGTTGCTAAGTATCTAGGAGCAATCATGAAGTTGAATACCAGTTTATTTAGTACTGAGACTTGGGAGGATGAACCCCCTTTATTAACCAATGAACTGAATGCATTAATGAGGCAGACATTACCTCAGAAGAAACCGGATCCCGAAAAATTCTTTATATCTTGTACCAAAGGCACCATGACCTTTGAGAAGGCTCTATGTGACCTTGGGTCAGGGATAAACCTCATGCCACTCTCTGTAATAGAGAAACTGGAAATCTTTGAGGTACAAGCTGCAAGAATCTCATTAGAGATGGCAGACAAATCAATGAAAAAGGCTTATGGACTAGTAGAGGACGTGCTAGTGAAGGTTGAAGGCCTTTATATCCCTGCTGATTTCATAATCCTAGACATTGGGAAGGATGAGGATGAATCTATCATTCTTGGCAGACCCTTCCTAGCCACAGCAAAAGCTGTAATTGATGTTGACAGAGGAGAGTTGATCCTTTAGTTAAATGAGGACTACCTTGTATTTAGGACTCAAGGTTCTCCTTCTGTAACCATGGAGAGGAAGCATGAGAAGCTTCTCTCAGTACAGAGTTAAACAAAACCCCCACATTCAAACTCTAAGTTTGGTGTTGGGAGGCCACAATCAAACTCTAAGTTTGGTGTTGAGAGGCCACAACCAAACTCTAAGTTTGGTGTTGAGAGGCCCCAACATTGATCTGATTTTCTGTGAGGCTCCATGAGAAGCTCACTGTCAAGCTATTGACATTAAAGAAGCGCTTGTTAGGAGGCCACCCAATGTTATTTAATTATATCTATTTATTTTCCATTGCTATTTTATGTTTTCTTAAGGTTGATGATCATGTGAAGTCACAGAAACTACTGAAAAATCAAAAACAAAATGAAAAACATCATTAAAAATAGCTCACCCTGGCGGAAGAGCTTACTGGCGTTTAAACGCCAGTAAGAAGCATCAAACTGGCGTTTAACGCCAAAAAGAAGCATCAAGCTGGCGTTAAACGCCAGAAACAAGCACTAGACTGGCGTTTAACGCCAGAACAGAGCATGGAATTGGTGTTTAACGCCAAGAATGGGAGAAAAGCTGGCGTTAAACGCCAGAAACAAGCAGCAAGCTGGCGTTTAACACCAGACATGCATTCGAAGGGCATTTTGCACGCCTAAATGGAGCAGGGATGCTAAGTCCTTGACCCATCTGGATCTGTGGACCCCACAGGACCCCCACCTACCCCACCTCTTCTTCTCTCCTCTTCACACCTTTTCATAACACTCTTCCCCAAATGCCCTTCACCAATCACCTCCATACCTCTTCCCCATAAACCCCACCTACCTCCAAAATTCAAATTCAAATTCCACTCCCTCCCAAACCCAACCCTAATGGCCGATACCCCCTCACCCCTATATAAACCCCTTAACACTACTCCATTTTCACACATCACAAACACTACTTCCCCCTTGGCCGAATACACTCTCTCACTTCATCTCCTCCATTTTCTTCTTCCTCTACTACTTTCTTTTTTCTTTTGCTCGAGGACGAGCAAACTTTTTAAGTTTGGTGTGGTAAAAGCATTGCTTTTTGTGTTTCCATAACCATTAATGGCACCTAAGGCCAGAGAAACCTCAAGAAAGAGAAAAGGGAAGGCAATTGCTTCCACCTCTAAGTCATGGGAGATGGAGAAATTCATGTCAAAGGTCTATCAAGACCACTTCTATGAAGTTGTGGCCAAGAAAAAGGTGATCCCTGAGGTCCCTTTTAAGCTCAAAAAGAGCGAGTACCCGGAGATCCGACAAGAGATTAGAAGAAGAGGATGGGAAGTACTCTCCAATCCTATTCAACAAGTCAGAATCTTAATGGTTCAAGAGTTCTATGCAAACGCATGAATCACTAGGAACCATGATCAAAGTATGAACCCAAACCCAAAGAATTGGCTTACAATGGTTCGGGAGAAATACTTAGATTTCAGTCCAAAAAATGTAAGGTTGGCGTTCAACTTGCCAATGATGCAAGAAAACACACGCCCCTACACTAGAAGGGTCAACTTTGATCAAAGGTTGGACCAAGTCCTCATGGACATATGTGTGGAAGGAGCTCAATGGAAAGTTGACTCAAGAAGCAACCCGGTTCAATTGAAAAGGCATGACCTTAAGCCCGTGGCTAGAGGATGGTTGGAGTTCATCCAACGCTCTATCATTCTTACTAGTAACCGATCTGAAGTAACTATGGATCGGGCCATCATGATCCATAGTATCATGATTGGGGAGGAAGTGGAAGTTCATGAGATTATACCTCAAGGAATGAATGCTTGAACATTGCATATTTTTGAATTTGTTGTTTATGAATGTTAAAATTGTTGGCTCTTGAAAGAATGAGAAAAAAGGAGAAATGTTATTGATAATCTGAAAAATCATAAAATTGATTCTTGAAGCAAGAAAAAGCAGTGAATACAAAAGCTTGCAAAAAAAAGAAGAAAAGAAAAATGGCGAAAAAAAAAGAAAGAAAAAGAAAAAGCAAGCAGAAAAAGCCAGTAACCCTTTAAATCAAAAGGCAAGGGTAAAAAGGATCCAAGGCTTTGAGCATCAGTGGATAGGAGGGCCCAAGGAAATAAAATCCTGGCCTAAGCGGCTAAACCAAGTTGTCCCTAACCATGTGCTTATGGCGTGAAGGTGTCAAGTGAAAACTTGAGAATGAGCAGTTAAAGTCGAGGTCTAAAGCAAAAAGAGTGTGCTTAAGAACCCTAGACACCTCTAACTGGGGACTCTAGCAAAGCTGAGTCACAATCTGAAAAGGTCCACCCAGTTATGTGTCTGTGGCATTTATGTATCCGGTGGTAATACTGGAAAACAAAGTGCTTAGGGCCACGGCCAAGACTCATAAAGTAGCTGTGTTCAAGAATCAACATACTGAACTAGAGAATCAATAACACAATCTAAATTCTAAGTTCCTATAGATGCCAATCATTTTGAAATTCAAAGGATGAAGTGAGATGCCAAAACTATTCAGAGGCAAAAAGCTACTAGTCCCGCTCATCTGATTGGAGCTAAGTTTCATTGATGGTTTGAAATTTATAGTATATTCTCTTCTTTTTATCCTAATTGATTTTCAGTTACTTGGGGACAAGCAACAGTTTAAGTTTGGTGTTGTGATGAGCGGATAATTTATACGCTTTTTGGCATTATTTTTACATAGTTTTTAGTATACTTTAGTTACTTTTTATTATATTTTTATTAGTTTTCATTCAAAAATCATATTTCTGGACTTTACTATGAGTTTGTGTGTTTTTTGTGATTTCAGGTAATTTCTTGCTGAAAATGAGGGACTTGAGCAAAAATCTGATTCAGAGGCTGAAGAAGGACTGCAGATGCTGTAGGATTCTGACCTCCCTGCACTCAAAGTGGATTTTCTGGAGCTACTAAACCTCAATTGGCGCGATCTCAATTGCGTTAGAAAGTAGACATCCAGGGCTTTCCAGCAATATATAATAGTTCATACTTTGCACGAGTTTTGATGACACAAACTGGCGTTCAAACGCCAACTCCCTGCACTATTCTGGAGTTGAACGCCAGAAATAGGTTGGAAATCAGAGTTAAACGCCAGAAACAGGCTACAACCTAGCGTTTAACTCCAAAAAGAGTCTCTACACATGAAAGCTCAATGCTCAGCCCAAGCACACACCAAGTGGGCCCAGAAGTGGATTTCTACATCATTTACTTATCTTATGTAACCCTAGCTACTAGTTTAGTATAAAAACTACTTTTAGTGATTTATTTCACATCTCTGGTAGGTATTTGACTAATTTTATGTTCAGAGATCACGTTTAGGGGGCTGGCCATTCGGCCATGCCTTGACCTGCATCACTTATGTATTTTCAACGGTAGAGTTTCTACACACCATAGATTAAGGTGTGGAGCTCTGTTATTCCTCATGAATTAATGCAAAGTACTATTGTTTTTCTATTCAATTCAAGCTTATTCTTATTCTAAGATATTCATTCACACACAAGAACATGATGAATGTGATGATTATGTGACACTCATCACCATTCTCACTTATGAACGCGTGCCTGACAAACACTTCCGTTCTACATGAAAACAAGCTTGAATGCATATCTCTTAGCCTTCTGGTTCAGGATCAGAGTCTTCGTGGTATAGGCTAGAATTATTGGCGGCCATTCTTGAGATCCGGAAAGTCTAAACCTTGTCTGTGGGATTCCGATTAGGATCTGGGAAGGAATGACTGTGACGAGCCTCAAACTTGCAAGTGTTAGGCGTAGTGACAGACGCAAAAGGATCACTGGATCCTATTCCAACATGATCGAGAACCGACAGATGATCAGCCATGCGGTGAGAGCGCATTTGGACCATTTTCACTGAGAGGACGGGATGTAGCCATTGACAATGGTGATGCCCAACATACAGCTTGCCATGGAAAGGAGTATGAATGATTGGATGAAGACAGTAGGAAAGCAGAGATTCAGAGCGAGCAAAGCATCTCGATACGCTTATCTGAAATTCTCACCAATGAACTACATAAGTATCTCTATCCTATTTTATATTTTATTTATATTTTAATTATCTTAAATCCCATAACCATTTGAATCTGCCTGACTGAGATTTGCAAGATGACCATAGCTTGCTTCAAGCCGACAATCTCCGTGGGATCGACCCTTACTCACGTAAGGTTTATTACTTGGACGACCCAGTGCACTTGCTGGTTAGTTGTGCGAAGTTGTGAAAAAGAACTAAGATTATTGGTGCACGAAATTGTGATCATCAACAATGGCGCCAAAGGACTTGGAGCTCTTAAACGTGAATCACACTTTGTCACAATTCCGCACAACTAACTAGCAAGTACACTGGGTCGTCCAAGTAATAAACCTTACGTGAGTAAGGGTCGATCCCACGGAGACTGTCGGCTTGAAGCAAGCTATGGTCACCTTCTAAATCTCAGTCAGGCGAATTCAGATGGTGATGGAGAATAGATAATTAAAAGATAAATAAAACATAAAATAAAGATAGAGATACTTATGTAATTCTTTGGTTGGAATTTCAGATAAGCGTATGAAGATGCTTTGTTCCTCCTTAACCTCTGCTTTCCTATTGCCTTCTTCCAATCATTCATACTACTTTCCATGGCAAGCTTTATGTTGGGCATCATCGTTGTCAATGGCTACTTCCCGTCCTCTCAGTGAAAACGTTCCAAATGCGTTGTCACCGCACGGCTAATCATCTGTCGGTTCTCGATCATGCTGGAATAGGATCCATTGATCCTTTTGCGTCTGTCACACGCCCAACAATCGCGAGTTTGAAGCTCGTCACAGTCATCCCTTCCCAGATCCTACTCAAAATACCACAGACAAGGTTTAGACGTTCCGGATCTCAGGAATGACCGCCAATAATTCTAGCCTATACCACGAAGGTTCCAATCTTAGATTAGAAACCCAAGAGATACACATTCAAGCTTGTTTGCATGTAGAACGGAAGTGGTTGTCAGTCACGCGTTCATAGGTGAGAATGGTGATGAGTGTCACATAATCATCACATTCATCATGTTCTTGGGCGCGAATGAATATCTTGGAGAAGAAATAGACTTGAGTTGAATAGAAAAACAATAGTACTTTGTATTAATTCATGAAGAACAGCAGAGCTCCACACCTTAATCTATGGTGTGTAGAAACTCCACCGTTGAAAATACAAAAGTGATAGTGGTGTAAGCATGGCTAAATGGCCAGCCTCCAAGGTCTAGGGACTAAACGTCCAAAGATCTCCCCCAAATACAGTAGCAAAAGGTCCTATTTATAGAAAACTAGTAGCCTAGGGTTACAGAAATAGGTAATTAATGCAAAAATCTTCTTCCGGGCCCACTTGGTGTGTGCTTGGGCTGAGCATTGAAGCTTTCATGTGTAGAGACTTTTCTTGGAGTTAAACGCTAGCTTTTGTGCCAGTTTGGGCGTTTAACTCCAGCTTTTGTGCCAGTTCCGGCGTTAAACGCCAGAATTCTTGAGCTGAATTGGAATGCCTGTTTGGGCCATCAAATCTCAGGCAAAGTATAGACTATTATATATTGATGGAAAGCCCAAAATGTCTACTTTCCAACGCAATTGAGATCGCACCAATTGGGTTTTTGTAGCTCCAGAAAATTCACTTCGAATGCAAGGAGGTCAGAGTCCAACAGCATATGCAGTCCTTTTTCAGCATCTGAATCAGATTTTTGCTCAGGTCCCTCAATTTCAGCCAAAAAATACCTGAAATCACAGAAAAACACAAACTCATAGTAAAGTTCAGAAGAGTGATTTTTATTTAAAAACTAATAAAAATATAATAAAAACTAATTAAAATATACTAAAAACATACTAAAAACAATACCAAAAAGCGTATAAATTATCCGCTCATCAATTATGAACGTGCGTATTAAGTTTTTGGCGTCGTTACCAAGGAATGAACAGTCACGATTACGTGCACCAAGTTTTTGGCGCCGTTGCCGGGGATTTTTCGAGTTTGGACAACTGACGGTTCATCTTGTTGCTCAGATTAGGTAATTTTATTTTATTTTTAAAGCTTTTTATTTTCGAAAAAAAATTTCAAAAAAATAAATTATTCTATGTTCTTCAAAATTTTTAAGAATGAATTCTAGAGTTTCATGAGATATGTTGAATCCTGGCTGGCTGTTAAGCCATGTCTAATCCTTTGGGCCGAGGTTTCAACTATCATTAGAAGAGCTTCTTTGTCTTTCTCAGCAATTTAGCTTTTGTATGTAATGAGCTGCTAAAGCTTGGCTGGCCATTGGCCATGTCTAGTGTTTTGGACCGAAACTTTCACTGAAAGCTTGGCTGGCTAATAAGCCATGTCTAATTCCTGGACCGGAGTTTTAGACTAACATTGCATGATTCCTGGAATTCTTATTAAAAATTTTGAAAACCTTATTTTTCTTTTCCAATTAATTTTCGGAAAATTACAAAAAAATAAATAAAATCATAAAAAAAACCAAAATTTTTGTGTTCCTTGTTTGAGTATAGTGTCAATTGCATCTTTTTAATTTTTCTTTAAAAAATTTTCGAAGAACACCTGCATGAAACTGTTCTTCATGATCTTCAAGTTGTTCTTGATGATCTTCTTTGTTTGATCTTTGCATTTTCATGTTTTGTGTCTTATTTTGAGTTTGTTACTTACCTATTAAGAAAGGTTCAATCTTTAAATTTTAGAATCATATCTTTTAGTTTCTTGTTAGTCAAGTAATCAATTTCAATTTTCAAAATCAAATCTTTTTAATTTCCAATTCAAATCTTTTTCAAAATGATTTTCAATCATATCTTTTTCAATTTCAATCATATCTTTTTCAAAATCAATTTCAAAATCTTTTCTAACTTCTCACCCTTTCAAATTTGATTTTCAAATCTTTTTCAATTAACTACTTGACTTTTTGGTTTATTTTTAAAAGTTTTCTATTTCAATCATATCTTTTTCAAAACCACCTAACTATTTCTCTATCTCTGAGTTTCGAAAATCACTAACACTTTTTCAGAATTCTTTTTAATTAACTAATTGATTCAAATTTTAATTTTAATTTTATTTCTCTTTTTTATTTTCGAATTCTAACTACATTTTAAAATAAAAACAAAAAAAACATTTTCCTTTTAGTTTAAATTAAATTTGAATTTTCTCCCCCCTCTCTCATCTCTTTCTATTTATTTATTTATCTACTAACACTTCTCTTCTACTCATAATTCGAACCCCCTCTTCTCCCCTGTGTTCGAATTTTTTCTCTTCTCTTCTTCTACTCACATAAGGAATCTCTATACTGTGACATAGAGGATTTCATATTTTCTTTTCTATTCTCTTCCTTTTTCATATGAGCAGGAACAAGGATAAGAACATTCTTGTTGAAGCTGATCCTGAACCTGAAAGGACTCTGAAGAGGAAGCTAAGGGAGGCTAAAGCACAACTCTCTGGAGAGGATCTGACAGAAATTTTCGTAAAAGAAGGAGACATGGCCGAACCTAATAACAATAGTGGAGATGCAAGGAAGTTGCTTGGTGACTTTATTGCACCCTCTTCTGACTTCTATGGAAGAAGCATCTCACTTCCTGTAATTGGAGCAAACAAGTTTGAGCTTAAGCCTCAATTAGTTTCTCTAATGCAACAGAACTGCAAGTTTCATGGACTTCCAGTGGAAGATCCTCATCAGTTTTTAGCTGAATTCTTGCAAATCTGTGACACTGTCAAGACCAATGGAGTTGATCCCGAGGTCTACAGGCTTATACTTTTCCCTTTTGCTGTAAGAGACAGAGCTAGAACATGGTTGGATTCACAACCTAAAGATAGCCTGAACTCCTGGGATAAGCTGGTCAGTGCTTTCCTGGCCAAATTCTTTCCACCTCAAAAGATGAGCAAGCTTAGAGTGGAAATCCAAACCTTCAGACAGAAGGAAGGAGAATCCCTCTATGAAGCTTGGGAAAGATATAAGAAACTGATCAAAAGGTGTTCTACTGACATGCTTCCAGAATAGAGCATCATAAGTATATTCTATGATGGTCTGTCTGAGTTGTCAAAAATGTCATTGGACCATTCTGCAGGAGGATCTTTTCACGTGAAAACCCCTGCAGAAGCTCAGGAACTCATTGAAATGGTTGCAAATAACCAGTTCATGTACAACTCTGAGAGGAATCCTGTGAACAAAGGGACGCCTCAGAAGAAGGGAGTTCTTGAAATTGATACTCTGAATGCCATATTGGCTCAGAACAAAATATTGACTCAGAAAGTCAATATGATTTCTCAGAGTCTGAATGGATTGCAAGCTACATCCAATAGCACTAAAGAAGCATCTTCTAAAGAAGAAGCTTATGATCCTGAGAATCCTGCAATGGCAGAGGTGAATTACATGGGAGAACCCTATGGAAACACCTATAATCCTTCATGGAGAAATCATCCAAATTTCTCATGGAAGGACCAACAGAAGCCTCAACAAGGCTTCAATAATAATGGTGGAAGAAATAGGTTTAGCAATAGCAAGCCTTTTCCATCATCTTCTCAGCAACAGACAGAGAATTCTGAACAGAGCCATTCTGGCCTGGCCACCATAGTCTCTGATCTATCCAAGACCACACTAAGTTTCATGAATGAAACAAGGTCCTCCATTAGAAATTTGGAGGAATAGGTGGGTCAGCTGAGTAAGAAGATTACTGAAACTCCTCCCAGTACTCTCCCAAGCAATACAGAAGAAAATCCCAAGAGAGAGTGCAAGGCCATAACCTTACTTGGTGTGGCCGAATGCCCAGATAAGGAGGAGGACGTGAATCCCAGTAAGGAAGACCTCTTAGGACATCCTCTGAATAGAAAGGAGTTCCCATTTGAGGAACCAAAAGAATCTGAGGCTCATACAGAGACCATAGAGATTCCATTGAACTTCCTTCTGCCATTCATGAGCTCTGATGAATATTCTTCCTCTGAAGAGGATGAAGATGTCACTGAAAGCAAGTTGCTAAGTATCTAGGAGCAATCATGAAGTTGAATACCAGTTTATTTAGTACAGAGACTTGGGAGGATGAACCCCCTTTATTAACCAATGAACTAAATGCATTAATGAGGCAAACATTACCTCAGAAGAAACCGGATCCCGAAAAATTCTTCATACCTTGTACCAAAGGCACCATGACCTTTGAGAAGGCTCTATGTGAACTTGGGTCAGGGATAAACCTCATGCCACTCTCTGTAATAGAGAAACTGGGAATCTTTGAGGTACAAGCTGCAAGAATCTCATTAGAGATGGCAGACAAATCAATGAAAAAGGCTTATGGACTAGTAGAGGACGTGCTAGTGAAGGTTGAAGGCCTTTATATCCCTGCTGATTTCATAATTCTAGATATTGGGAAGGATGAGGATGAATCTATCATTCTTGGCAAACCCTTCCTAGCCACAGCAAAAGCTGTGATTGATGTTGACAGAGGAGAGTTGGTCCTTCAGTTAAATGAGGACTACCTTGTATTTAGGACTCAAGGTTCTCCTTCTGTAACCATGGAGAGGAAGAATGAGAAGCTTCTCTCAGTACAGAGTCAAACAAAACCCCCCACATTCAAACTCTAAGTTTGGTGTTGAGAGGCCACAACCAAACTCTAAGTTTGGTGTTGAGAGGCCCCAACATTGATCTAATTTTCTGTGAGGCTCCATGAGAAGCTCACTGTCAAGCTATTGACATTAAAGAAGCGCTTGTTAGGAGGCAACCCAATGTTATTTAATTATATCTATTTATTTTCCATTGCTATTTTATGTTTTCTTTAGGTTGATGATCATGTGAAGTCACAGAAACTACTGAAAAATCAAAAACAAAATGAAAAACAGCATTAAAAATAGCTCACCCTGGAGGAAGAGCTTACTGGCGTTTAAACGCCAGTAAGAAGTATCAAACTGGCATTTAACGCCAGAAAGAAGCATCAAGCTGGCGTTAAACGCTAGAAACAAGCACTAGACTGCCGTTTAACGCCAGAACAGAGCATGGAATTGGCGTTTAACGCCAAGAATGGGAGAAAAGCTGGTGTTAAACGCCAGAAACAAGCAGCAAGCTGGCGTTTAACACCAGACATGCATTCGAAGGGCATTTTGCATGCCTAAATGGAGCAGGCATGCTAAGTCCTTGACCCATCTGGATCTGTGGACCCCACAGGACCCCCACCTACCCCACCTCTTCTTCTCTCTTCTTCACACCTTTTCATAACACTCTTCCCCAAATGCCCTTCACCAATCACCTCCATACCTCTTCCCCATAAACTCCACCTACCTCCAAAATTCAAATTCAAATTCCTCTCCCTCCCAAACCCAACCCTAATGGCCGAAGCCTACCCCACACCCCTATATAAACCCCTTAACACTACTCCATTTTCACACATCACAAACACTACTTCCCCCTTGGCCGAATACACTCTCTCACTTCATCTCCTCCATTTTCTTCTTCCTCTACTACTTTCTTTTTTCTTTTGCTCGAGGACGAGCAAACTTTTTAAGTTTGGTGTGGTAAAAGCATTGCTTTTTGTGTTTCCATAACCATTAATGGCACCTAAGGCCAGAGAAACCTCAAGAAAGAAGAAAGGGAAGGCAATTGCTTCCACCTCTAAGTCATGGGAGATGGAGAGATTCATCTCTAAGGTCTATCAAGACCACTTCTATGAAGTTGTGGCCAAGAAAAAGGTGATCCTTGAGGTCCCTTTTAAGCTCAAAAAGAGCGAGTACCCAGAGATCCGACAAGAGATTAGAAGAAGAGGATGGGAAGTACTCTCCAATCCTATTCAACAAGTCAGAATCTTAATGGTTCAAGAGTTCTATGCAAACGCATGAATCACTAGGAACCATGATCAAAGTATGAACCCAAACCCAAAGAATTGGCTTACAATGGTTCGGGAGAAATACTTAGATTTCAGTCCGAAAAATGTAAGGTTGGCGTTCAACTTGCCAATGATGCAAGAAAACGCACGCCCCTACACTAGAAAGGTCAACTTTGATCAAAGGTTGGACCAAGTCCTTTTGGACATATGTGTGGAAGGAGCTCAATGGAAAGTTGACTCAAGAAGCAACCCGGTTCAATTGAAAAGGCATGACCTTAAGCCCGTGGCTAGAGGATGGTTGGAGTTCATCCAACGCTCTATCATTCTTACTAGCAACCGATCTGAAGTAACTGTGGATCGGGCCATCATGATCCATAGTATCATGATTGGGGAGGAAGTGGAAGTTCATGAGATTATACCTCAAGAAATCTACAAGGTGGCTGACAAGTCCTCCACTTTGGCAAGGTTAGCCTTTCCTCACCTTATTTGCCACCTCTGTAATTTGGCTGGGATTGACATAGAGGGAGATATCCTCATTGATGAGGACAAGCCCATCACTAAAAAAAGGATAGAGCAAACAAGAGATCATGGACCTCAACAAGAGCATGAGGAAATTCCTTACCATGAAATCCCTGAGATGCCTCAAGGGATGCATTTTCCTCCACAAAACTATTGGGAGCAAATCAACACCTCCCTAGGAGAATTAAGTTCCAACATGGGACAACTAAGGATGGAACACCAAGAGTACTCCATCATTCTCCATGAGATTAGAGAAGATCAAAGAGCTATAAGGGAGGAGCAACAAAGGCAAGGAAGAGACATAGAGGAGCTCAAGAACACCATTGGTTCTTCAAGAGGAAGAAGACACCACCCTCACTAAGGTGGACCCGTTCCTTAATCTCCTTGTTCTTATTTTTCTGTTTTTCGGTTTTTGAGCCTTATGTTTTATTTATGTTTGTGTCTTTATTACATGATCATTAGTGTTTAAGTGTCTATGTCTTAAAGCTATGAATGTCCTATGAATCCATCACCTCTCTTAAATGAAAAATGTTCTAAAAACAAAAGAACAAGAAGTACATGATTTTGAATTCATCCTTGAAATTAGTTTAATTATTTTGATGTGGTGACAATACTTTTTGTTTTCTGAATGAATGTTTGAACATTGCATATTTTTGAATTTGTTGTTTATGAATGTTAAAATTGTTGGCTCTTGAAAGAATGAGGAAAAAGGAGAAATGTTATTGATAATCTGAAAAATCATAAAATTGATTCTTGAAGCAAGAAAAAGCAGTGAATACAAAAGCTTGCAAAAAAAAAGAAGAAAAGAAAAATGGCGAAAAAAAAAGAAAGAAAAATAAAAAGCAAGCAGAAAAAGCCAGTAACCCTTTAAACCAAAAGGCAAGGGTAAAAAGGATCCAAGGCTTTGAGCATCAGTGGATAGGAGGGCCCAAGGAAATAAAATCCTAGCCTAAGCGGCTAAACCAAGCTGTCCCTAACCATGTGCTTATGGCGTGAATGTGTCAAGTGAAAACTTGAGACTGAGCAGTTAAAGTCGAGGTCTAAAGCAAAAAGAGTGTGCTTAAGAACCCTAGACACCTCTAACTGGGGACTCTAGCAAAGCTGAGTCACAATCTGAAAAGGTCCACCCAGTTATGTGTCTGTGGCATTTATGTATCCGGTGGTAATACTGGAAAACAAAGTGCTTAGGGCCACGGCCAAGACTCATAAAGTAGCTGTGTTCAAGAATCAACATACTGAACTAGAGAATCAATAACACAATCTAAATTCTAAGTTCCTATAGATGCCAATCATTTTGAAATTCAAAGGATGAAGTGAGATGCCAAAACTATTCAGAGGCAAAAAGCTACTAGTCCCGCTCATCTGATTGGAGCTAAGTTTCATTGATGGTTTGAAATTTATAGTATATTCTCTTCTTTTTATCCTAATTGATTTTCAGTTACTTGGGGACAAGCAACAGTTTAAGTTTGGTGTTGTGATGAGCGGATAATTTATACGCTTTTTGGCATTATTTTTACATAGTTTTTAGTATACTTTAGTTACTTTTTATTATATTTTTATTAGTTTTCATTCAAAAATCACATTTCTGGACTTTACTATGAGTTTGTGTGTTTTTTGTGATTTCAGGTAATCTCTTGCTAAAATTGAGGGACTTGAGCAAAAATCTGATTCAGAGGTTGAAGAAGGACTGCAGATGCTGTTGGATTCTGACCTCCCTGCACTCAAAATGGATTTTATGGAGCTACTAAACCTCAATTGGCGCGCTCTCAATTGCGTTAGAAAGTACACATCCAGCGCTTTCCAGCAATATATAATAGTTCATACTTTGCACGAGTTTTGATGACGCAAACTGGCGTTCAAACGCCAACTCCCTGCCCTATTCTGGAGTTGAACGCCAGAAATAGGTTGGAAATCAGAGTTAAACGCCAGAAACAGGCTACAACCTAGCGTTTAACTCCAAAAAGAGTCTCTACACATGAAAGCTCAATGCTTAGCCCAAGCACACACCAAGTGGGCCCAGAAGTGGATTTCTACATCATTTACTTATCTTATGTAACCCTAGCTACTATTTTAGTATAAAAACTACTTTTAGTGATTTATTTCACATCTCTGGTTGGTATTTGACTAATTTTATGTTTAGAGATCACGTTTAGGGGGCTGGCCATTCGGCCATGCCTTGACCTACATCACTTATGTATTTTCAACGGTAGAGTTTCTACACACCATAGATTAAGGTGTGGAGCTCTGCTATTCCTCATGAATTAATGCAAAGTACTATTGTTTTTCTATTCAATTCAAGCTTATTCTTATTCTAAGATATTCATTCACACACAAGAACATGATGAATGTGATGATTATGTGACACTCATCACCATTCTCACTTATGAACGCGTGCCTGACAAACACTTCCGTTCTACATGAAAACAAGCTTGAATGCATATCTCTTAGCCTTCTGGTTCAGGATCAGAGTCTTCGTGGTATAGGCTAGAATTATTGGCGGCCATTCTTGATATTCGGAAAGTCTAAACCTTGTCTGTGGTATTCCGAGTAGGATCTGGGAAGGAATGACTATGACGAGCTTCAAACTTGCGAGTGTTGGGCGTAGTGACAGACGCAAAAGGATCACTGGATCCTATTCCAACATGATCGAGAACCGACAGATGATCAGCCATGCCATGACAGCGCATTTGGACCATTTTTACTGAGAGGACGGGATGTAGCCATTGACAACGGTGATGCCCAACATACAGCTTGCCATGGAAAGGAGTATGAATGATTGGATGAAGACAGTAGGAAAGCAGAGATTCAGAGCGAGCAAAGCATCTCGATACGCTTATCTGAAATTCTCACCAATGAATTACATAAGTATCTCTATCCTATTTTATATTTTATTTATATTTTAATTATCAAAACCTCATAACCATTTGAATCCGCCTGACTGAGATTTACAAGGATGACCATAGCATGCGAAGTTGTGAAAAAGAACTAAGATTATGAACGTGCGTATTAAGTTTTTGGCGCCGTTACCAAGGAATGAACAGTCACGATTTCGTGCACCAATATCATTCATTGACAGCTTGCTTATTATGCTATCAAAAGTCTTCTTGGGTAATCCTTTAGTTAGAACATCTGCTAATTGTTCTGTGGTTGGAACATATGAGATACAAATCTGTCCTCTCTCAATCTTTTTCCTGATAAAATGCTTGTCAACTTCAACATGTTTAGTTCTATCATGCAACACTGGATTATGAGAAATAGAAATTGTAGATTTGTTGTCACAATACAACCTCATTGGTGGAGAAATGGAAACGTTTAGTTCTTGTAGGATTTACCCATAGTGCTTCACATATTCCATGAGCCACTGCTCTAAACTCAGCTTCTGCACTACTTCGTGCCACAACACTCTGTTTTTTACTCCTCCAACTAACCAGGTTTTCGCCAACAAAAGTACAATACCCAGATGTTGACCTTCTATCCATGACATTACCAGCCCAATCCGCATCTGTATAAGCTTCTACTTGAAGATGTCCATACTTTTTATAGGGTAACCCTTTCCTAAGTGACCCCTTCAAGTCCCTTAGGATTCTAAAGACAGCATCCATGTGTTCTTGACCAGGTGAATGCATAAACTGGCTTACCATGCTCACAGCAAAGGCTATATCCGAACGTATATGGGATAAATAGATTAGCCTCCCTACCAACCGCTTATATCTCCCTTTGTCTATTACATTTTCTAGTTCAGCTGGCTTCAATTTTAAATTAGGCTCTATAGGTGTTTCAGCAGCTTTACAACTAATTTTGTCTCTTTTAAAAGACCTAGATGTACTTTCGTTGGTTCATAAAAATGCCTTCCTTAGACCTTGCAAATTCAATTCCAAGAAAGTATTTTAATGAGCCAAGTTCTTTGATTTCAAATGCTTTGGAAAGCTTATCCTTCAAGTCTTTTAGCCCCAAAAAATCATCACCTGTCAGAATAATATCATCCACATATACAATTAAGATGGCAGTTTTATTAGCTGCTGAATATTTATAGAAAAGTGTATGGTCAGCTTGGCTTTGAATATAACCAAGTCCCTTCACCACCATTCCAAGTCGTTCAAGCCAAGCTCTTAGGGATTGTTTCAATCCATAGAGAGATTATTTTTAGTTTGCACACTTTATTCCTCTCTAGTTCAGTCTCAAATCCAGGTGAAAGTTTTATGAACACCTCTTCCTCTAGCTCCCCATTTAGGAAGGCATTCTTTATATCCAATTGATATAAAGGCCAATTGTAATTCGCAGCAAGAGATAAAAGAATTCGCACAGAGCTAAGTTTGGCAACTGGAGCAAAAGTCTCTCGATAGTCTACTCTATAGGTTTGTGTATATCCCCTAGCTACTAACCTATGCTTCCATCAGCATTGCACTTGATGGTAAAAACCCACCTGCAGCCAACCAATTTTGTATTCTGTGGCAGATCTACAATCTCCCAAGTTTTATTCTTCTTGAGTGCATGCCACTCTTCCATCACTGCTAATTTTCAGTTGGGATCATCTAGTGCTTCCTCTATGTTTCTAGGCTTAAACAAATTTGTAATTTTAGAAGTAAAAGCTCGATATTTTTTAGAGAGATTTTGGTAAGAGACATAATTGAAAATAGGATGGTTGGTGCTGGTTTTGAGTACCTTTTTGGTGCAGGTTCTAGTTTTTTTCCTAAGGGCTATTGGCAAGTTATTATTAAAAGTGACAATTTCAAATTTACCTGAAAGTTCCTGAAGTACTACAGTTGGGCCGTCTTCCGGATTTTTAGATTGGGCTGGTCTCTAGTCTTCTTGGGATATTTCCGAACATAACACTGAAGCTCCTTTTCTGATTGTGGTATTTCTTTTTCTGTTTGGATTCCAACTAATTCTGGCACAATTTCAGAATTGATTTCCACATCTTGTTTTGCAATTGTTTCAGAATTTACTTGATTAGTGAAATCTGTATCCTCAATATGTAAAATAGGAGTGGGTAAAAGTTCATGCAAAAAATTTTCTTCCCTTAGACTCTCCCCTTGAAGAGAATTTTTCTGAAAAAAAGTTTCATGTTCCAAAAAAGTAACATCCATGCTTACATGAAATTTTTTGGTGTGTGGATTGAAACATTTATAACCCTTTTGACTTGGAAAATAGCCAATAAAAATGCATTTTTCTGCCCTTGGATCAAGTTTACTTCGATATGAAGGTGTATGTAGAAACACAGTGCAACCAAATACTTTTAAAGGTAAGTAAGAATGCAACCTACATACTGAAAAATTCTTTTTGAAAGTATCCAACGGTGTGCAGTAATTTAACACACATGTGGACATTCGATTTACGAGTGATACCTAGTCATCTTAGGCTAGTTTCACAATCCTTTTTCATCAGTTTTTACTTAGTTTCAAGTACTTTCTTAGGCAATAAGTAAGCATTTGGATGAGTAATATATGCATGTCCTGATTCAATCAAACATTGTTAATTATGAACATTTTCATGAGTTTAGTGCAATAATTACTTGATGCAATGAATGATGCATTATTTTGTGATTATGGCAAAGCTTTGATGTATTTGTTTGGTTGATGATAGGTAAAAAGAGGCAAAGGAAGGGCAGAGAAGAAGCAGAAGAAGCAACGTTGGTAGCCCAAGTTGGCTCACCAACGTTGCCCATCAACGTTGCAAAGAAGGAAGAGGCAACGTTGGTGATCAAAGTGGGCTCACCAACGTTGCCCATCAACGTTGTGCCAAGCATAAGGAGCAACATTGGTGGCCCAAAGTTGGCTCACCAACATTGCCCACTAACGTTGCCAAGCATGAGGAGCAACGTTGGCGGCCCAAAGTTGACCTACCAACGTTGCTACATAAAAGAATGGTGCCAACGTTAGTGTGATAACGTTACTTCAAGTTAGCACACTAACGTCTTCGACAAATTCATGAATTGAAGCTTGAAAATATTGGCGGCGACGCATACGTGTGGGTGACGCGTACGCGTGAGAGTGAAAAATTAACAAGTCATGCGTGCGCGTGGGTGACGCGGATGCGTGAGAAGAGCGTTGACACACTAACGCTATGTCATCAACGCTTGTATCAACGCCAGCAATGAGGGTCACACGTACGCGTGACTAGAAGAGCGTTAGTGACAAACGTTGGTGTATTAATGCCAGTACCAATGCTAGTTTTCAGGGGCACTCATGCAAACTTAGTGCATTAACTTCAGCGTTAACTTCAAGAGCCACTCCAGGCTTACTTCAACCAAGGCCAAAAACCCCATCCAAGTACTTGAAGACCCATTTGAAGATGAGAAGAAGAGTATATATAGGAAGAATTTTGAACTTGAAAAGGAGGCTGGAGGATTAGAGACTCCAGAGCTCTCACAACCTGGAGGATTAGAGACTCCAGAGAGCTTAGTTTAGCATTTCTCAGTTGTACTCATTTTACATTCTGCAACTTTCTTTTTTGTTTTTTATTGAGTTTAGTCTACTTTCATGCCATTTCAAACACTTCTTCTTTTCTGCAATTTTACATTTTATTTTGTATTGAGTTTAGTTTATTTTGATGAAATTTCAATTTCTTGCTCTTGTTCTTAGAGCAATGATTAACTAAACCCCAATCATTAGGGAGAGGAGCTCTATTGTAATTCCAATGAATGAATGAAATTCTTTTTCTTCTCAATCCGCTTGTTGTAGCTAAGAGGTAACTTCTATGTTTATTTTGATCTATTCACTCCGGAAGGAGGTTTAGATCCATTGAATTTCTATGTGAGCCTCGGAAGGGGAATCATAGAAATTAGAATTAAAGCTCTTTCTCTCACAACTCTCTTGATCAACACCATTCGAGAGGAATTGAGACCTTGAGAGCTTGTGTGGCTTATAGATAAGAGAGATGCACTTAACCTCTTCTCATGACAATTAGATCAAGTAATTGGCAAATTGATTGTGTTTAGAGAAATTGGGATGTCAAGGAATTGGGACTCAATTAATTACAATCCGACATAGATCTACTTCATATGATTGAGAATGAAGTTGAAACCCATTGATTTATGATGGATTATGATATCTCCAATCCCTAATGAATCTTTCTCTTTGTTATTCTTCACTTTAATTACCTTACGTTCACTTTAATTGCTTTAAATTTTCTACTCTCTTAAATTCCCAGCACCCAAATCCTATTTACATTTCATGCAATTTACTTTTTATTGCCATTTACATTCTTGCTTTTCCTTTCTTGTTATTTAGATTTCAGCTCTTTTAATTTCTTCCTCTTTAAGTTTCAGTTCTTTACATTTCCTGCCTTTTAAGCTTCTGTCATTTACCTTTCAGCATTTAAATTTTCAGCACTCTAAATTTTGTTATTCTACTTTCTTTGAGGATTTATATTTTGTTCATTAAATTTCACCAAAACCTTCCAATATTCGCTTAACTAGACAAATCACCCAACTAAAGTTGCTTGATCCATTAATTCCTATGGGATCGACCTCACTCTTGTGAGTTATTACTTGACGATTTGGTACTCTTGCCGAAGGGGATTTATGTTGTGCAAATTTTCCGCGCATCAATAAGATAGGCTGTTGTTAGAACAGTATCTCCCCATAAATACTTTGGAACATTACCCTCAAACATAATGGCACGTGCTACTTCAAGAAGATGTTTATTCTTCCTTTCAGCAATGCCATTTTATTGGGGTGTATTGGGACATGTAGATTGATGTTGAATACCATTCTTTTGAAGAAATTGACTAAGATTTTTATTAAAGTATTCAGTGCCATTATTACTTCTTAATATTGAAATTTTTCTGTCAAATTGTGTTTCTACCATTGTTGAAAAATACTGAAAAATTTTTGAAACCTTAGATTTTTCATGCACGAGATAGATCCAACATAGTCGTGTGTGGTCATCGATAAAAGTTACAAACCATTTTTTTTTCAAATTGAGTTGATATTTTTGATGGACCCCATACATCATTATGAATCAAGTGAAAAGGTTTAGATACATGATAAGGTTAAGAGTAATAAGGAGCTCTATGGTTCTTTGAACGAATACAACTTTCACATTTAAGCAAGGAAGAATCAATATTCTTAAACAAACTTGGAAACAAATGTTTGAGATATAAAAAACTAAGGTGTCCTAGTCTATTGTGCCAGAGCATTATTTGGTCCTTTATAGGCATAGAACTTATACCACTAAATTCTTGAGCTATTTTATCCTCCGAAATATCCTCAAAATGATAAAGCTCATCCATCATCTTAGCACTGCCAATCATCTTTTCCGAGGTCCGATCCTGAAAAATACCATGAGTGTCAAAAAATGTCACAGCACAATTGGAATCCTTGCAGATTTTACTAATAGAGAGGAGATTACAAGAAAGCTTTGTTACATGTAGGACATTTGTTAGGTCAATATTTTTGGACAGTTTAATTGTACCTTTTCTAGCAATAGATAAAAAACTACCATCAGCAACTCTAATTTTCTCATTTTCAAACCAAGGAGAATAAGTTTTAAATAAAGGGGAGAGGCTGGTCATATGGTCAGATGCACCTGAATCAACAATCCATGGTACATTCAAGTTTGAGGTGCAGTTAAGGGACATAGGAATACTAAAATTACCTATTTGAGCTAAAGAACTAATAAGAGTACTAAACACAGAACTGAAATTTAACAACCTTATGAGTTGCTCAACCTATTTCTTACTCAATGATGATTTTTCAGCCTCATGAGCAGTTGGGATAGAGCGTATTTTTGGACCAGGTTTGCTGCCTTTAAGATGTGCTGGTTTTTCATGAATCTTCTAGCAGGTTTCTCGGGTGTGACGAGATTTATTGTAGTGGTGACACCAAAGATTAGAGGGGTGCTTCTGATTTGATGAACTTTTAAGTGCAGCTGGTGCCACTAAGAGTGCATTAAACTCCAAAGAAGTCTGTTCAGTCTTGCCTTTCTCCATCATCACAGCTCTACGAGTTTCCTCTCTTCTAACTTCAACAAATACTTCTCCAATTGAGGGTAGGATTGTTCTTCCAATATTTCTGCCATGAACTTCATCTAGTTCCACGTTGAGGCCTGCAAGAAACTGGAATATCCTCACTTCTTCCACTGTTTGTTGGTGGTGTTTGGCCTCCTTCTGTTTAGGATTAATGGCTGAGGAACTGTCAGTCATAGTTATAAATCAGAGGCACAGTGCAGAGATCTTGCTCTGATACCAAGTTGAAGTGTTTGAATATATTATTTTATAAAATGTACAGAGAATCAGCATCTTTATAAATGAATTACAGAAATAGAAATAACTATAAAATAGGAAACAAGAAAAAAATACTAGCCTAAAATAAATGAAAGATTTCTAATCATAAAATCCCTAAAATTAAGCTAAATTAAAAAAGAAAAAGATTTATAATTAATTCTATTTACATAAAAGATTCATGAAAGGAATTAGGAATCTGATTTTGATTTGATCTAGTCAACAAAAATGTATAGTATTAATATCTGGTACAATTTTTAAAATTAAATTGCAGCTTTCTAAAAAGTTATTTTAGTGTTTACAGAGAAGTTAAAAAAAATGGCTTCTTTCATAATAAAAAGTTTTTTTTATCACTCTTCTCTTAAAATAAGCACTTTTAAAATTAAAAAATTAAATACAAAATAATTTATTTATAAGTTACTTTTAATATAAACATTTATTATTTAAGCTATTTTTTCAAAAAGAACTTAATTAAATTATTTATCCAAATTAGACCTATATATAAATAAGACATTAATTATTACTCTTTAATACAAATACAATTAAATTAAATAAAATATGGTTTGAATTCTTTAATAAAGAATAAAAAGAAAAAAAATATAGAAATACAGTTTTGTTTTCCCATTTGAGATAGAATTCTTCTCATCATTCTGTCTTTACATTTTAAAAAGAAATTATAATATTTTTCTTCACTTACGATGATATACTTTTTAACTTGTTACTTTTTACCCTTCATCATTAGCAATTTTTTTCATTTTTTTTTTTTGGTGACTGAGAAGTTTTTTCATATAAAAATATTTTTGTCAACTCTACTTTTTTTAAACTCTATGATATTCTGT
>NC_029792.2:106323820-106325701 GCF_000816755.2 Arachis ipaensis | reverse complement strand
TTATAAAAATTTTGATATTATATAAAAATACTACTTTTTTTTTTTTCAAAATTTAAACTAATAAAAAGAGATAATAAGTTATATGACTTATATCTCTGACACTAATTCTCTAACTCTGATGATAATAGCAGGAAAAAAATTATTTTATCTGATGATAATAATACACTGAAGATAATAAATCCCTTTATATCAATCCAAATAGAAAATATGCATCAAAAAGTAAAAAGTAGGAAATATACTACGCAAAAATTTCTTTTCTTTGAAGAGAATAATAAGCTGCTGTCTACATCCATCAACACTTTCACTGGGATTTATATTCTTGATGGAGAAAATTCTTAAACCATTTGGCTGCATCCTTTGGGTATCTCTTTAATCCATTAGCAAAATCAACATAGACGATCCCAAATTGAACAGTGTAACCATCGCACCATTCGAAATTATCCAAAAGCGACCATATAAAGTAGCCTCTCACATCGACCCCATTCCTACCAAATTTCAAATTATACAAAATGTAAACCATAGATTTAGTTGGTAAACCTTAATTAACAATTTGCAATTTGAGAAAAAAAAAATAACAAAATTACTACTCACCTCATAGCATTATGAACATGTGAAAGATGTTGAACGTAACAATCTATCCTTGTTTGGTCTTTGAGTGATTGATTTTCGTCACTAAAATTGTCATAACCTACAAATTACGTTAAAAAAAAAAAGTGTCATTAGTAATACGGTTTTTATTTATTTCTAAATAATATTTTGCATGTTGATGTACCATTCTCTGTTATATATATGATTGGGTTGTTGTATTTGATCTTGATGTACATTAATAATTCTTCAATTCCTTGAGGATAAAGGTATATCCAATCTGAAGCAGCCTACATATATAGAATATATAATTTATTTGAAGATTTTCATTTAATTAGTAGTAATAATAGAAGTATCAAATTTTAATGGTATATTGTAATTAATTATTCCTTTCTATTTCCAGGTAGCTCTGACTAACACTCTATCTAACACTAACTAACCAACTAACTTGATAACTAACTCTAACTAGACTACATCCTTTAAGAAAATTATATTTAATGCATGCATAATATATAGCTTACAGGTGAGGTCAGCACATGAGTCCGTAAGGTAGGTTTTATTTTGAGTTGGGCATTTGATATCAGCTGCATAAACTGAAGAGTAGTAATTTATTCCAATAAAATCAAAAGAATTTATCAACATATCTGATTCTTTTACGGTAAACTTTGGCAGTCTTTCTCCCACATTCTCAATCATTATAGCTGGATACGAACCAGAATGCAACGGTTCCATAAACCTATAGTAAACAAATAGCAAATAAAATTTGTACAACTTATACTTAAAACGCAAATATTTGAACTTAATAATAATTAATTAAGAACTTTATATTAGAACCTTTAATTTCTTTTCTTTTCTAATTCTTTTTACCAAGTGTTAATTTGGGTTTATAAATAAATATAGTTACCAGTCGAACAAGAAACTCATTGCTCTAGATGTTGCATCAATGTCTTCCTTGGATTGGGACAACGGTACAACCCAGTCAGTGCCATGAATGATCCCAATTTGTCCCATTTGTGTACCCTGGTGGAGATTACCGAAATTAGATTAATAAGTAAATTAGAGACTACTTATTTATTGAAAAGTATCATAAGAATCATTTTTTGCCATAATTATTAAATAATTTTGTTATTTTGATTCTTGAATTCATGATAAGTTAAGAATAAATATCAAATGTTATTATTTTCATAGAATGTATAATAATAAGAAGTATTTATTTATAGGCTAAAAGTACAATATATTTTTACTAAATAAATATAATATTCTGAAGATACTCAAATAATTAAATAAATATCATGA
>NC_029792.2:106316911-106323791 GCF_000816755.2 Arachis ipaensis | reverse complement strand
TTAGATATATATTTATTTATACACTTTTATATAACAAGTTAAATTTTTGGAATAAATAATTTTATTATCATAAAAATATCTAGAACGAAATAATACAAATAACATTTTTCAAAAAGAATGAAGAGGTGACCTGGTACTTTTCCCTAAAGAGTTTGACAGCAGAAGCATGGGCAAGAAGTTGGTGGTGGGTAACAATGTAGGGCTCAGTAGCTGAATCACCACCTGTGCAGTTCAAGTTTAGCCAACTTGAGCATCTTCCAGGAGCATATTTTCCAATTGTGTAACCCAATTTAGAGAAAATGGATGGCCCATTAAAGGTTATCCAGTACTTCACCCTGTCACCAAATGCTTTGAAGCATACCTCTGCATAGTCTGTGAAATCCTTCCTATAATGATGACAAGTTCCGAAACACATCATATGTATTTCCATTTCTTGTAATTTAAGAATTTTTTTTTTATGATTAATAAGTAGGGTTTTGCCTTGGTTGAGGATACTAAGTGAAAATTTTTAAATAAAGTTTCACTTGGCAAAACCCTAATGATTGTTATTTTTTGTGTCATAATTATATTGTTAATATTAACTTACACAATTTGAGGACTCAAAAAGCCACCATATGCATCCTCGAGACTTTGGGGATAATCGTATTGGAAAAGTGTTATGAAGGGTGTCAAACCTGTTGCCAAGCATTCCACAAATTTTGTCTTTAACATTCTTGTGAAAAAATAAAAAATCAAATTTTTGAAGCTACAACTACGAGTTGATCGATGAGTATAGACATTAATAAAAGACATGTATAAATTAAAGGTGTAGGATGATTTTTTATTTAATCCATGATTAGTGAAAAAAAAACGGGAGTGTCAAATACTTAGGCATGTGTAATAATGAGTATGATTGGATTGTAGTAAGTACAATTAGACTTGACCCAAATAATAAATATAGGTTTGATATAATTAGAAGTATTAAAAATAGAGGATTAAAAATTTAGTGAAAGAGAAATATGTGATGAATTGTGAAATATCTTAAGACACCTCTCTTCTCTCTAAATTTCCTTTCTACCCGATGAATTTTATCCTTTTTTATCTCTAATTCGTTCCCAAATTTTACTAATTGTTTTTCTATATCCTTACATCATGCAAATATTGCATCTTGTAGAATTATTATTTATGCACCAGCAGCAACTTGAAGGCTTAGTTGGCAATGAAATTAGAAGGTTAGAGAATATATTAGTTACGTGTACAAGGCTTCGCTGGTATAAGTTGAAGGAAGGATTAGAGATTCGCTGGTCTCGGTGATGACGTGATCAGATTTTTAGAGTAGCGGAGGTGGTATCTATAAAGACACAGTCTGATATTCAAGTCATAATGGATCTAAGAGGTATATGTTAGGATTGTGAGGGTGTAATGTACCTAAGGGAGCCCCTGTCTCCCTTTATATAATTTCTGCTGCTATCTTATCTTATCTTATTGGTTAAGATAAAGGAGGTATTCGAATTTAAACGTTAGTTAGAGATTGGCGATCTCTTAACCAATTTGGGCTGTGGTCAAGGCTTGGACCTGGGGACTTGGGTCATGGAGAGGCCGTTTGGGGACCCAAGGATCGGGTCCGAAATAGTTGTCCCCAGACCTGGAGAGTATGCTTGCTTAGTCTCATCGTTGGGTAAGCTCGTTTCTCCGTGGCATTAGGGTTCACGAGTCTTGCGTGGGAAGACAGAGCGTCATCCTTGCCTTCGGACGAGATTGGGATTTCGCGATGTTTGGTGTGCTTGGTTGCTTCGTTATCCGTCCGTTACTTTTCTTGGTGATGGGACTTTGTTCGTTGCGATTTCGAAGACATCATTATGGCGTTTAATGGGAGAGAGAAGGAAGGGAGGTTTTGCATTTTTTCCTTTTTGCCCCTCGTCCCTTGGTATTATCCATTAATTATTTTGGGGGTTTATTTCCTTGTTCTCTCGCTGTAACTGCTCATTTTTACTCTTTTGCAACTTCTTTGTCTGTGCTATCTTCTTCTTCCTCCGCTGTTGGTGCTACCGTTTGGGCTGATCGTTGCATTCCGCATCTCTTCTTTTTCATATCTAGCACATGTTAGTGCTCTTTCTTTATGCGTTTCCTTTGCTGAAGTTCTGTTTTGTATCTCCTTCATTTATGTGTTTTCGAATTTTTTTGTGTTTAGTGGTGTTGCATGAGTATCTTTAGTTATTTTTAGTTATTATTTCTTTGAATAAGGATAGTAATCTCTTATTTTTATTAAGATTTTCATGCTTTTAATCAATATTTATTGAAGTTTCTTTCTTTGAACAAAGTTAGTAATTTTTTCTTTTAATTGAGAATTTTGTTGCTTTAATCAATGCTTCTTAGAGTGGCTTTGTGCTTTGATAAGTGTAGGAAATTATTGAAAGATGTTAGGAAAAAATAAAGGAGAAAATGGTCAATCAAAGAAGTCTTTGGAAAAGCAAGGAAGGTGGCATGCAAGAGGAAGAAACCTCCCAGGAAGCAAAAGTTGGAAACAAGCCTAAGTGAAGTTCAAAGAGAATTTACAATCTTGACCTCTTCCTATTCCAATAGAGCTCCAAATGAGATAATTTCAATGGCGTTAAGAGGCTAACATCTAGAGTTTTCCAACGATATATAATAATCAATAGTGAATGCTGAATCTGAGGATGCAAATCACCAATCTTTGCCACGGGAAGAAAGCTGAGCAGAGTAATAGCGAGTCACTAACCTTTTCATACTCCAATAAAGATAACTTGAGATATATAAGTCCAAATGATGTGTTTTCAGCAACGTTAGAAAGCTGACATCCAGAGCTTTCTAATAATATATAATAGTCTATGGTGGACGTGAAGTTTAGGCCGTGAACAACCCTCATAGAATTAGCTCCCAACATAGAAGCGGTGTTAAACATGCCAGAACATAAAAGTGTGTGTTTTCAATAACGCCTTCAACCTTCTTTCAACCAAATTGCCAGATTGATCTCTTCACCTTTGAAGGAATATAACTTTAGCTACAGAAGTTCAAATGATACGCTTCTAGCGACGTTAGAAAGCTGACATCCAAAGCTTTCCAACGATATATAATATTTTATGGTGGACATGAAGTTTGGACCACGAACGACCTTCATAAAAACAGCTCTCAAACATACAAGACGTTAAACATGCCAAAAGAATAAAGCGTGTGTTTCAAATAACGCCTTGGATCCTTTTATTAGCAAAATGCCAGGTTGAGCTCTTCACCTTTGAAGGAGCATAACTTGAGCTATAGAGGTCTAAATGACGCACTTCCAATATTGTTGGAAAGCTGAGATCTAGAGCTTTCCAACAATATATAATACTCTACAGTGAACATTCATTTTGGACTGGCAGCGAAGCGCACAAACACGCCTTCAAGACTTCTTGGTGCTAAGGGTGGCGTTAAACACGCCAATTTTGTGAAGAGTTAGTCCTCTTTAACGCTTTTGATGGTTGCTTCCCCTGGGAGCTTGATTTTACACTAAAAGGTGGTGTTAAACACGTCACAAAGACAAGTCGTTAGTTTTCCTTAACGCCTTCGATGGTTGCTTCCCTTAGGAGCTTGATTTTGCTTTAAAAGATAGCGTTAAACACGCCAATTTTATTGAGGCGTGTGAGCACTTCAATGCCACGCACAAATTGGCCCCTGGAGCTTCATTTTTTCTTGTTAGAGTGCCGTACAACACCAATTATTAATGAAGAGTGCATGGCCACACACGCCTTTAACATTGCCAATCTTTGGAGTCTCCAATGCATGGTCAAAACTATCACCTAAGTCTACCTCATTTTCATGTAACCAAAGGCCACAAGTGACAAGTAATCAAGGCCACAAAAGAATCCATTAATAAAGCAAGAATCATCTAGAATTAGTCATTTTAATAAATTTGAATTTGATGTAATTTGTATTTGATTTTCATTTAAATTTGAGAAGCATTATAAAAGCCCATTTAGAAAACTTTGTGAGGGCCACTTCTACACACACCTTTTCATTCTTTTTTCATCTGTACATATTCGATATCCACTTTTCTTTTCTTTTAATTATGAGCAACTAAACTTTTCTCCATTAAGGGGAGAAGCTCTGTTAAATAATAATGAATTGATGATGTCTTCCTCTTCTTCTTGATTCAAGTATTGTTGTTTTAAGAAAGTTTTGTTCTTCATCATAAAGATTTAAATCTATTGGAAAATAGTTCAAATCTCACCTGAATTCTTTGAGAACTTGAAAAATGGATCATAATAATTAAACTTAAAACTCTTCTCTCACAATTCTTCTGATTTTGGATTTAGAATTTGATAAGCAAGTGGCGTTGAATCAATGTAAATCTAGATCTTAAGAATTATGTGGTTTTGAATCAGAAATTATGCTTTACCTCTTTTCATCAGCAATTAATAAAAAAATTGACAATTAATTAAGTCAAAAGAGATTGAATTACCAAAAAATTGAGATTTAATTATTTATGATTTGCCAGAAATCACACTTTGCATTATTGAAAAGAGAGTGGGTTTCATTGATCATGAAGATTCAACATCTCCAACCCTCTCTGTTACTGTTTTCTTATGATTCACGTCATTTATTAACTTTCTTTTAATTCTTGTCCTCTACTGCTTAACTCTAATTCTAGTCATTTAATTGTTCTTTTAATTCTCGGTTTTTAATATCTTCAATCTTTTCATTGTAATTTACATTTTGTCATTTATTATTTTTATTTAATTACTATTAATTAATTGTTCCAATTTAATGTCTTCTTCTATTATTCATTTACTTATGCTCCTTTATTTGTTTTCTGTTAAAGTCATTATAGCTTCATTTAATTGCTTTTATTTTCATTAAATTCTGGTGGTGTTATAGCTTCATTATAGTTCGGTTGGTGTTGAGGAAAAGGAAAAGCCAGCTGCAGTTGCATGATAGTTAGAGTGTAAGGGTGTGTAACTAGATTCTATTTGTATGATGGATTAGAAAAAACAGTATATAAACGAAAGAAAGAAAAATCGGTGAACGTAATAAGATACACATATGGAAATGGATCACTCAACACAAACCCAATTCCGGCGAAGTTAGACTCTCTCTAGAAAGTAATTATGCTGGAGCGCAGGTTGGGCAGTAAGCTTCGTTGATTTTCTTGCGCCACGTCGGAACGTATGGGCACTGCCTACTTGTTCGGATGGGTGTTCACCCCAAAGTGTTCCCGGACCGCCGCATGCATACATACGGGTGGATGGAACTATACTTTACAAAAGCTATTTAGAGCGATCCCCGTAGATTAGAGAACCTTCGCTATTTATTCCACTTGATAAGTTTCCACCTGTTATTACGTGATTATATAATAAAATAAATAGTAGTATAAGTTACAAAATCAGCGGTTGCCAAAGGATATATTATCACCAAACTTATGAGTTATGACCATCTTTTACTTTTAGTTTATCTTCTATATATATGTCAAAATTCATTTTAAGAGAATTTCAATTATAAATCAATTTCCATTTCGCGTTCAAAGTTCTTTTCTTTTGTCATAAGAAAAAATTATAAATCAATTTGAAGTGAATTTCTGTTTTAAGAAAGAAAAAAAAAAATAAAATTTGGGAAGAGCAGGAGCTTGGCTCTCAGAGAAAAAAAAAATTAAGGAAGCAAAATATACATAGAGCTTAATTACAAATCTCTATGTTCCAAAAAAACACCTCTAAAATCTAACAAAATCCTTAAATTGATCTGAATACTTCAAACAAATCATTGAGACTAAACTTTTAATTTCACTGAAACTACAACTTGTTATTAATTTTATCACTCTCAAGTTATGTGTCCCCATAATTTCTTAAAAACCATAGAAATTGTTAGGCTCTTCACCCCAAACTCAGAATTGAACATGTGATATATTCTATATATTTTTAAAATATTACACAGTACAGTATATATTTTAAAATAACTCTTAAGATTTGAGTCAGATTTGTTAAGTAGTTTTATGGATTTTAAATTTCATATATATATATATATAAAGAATAGATGACCTTGGGAATATGCATTATTAATTCACACCTGGTAGGATCCTTGACCATGAGATGGAAAATCTGTAAGCATCAAACCCTAATTCCTTCATTATTTGTACATCCTCCTGAAGAAAGAAATATTTTCACTTCTCTCAGCCAGTAGTGAGCTGCTTGAAATTAACCAGCACTTGAAAAGGATACGAAATTGTTCATTTTTTTATTAGAACAAATTAAAATATAGTTTTGTTTTTCTTTCAAAAGAAAAAATGATTTCTGCCAATACCCCTTGTGGACCATGTTCCTATATTTGGGTGATATGAGCTGTCTTGAATAGAACTAGGCAAATACAAATGTTTATATATTATATATATACCTTGAAACGATGGTATGAATCAACCGCTATCTCTCCGCTGCTCTCATCCTTTATTTTATCTGCATAGGATTCACAAAAGTTGAAAATAAAGGCCACAAATATTATAAGTATACTTAATAAAAAATATTAATTCTAATATAATTATATAACTCAACAAGAATTAAAATATTTAAAATATAAAAAGTTAAACGAGTTCGATAATTATGATCATAGTTTTTTTTTTATAATAAAATAATTCAAAAATGATATCATGATCCTTTGGATGTGGATCTATCCATAAAGTAAGCGAAAATTTTAAACAGATATCTACCATGATCTGAGTCCATTATCACCAGTGTATGCTATGCTCTAAAAATCAGTCGCTAGAAGCGTAGAACCAAGTAAACCAAGTGACCCAAGTACTCCCTCATGACCAAACTATATTAATTATTAAGCACTTATATCATATTGATATTAAAATAAATAAAATATTATTTGAAAATATAAATTATTTTATATAAAACTTCAAATACACAAAAAT
>NC_029792.2:106273254-106316420 GCF_000816755.2 Arachis ipaensis | reverse complement strand
TGTTTATATTATGTTTTAATTCTTTTATTTTTATATACTATATAAATAAATAAAATAAAAATAATGAAATTAAGTATGCTCTACTAAATTCAAAAGAAAAAGATCAGAGAGAAATTCCTTACTTGGATATTTCTTTGTGAAAGTGTCCCATATACTTGGACCTTTACCTCCTTCATTCACTGCACCTTCATACTTTTCATGAAAAAGAGAAAGAAGGGGTGAGAGAAAGAAAAATACAGGACATTTAATTGAACCCAAGTGACACTAAAACTTTCTTCCAAACAAAACAAAATAAAAGAAAGAAAAGCATAGAGCCAAACCCGCTTTTTTTCATTCTTTCTCTTCTTTTTATTTTATTATCTTTTGAAATTCTAAAATTGGATAAGTAAATTAAGCTATATGTTAGAAATAATGAAAATTGAAGTGATAATTTTATTTCAATCAATTAAAATTTTTAAATGGCATTATTATTCTCAATATACAATAATATTTAAGACGTTATAACTAAACTATATGAAATGAACTAAAGTACAGTTGCTTGTTTGGTATCTATTATATATTATTAATTTTATAATTAAAATATGTTATATATTGCAATTTAATTGAAATCTACCTACTCTATCTTTGTTATATATCATTATGAATGACTAATTACGAAATTGACAATTAAAATATGTAACTTTAATTACAATTAATATTGAAATTGAAATATAATTACATTATATTACTGATTTAACAACTAAAATATGTCATATGATACCTCTTATTAAAATTGAGATGAAATATTTCTCTTCAAAATTAATCAACTTAGTTTCCTTCCTCTATTCTCTTATTTACATCTTCCCTTCTCTATTTCTCTTTATCATTCTCAAACTACATCTAATTTATAATTTATATTTTATATTATTAATTTGACAAATTAAAATGTATCACAAAATATTTAACAAACTTCTTTTTATTCTTTTTCTTTATCTTTCTTTCTTTTTTCTCTCTCATTATTCTCATTCTCTATCTCTTTTTATAATTATATAGTAAAATTAATGTATTTACACCATGCTAAGTTTTAATACTTATATAATTGAATGTATAATTGGTGTGATTGTATTATTACGGATTTATAGTGTTAGAGATGTAGAAAAGTAGATAATTTTTTTATTATTTTAAATTTTTCATTCCAAACATTATACCACTAATTAAGCTAAGATAGAAATGCAGCTTTATTTTTGTTATTATGTCAGGCAGTATAGTGGTAATAAGTCAAACCTGATATGAAGAAGACGATGTACCAAATATGAAGTCCTCTGGGAAGGTGCTTCGTTTTAGAGAGGTAGTGTCATAATAATACTTAAAAGTTTCTCCCGTAACCGCAGAATAATGAAGAAGCAAAATATTGAGTACAGATATAACCAGGAAGTACACAATGAAAATGTTTGACCACGGAATTGCCATCGCTGCCTTTTGATACTCAACAACTCTTTCTCATATGGATGATATATATATATATACACTACGTACTAGCTATACCTTTCTTCTGTTTCGGCATCGGTATCGGCGATTCCCTCGTTTTAATTAATCTAATGCAACTTCTCAAATCACATGTTTCTAGAGTAAAGTCTATCTTTTTGTGTAGGAGGTTCGAAGTTTAAAAAATTCTCATTAAAGTTTAATTTATTTTAATTATATATTTGATAATTAACATTATTAACGAAGATGTCAACTGGATAATTCTATACTAAAGTGTCATTAACATGTGACAATCTTACACTGACGTACATCAGTATAAGGTTGTTGTGTTACATATATATTTTTCACACTTAAAAAGATTTAATTAAAACATATTAAAATATTAAAAATAAAATCAAAATCAAATGTTAAGAATATTTTTAAAATATAACCATATTTATTGAAATTTATTTAATATAGTATATAATTGTTTCAGCCCAATCCAACAAAGGCTGAGAATTTATTTTATGTTTACCAACCTGACAGGTTGTCGACCTATATGCGTGAAGACGACTGTGCGTTGCTCTATCTCCCGAGGGAAATCTAGACAACTAGCAGAAGCTTCCAAACGGACGGGTCTGAGTCAGAGGTCCACCCGAGTACAAGGTATAAATGGGGAGGGACCTACCTTCCCCCAAGGTACATCATTTTGACCCTAATTAGCCATCTTATCGTACGAATACTTACTTTGTTATCGGAGTGTCCCTACAGGTGGCCACACCCCCGACCCACCGATGATCGCGGCAGCAGCTCTCCTCCCACAGCTCGTGTTCAGGTCCGAATACCTCTCCATTACTAGTTGTTGCTCTCGATCCGACATCTAATCGATTCGTCTAATCGAACTCAAATCATAACTCTTTTCTTAATAAATCAAATTCAAAATAAAATCCTTTTTCTCAATAAATTAAACTCAAAACATAATACTTTTCTTAATAAATTAAACTGAAAACATGACTCTCTCGGTAATACTTTTCCACCCTTTCAGCTTGTTTTGGGCTCTTTCAATAACGGTCTTGAAATTATCTTTTTCTTTTTTGTTGTTGTACGTTTATCATGGCCCCAAGATACCTCCTTAGAACATTGCTTTCCTTGAGTTGAGTTCTGCTAATGACATCCTGTTTGATTTGAGGTGTTGTGTTTTTGGAGAACACTATGGTATATTTGTCTTTATTGACTTTTATCCTTGCCGCAGTATGAAAATTATCCAAAATTTATTTAATTTTAGTGATCTGACTAATAGAAGCTTCCGCGAATAGAAGGAGATCATCCGTAAGCATAAGGTGAAAGATTTTTGGGCTATTTCTCCCCACCATGATAGGGTTTAGTTCCCCTCATCCACTTCTTCTTCAATATGCTGAGATAGATAGTCCATGCAAATCACAAAGAGATAGAGAAGTATGGTGTCTCCTTGCCTTACACCCTTACTAGGTGTCAAATCTTTGGTTTTGCTTCCATTCCATAAGATATTGTAACTGACCGAATGAACCCCTCCCATGATGAAGTTGATAAACTTCGTACCTTTGCTTGATAAAACTCCAATTAATTCTGTCATATGCCTTATCAAAATCAATCTTGATGGCCATGAATTCTCTCATCCCTTTTATCCTTTTTATTATGCATAAGCTCTTTCGCAATAAGAATTTTATGCTGAATGTTTCTGCCAGGTATGAAGCTTGATTGGTATTGAAAAATTCTTTCATATAGAATGGGCTTTAGTCTCTTCACCAAAATCTTAGACAATATTTTATATCTCACATCGCAGAGGGATATGAGCCTAAATTGAGCAATAGATTTCATATTCTAAATTTTGGGGATAAGAGTTAAAAGAGTGATGTTGGATTCTTTGATGAGATTTGGGTTGTTCCAACATTTCTTGATGTGGTTACACGTCTTCCTGCTTAAGAGGTCCTAGCTGTTTTTGTAAAAAATAACTGGAAAACTATCCTCTCCTGGTGCTTTGAGAAAGCCTATGTTGTAAAGGAATTTTTTAAACTCCTCGTCCATAGGGGTTGTTTCCAAGGCTCTGCAAGTAGATAAATCTAGATCAGGATAAGGATTTGTTAAAGTGTGTGAAGGAATTCTCATTACCTTTTCTTTGTAGAGATCGAGAAAGTAGTCCACTATGTGATTTTCCAATTGCTACTCCTCTTCTATCCAATTGCCTTCCTGATCTCTTAGTTTTAGGATTTCATTTTTTCTCTTTCTGATAATAGTCTTCATATGGTAAAATCTAGTGTTCTTGTATCCTTTGAGATCCATTGCTCTTTGAATTTTTGTAGCCAAAAGATCTCTTCTTTATCTAGCATGTCAATCAGCTCCTTCTGAAGGGATGTCTCAAGCTAATCTAAGAAAGGATTGTTCCCATAGGTGTGGTGTCTTTGGATGCCTGCCAACCTATTCATAATCTTTGTTTTTTTTTTTTTTTTACTTTGAAGATGTTTCCAAAGGTGTCTCTGTTCCAGTAGTTGAGTTCTGTTCTAATATTGTTGAGGTTACTGATGAAGTTATCATTCTTCTTCTAGTGCCATCAAAGATAATTATCATACTCAGGGTGTGTTGTTCACATAAGCTCGAATCTAAAGGGTCTATCTCTGTTTTTGTTCATTTCTTGTCCCTCAGTAATAAAGAGGCGGTGGTGGTCAGAATTGGACCTAGGGAGAACATTAATCGTGGCTTCCTTATGGGATAGTCTTCACTGGGGGTTTGTAAGGGCTCTGTCAAGTCCCTTGAAAACTCTATCCTATCCTTCCAATAGCGGCCCTCTCCATATATATCTCGAGTCTAAAAAATCCAAGTCGATCAGGTCACAGTTGTTGATCCAAGCCGCAAATTTTCTACAGGCTCTAGTATTAGTGCTACCACCGTCTTTCTTCTCTGAAATATTTTTAATTTCATTAAAACTCCCTATGACAACCCAATCTTTATTCATAGAATCTGTAATGTTTTGGATTAGAGGCCAAAGGGTTCTTCTATTTTAGTTTTGGGGGGTTAGCATAGACTGTCGTGAGACACCAATCATCATTCATGGAAATTTTAACTTTTGCATAAATAAATTGTAGATGTTATTCAATAGGTGTGATATTGTATTTAGTAGCATTCCAACATATTCAAATGCCACCAACAAACCCTCGTGCTTCTTTGACAATGTAGTAGCTAAACGCCAAGTTCTTGATGGTGTTAATAGCATTATCACCACTAATTCTTTTCTCTAGTAATATAACAATGTGAGGCTTGTATGATCTCATATATTCTTTAAAGGTGCACCTAAAAGTTGCACTAGCCGCACCTCTTATATTCCATGACATACAAATCATTGGAAAAAGACAAAACATAAAGGGCTAATTTAACTGCATATCAACAATGTCCTCTCCATTCCAGTCCTTGCTAGGAAGGGTATCAAAATCTACCCCTTCAACTAGCTTTGATATTTCTTTCTGAATCTCCATATCCACATCTTTTTCTTTATTTTCTTTTTGATATTTGGGGTTAGGTGGTTCACCTTCTTCCATTTTTTTGTTGTGTATTTGTCTCTTTATTTTTAACTTGTTCAATCTGGTCTTAGGTATTATCATTAACTTTTATCCAATTGTCATTTTAGGTTGCTATTTATTGGAGTATGGGGGACATTTTTTATTTCTTTTTTGGCTGAAGGTCATTCTGATTCCTAATAAGTAGTTCCTTTTCTTTATTTGGTCTGGTTTGAGAGATTTTGATTTTGGTTTGTTTCCTCTTGTGATTGCTATTTGTAGTTTTAGTTGGGGTTTAACTTTTGATTTCTATTGCTGGTCTGGGTAGTTGCTACTGTAGATTTTGCTAACTTTATTTTTTTATTTGCCTCAAAAGTTCATAATTCACCTCAGCCCAATTTTTTAGTTCATACACCCTAGTCCAACAACCAAACCACACCACTCTCACCACCCCTCTCGATTGGGCCTACACCCTTTATACCCATTGACCCATTTCCAAATTCATCCTCCTTCTACCCATTGAACCAATTCCCCTATACTTTTCTTTCATCACTCATATCCCCATATCGCATGCACTCCACATTTGAATCCTCACCCGAGCTCCCTTCTAATGTGTACTCATCCGCAACTTCTTTCCCCTTAGCTCAATCGTCACATAGTTAAATAATATTTTTATTAGAAAAAAAGAAGTTACAAAAGTAAAATTTTATAAAATAGGTTATAAACATGTTGATGGTTTATCAGTGGCTAAGAGAAAGGGGGGTTGAATCTTAGCCCCTTTTTTGCTTAATAACACTTGCTGTCCTTTCAGAACACTTGAGGAGATATTTCTTATTTTTGTCTCGTGCCTAGTCAAAAGAATTTTTTCTTTTTGATTCTTAACCAGACAGAAGATATTTTTCAATTTTGTCTCCTACACAGCAGAGAACAGAAATGGAGTAGAAGAGAGAGAAAATCACACCAAGATGTATCCTGGTTCAGCTGCTAAGTGCAATGCAGCCTACATCTAGTCTCCATCACAACAATGAAGGAATTTCACTATAATCATCATGATTACATACACCAATTCTCCCTAGGAACTACCCTTCCTATCCGGGACAAGTCTAGAATTTAATCCCCAATCTTGAACTTGACTTGGTCACTGCCAAACTTTCAACTGCTAAGTGCTAACCCAACTTGGAAGGGGATTTCCACAGAATCATGAAACACAACACAGATATACAAAGGACCTCTAAGGACATCTATGGCTTTTTCTTTTAATTTTTCACTCTCTGCCTTTTTTCGCTCTATGACTTTTTCTTACAAACCTCACTGTTTGCCTTTTTCCATGAGACTCAAGACAGACAAAATTAAACAGAAAAATTACAAAATAAAGAACATTGAAGGAGAAGAACTTCTGTTAGCTTAGGTAGTTATGAGAACTCTGTGCCTTGCACTCTTCATTTTCTTTAAAATAGTTTACATATGCCACCATAGAATGATTACTTTCACAGCTTTTAAGTTGAGCTTTTAACTGCTTGTTTTCTTCAACAAGTTCAATAGCAGTTTCAGCCTCCCTTAATTTATCTTTGAGGAAACCATTTTCAGCTTTAAGAATGGTGATTTGTTGTTCAAGATCTTGGTTATCAAGCAAGAAGCATATAATTTTTTTATAAAGGTGGTCTATCATAAGATGAAGATCTTCAGTGTCAGGGTTACGAGAGACTACCTGTTTAACGTGATCTGCCATGAGACATGGTTGGGACTTGGTTTCTGATTCTTCATAATCTTCTGAGTCATTTTCCAAGTCCTCCCAAGAAGCCATCAGTCCTTTCTTCCTTCCCTTCTTTGGCTTCTCTTCCTTTTTCAACTTAGGACAATCAAATTTGAAATGGCCAGTCTCTTTGCAGTTGTAGCAGATCACTTTGCTGAAATCTTTCTTTTGTTCCCTAGAACTGCCTCCTTTGCTTCTTTCCTTGAGTTTCACCATTTTCCTGAATTTTTGGGCAAACAAAACAAATTCATTTTCAGAAGAATAATCACTGGATTCATCATCCATGGGATTAGTAATAGATGTGAAAGCTATTCATTTCATTTTTGTATCTTTTTTCAAATATGTATTTTCAAATGCAAGTAAGTTTCCTCTCAATCGTCATATGTCATGGAATCAAGACCACTACTCTCAGATATTATTATTGCTTTTGTTTTCCACTCTTTTGTGAGACATCTCAAGACTCTTCTCACAAGCACAGATTCAGGATACTTTATTCCCATAGCATACAAGCCAACAATGATGATGTTAAATCTTTCAAACATTTCATCTATTGATTCTCCTTCCTTCATTGAGAACATTTCATATTCTCTGTTCAGCATGTCTATCTTGGCCTTCTTTACTATGGTGGTTCCTTCATGAGTGACTTAAAGTTTGTCCCAGATTTTCTTTGCCGTTGTGCATCGTGATACCCGTCGGTATTCCTCGAAGCTGATGGCACAATTGAGCAAGTTGATAGCCTTGGCATTAAGCTCCACCTTCTATCTGTCTTCTTCGGTCCAACTGGCTTCTGGTTTAAGGGAGACTACTCCTTCAGCACTTGTGGTGGTTGGATATTAAGGACCCTCCAGGATGATCTTCCATAGTCTGTAATCTACTGCTTGCACAAAAATCTTTATTCTTTCCTTCCAATAGGTATAGTTCTTCCCATTGAAGAGAGGGGGTCTGTTGCTTGACTGTCCTTCTGTCAGATTGTAGGACACCAAGTTTGAGCCACTATTTTCTGCCATGTGGATCTTTTCTCCAAGCAGCAAAGCTTGATCTCTTTGAGACCAAGCTCTGATACCAATTGATGGTTTATCAGTGGCTAAGAGAAGGGAGTTGAATCTTAGCCCCTTTTTCGCTTAATAACACTTGCTGTCCTTTCAGAACACTTGAGGAGATATTTTTTATTTTTGTCTCATGCCTAGTCAAGAGACTTTTTCTTTTTGTCTCGTAACCAGACAGGAGATATTTTTCAGTTTTATCTCCTACGCAGCAGAGAATAGAAATAGAGTAGAAGAGAGAGAAAATCACACCAAGATGTATCCTGGTTCAGCTGCTAAGTGCAATGCAGCCTATATCCAGTCTCCATCACAACAATGATGGAATTTCACTATAATCATCGTGATTACATACACCAATTCTCCCTAGGAACTACCCTTCCTATTCGGGACAAGTCCAGAATCTAATCCCCAATCTTGAACTTGACTTGGTCACTGCCAAACTTTCAACTGCTAAGTGCTAACCCAACTTGGAAGGGGATTTCCACAGAATCATGAAACACAACATAGATGTACAAAGGACCTCTAAGGACATCTATGGTTTTTTCTTTTAATTTTGCACTCTCTGCCTTTTTCCGCTCTATGGCTTTTTCTTACAAACCTCAATATTTGCCTTTTTTCATGAGACTCAAGACAGACAAAATTAAACAGAAAAACTATTAAATGAAGACCATTGAAGAAGAAGAACTTCTATTAGCTTAGGTAGCTATGAGAACTCTGTGCCTTGCACTCTCACTCCTTACCTCAAGCCCTGGCTGTTCACCCTTATTCATAGAAGGGGAAGCCTCCAAGGTTGAAGCTCTTGAATCAAGCCAACTTCTTCTTCTTCATGCAAAACCAGTTCGGCTAGAGAGAGAGGAGAGGAAACCGAATGCTATAACCAACATGCAATTACCTCTGTGTCTTCCCTTTACACCAAGCTCCATCAATTCGGGCCTTCCATCTTGACTTGCACTCCAAGAAGGATTCCTAGCCCTTGATGAGTTCTTGATGATGACAGCTTCTTCTGCTCTAACTTCTGCCTCATCCTCTACGTAGCTACAGTAGCTACCTCCTGTGGTGGTTGATCAAAAGGTGAGACAAGCCATCCCTTCAAGGATCATCTTCCTCTGACCGAAATGATCTTCTTCCATTTTAGGGTATGAGGAACTTAAGATTACTTCACCACATCTTGCCTTTTGTGGTAAAGATCTTAGCCACAACATACTTCCGATTTTTTTTTTCTTGATGCCATCATCACAATGGCTCCTAGCTTGCTTCTAGCTTCTTCTTCTTCACTCTGATATCTTGCAAAAGCTTCCATCTTCTTCCCTGTGAAGTGACCAAGAGTTATGAGAGAGAAGAGAGAGAAGATAGAAAACTTTTAATGGATTTGAATGAGGAAATCAAAATGAATTAATTTACTTCCCTTTTTGCTTTAGGTAGCGTGTAGTACTAATGATAGCAATCAAATCAATTGCTGTTTCTCTCTCATGGTTCCAAAGTCTGCATTAACTTCACTTAATAAAAGTTTGAATTTCACCAAAGGTAAAAGTGTGATCCGTTGAAGCATGCAGCATTAAAGAAAATGGATTTCATCATGTTAAATGAGTAAAGAAAAATATTGTGCCCCATTTCCTTTTCTTTGATTTCGGACCAAGCTAGTGGATCTTTTCTTCAAAGTTGATTTTGGGCTAATAATTAAATTTGGCCCAACAAGAGTAATAACAATTCAGCCACAACATTTAACATTTTTATAACCAAGGCTGATTCTCTTTCAACATCTTGGGCTTGCTATTTTTTGGCCCAATAGTAACATCTGCACAGCAAAAATATTTAATTAACACGTATGAATTAAAATCAAATTAATAATTTTACAATTAATTATGTTAATAATGTTTGATCATCATCAATTTAATTTGGAATTTTCCAAACTCATCAATCTCCCCCTTGATGACAAACATTATTAAAAAATTGAAATGAAAAGATTAAGGATCAAAAAGTACTCCCTTTGAATATTAGGATTCCTTCACCTTTCCAATTGTTACATGACTCCCCCTTAATATATGCCATTTTACCAAGGGAAGCTTTTCCTGTAACTTTTGAAATCAAGCTTAAGGCAACTATGTTATTCAACATATGAAATTTGAGATGTTGAATGGCTTGATTTATGAGCAGAAATAACATGATAAACACAACTTGACTTGTTATCATATAAATAATTTTCTGCTCAATAACAATAAAAAATGCTTTGAGTACTGAGTACATAAGAAACAGTTGATAATTCCCAAATAATTTGATTAAATGAACAACATTTTCCAGCCATCATATCAGAGCAAAAATTATCAGTTTATAGTAAGGAAAATATTTTCAAATAAACAGAATCATATCAGAGTATAAGGAATTATCTAACATATCAAAGCATAAAGGGATTATCAAATCACAACTAAGTTCCAATTACAACAAATATTTCAACAATTCAGAACATAAAGTGTCAACATGATAAGTTTAGAAAACTCTACATTAACATTTGTGATGACTAAATATTATTAATTTAATTAATTCATATATGGTGATTAAATTGATTTTTGCTATACAGGTTTTGTGTGGGCTGAAAAGAAAAGAAAAGATCCTAAGCCCAATAAAAATTTCAGCCTTATGCAAAATTATCTTATGAATGATGGCTGAATTGTTTTGCTTTGTTGGGCCATATTTTAAATGAGCAGGCCCAAATCCATTCTTGGTATATGACCAACTTACTTGGTCCGAAATTAAAAGGAATTGGGGCACTATGGTTATGTTACTCTTTTAAAGTAATAAAAACCCAATTCATTGATTCATGGCTGCATGCTTCCAACGGATCTCTCTCTTTGACATGTGATGGAATTCAAATTTCATTAAAGTGAAGTTAATACTTACATTGGAAAGAGAGAATAAATCTATTGATTTGATTGCAAGCACTAAAGCTACACGCTAGTCAGCAAAGAGAAAGGGAAATTGATTTACTTTTATTATCTATCTTTGTTTAATCACTTTGAATTGCTTTTCTTCCAATTCTTTCTTCTCTCTCATCTTTCTTTCTTCTCCTTCAGTCATTACATAGCAAACCATGGAAGAAAAAGCTTTTCACCAAAGGGAAGGAGATGCACGTCGAAAGACCATCACAATGATGGCAAGAAAAAGCAAAGGAAAAGTATGCTGTGGCAAAGATCTTCTCTCACTTGTGGTAAGATTTTGTAAAGAGATCTTGGCTCCTCCATACCAAAAATAGAAGTGAAGATCTCGGCCAATATAGGAGAAGATCCTTGGAGAGGATGGCTTGTCTCTGATTATGCTCAACCACCACAGAAGGTAGCTACAGTGGCTACGTGATGGAAGAGGCAGAGATTGGAGCAGATGAAGCTATCATCATCATGAAGAATCAATGGCCAGAAGTTCATCTTGGAGAGCAAGGCAAGGCTGAAGGGCTCGGATTGATGAAGAGTGATGACCAAGGAAGGACTAGAGGTAATTGCATGTTGGGTTTTGCATGAGTTATCTTTTCTCTCTCTCTCTGGCCGAACCGGTTCAAGTTGAAGAAGAAGAAGATTGGATTGGTTTGTTTGGTTTCAACCTTGGAGGCTTCTACCTATAAGTATGGGTGAACAGTTAAGGTTGATTCAAAGAGTGAGAGTGCAAGGCACAGAGTTCTCAGAGCTACCTAAGCTAACAGAAGTTCTTCTCCTTCAATGTTCTCATTTTGTAATTTTTCTGTTTAATTTTGTCATGTATTGAGTCTCATGAAAAAAGGCAAACAGTGAGGTTTGTATGAAAAAGCCATAGAGCGGAAAAAGGCAGAGAGTGAAAAATTAAAAGAAAAAGCCATAGATGTCCTTAGAGTTCCTTTGTACATTTGTGTTGTATTTCATGATTCTGTGGGAATCCCCTTGTAAGTTGGGTTAGCACTTTACAGTTGAAAGCTTGGCTGCGACCAAGTCAAGTTCAGTTTGGGTTTAGATTCTGGACTTGTCCCAGATAGGAAGGGTAGTTCCTAGGGAGAATTGGTGTTTGTAATCAAGGATGATTATAGTGAAATTCCATCATTATTGTGATGGAGACTGGATGTAGGCTACCTTGCACTTAGCAGCTGAACCAGGATATATCTTGGTGTAATTCTCTCTTTCTTCTACTCCATTTCTGTTTCTGCTGCCCAGGAGATAAAACTGAAAATATCTCGTGCTGACTGACGAGACAAAAAAAAGTCTCGTGGCTGGGGACGAGACATAAGAAAAAGTCTCGTGGCTAGTTACGAGATAAAAAGACAAAAAGTTTCCAGAAGTGGTTTCAAAGGTCAGCAAATATTATAAAGCAAAAAAAGGGGCTAAGATTCAACTCCCCCTTCTCTTAGCCATTGATAACCATCAATTGGTATCAGAGCTTGGTCTCAAAGAGATCAAGATTTGCAACTTGGAGTAAAGATCCAGATGACAGAGAACAGTGGCTCAAATCTAGTGTCCTACAATCTGACCGAAGGACAATCAAGCAACAGACCTCCTCTTTTCAATAGGAAAAACTATACCTATTGGAAGGAGAGGATGAAGATCTTTGTGCAAGCAGTGGACTACAGACTCTGGAAGATCATCCTTGAAGGTCCTCAATATCCAACCGTCATAAGTGCCGAAGGAGTTGTCACTCCTAAACCAGAAGCAAGCTGGACCGAAGAAGATAGAAAGAAGGTTGAACTTAACGCCAAGGCTATCAATCTGCTAAATTGTGCTATCAGCTTTGAGGAATACCGATGGGTATCACGTTGCACAATAGCAAAGGAAATTTGGGACAAACTCCTAGTTACTCATAAAGGAATAACCATCGTAAAGAAGACCAGGATAGATATGTTAAACAGAGAATATGAAATGTTTGCAATGAAGGAAGGAGAATCCATTGATGAGCTGTATGAGCGCTTCAACACCATTGTTGTTGGCTTGGATGCTATGGGAATCAAGTATCCTGAATCTGTGCTAGTGAGAAGAGTGTTGAGATGTCTCACAAAAGAGTGGGAAACAAAAGCTTTAATTATTTTTGAGAGTAGTGGTCTTGACTCTATGACTTATGATGATTTGAGAGAAAATTTACTTGCTTTTGAAAATACCTATTTGAAAAAAGATTCAAAAAAGAAAGGAATAGCTTTTTCATCTGTCACTAACCCTCTGGATGATGAATCCAGTGATAACTCATCTGAAAACGAATTTGTTTTGTTTGCAAAAAAAATTAGGAAAATGGTAAAGCTCAAGGAGAGAGGCAAAGGAGGCAGCTCAAGAAAATAGAAGAGAGATTTCAGCAAGGTGACTTCAAATCTGACTGCCCTAAGTTGAAGAAGGAAGAAAAACCAAAGAAAGGGAAGAAGAAGGGACTGATGGCATCATGAGAAGACCTTGAAAATGACTCTGAAGACGATGAAGAATATGAAATAAAGTCTCAACCATGCCTGATGGCTGACCATGTTGAGCAGGTAATCGTTCCCAACCCTGACACTGAATCTCTTCATCTTATGATAGATCATCTTTCTGAAAAAATAAGTAGCTTTTTGCTGAATAATTAAGAACTTGAACAACAAATTATCATCCTTAAAGTAGAAAACGGATTTTTAAAAGAAAAGCTAAGGGAGGCCGAAACTGCTTGTGATCCTGTTGAAGAAAATAAGCAGTTAAAAACCCAACTTAGGAGCTGTGAAAGTGACCATTCGGTTGTTGCATATGTTGATTGTTTTAGAAGGAATGAAGAGTTGCTTAAAGAGGTCAAAAGGCTTAAAGAAGACTTAGCCAAGTTCACACAAAGTTCTGAAAATCTGAATCAAATCTTGGCTAGCCAAAAACCTCTTTATGATAAAGCTGGCTTGGGGTTTTATAAATCTGTTGAAAAATCTTATTTTGAAAATATTGCCTCATCTTCCAATGATACAAGATTTCAAAACCCAAGAAGCTTTAACAAAACAGAAACTCCAAGATTTTGTAGACTATGTAACCGAAATGGACACTTTTCCATACAATGCTTTTTTGGTAAAAGGATGATAGGTGATAAAGTTTACAAGGTTGCTTTTTATTATAATGGCTTAGGACATAAGAGATGGTTTAACGTGAAAGGATCCAAAAAAATTTGGATACCTAAGGTCACTTGAGCTTGTTTTGTAGGTGTGCCTAGCATCCAAACGGAAGGAGAATATGTGGTATATGGACAGCGGATGCTCTAGGCATATGACCAGAAAGACAACCTTCTTCATAAAGCTTGATGAATATGATGGAGGACTTGTCACTTTTGGTGATGATGCAAAAGGAAAAATAGTGGCTGTTAGGAAAGTTGGTAAAAGCTTTTCATCTTGTATAAATGATGTTCTTCTTGTAAATGGTTTAAAACATAATTTACTTAGTGTTAGCCAATTGTGTGATTTAGGTTTTGAAGTTATTTTTAGAAAGTTTGTGTGTTTGGTTGTTTGTGAGAAATCTGGGGATATTTTATTTGAAGCTAAAAGGTGCAATAATATGTATGGATTGACTCTTGAGGACTTGAAAGAACAAAATGTAACATGTTTTACTTCTCTTGAATCTGAAAAATGGCTATGGCATAGAAAGTTGGGTCATGCTAGCATGTACTAAATTTCTAAGCTAGTTAAGAAAATTTTGGTTAGAGGAATTCCAAATATCAAATTTGATAAGGATCTTATTTGTGATGCTTGCCAATTGGGCAAACAAGTAAAATCCTCTTTTAAACCAAAAGATGGAATATCAACCAAAAGGCCATTAGAGATGTTACACATTGATTTTTTCGGTCCAACAAGAACTCAAAGCTTAGGAGGTAAACACTATGGTCTTGTGGTGGTAGATGATTACTCTAGATTTGCTGGGTACTTTTTCTTGCTCATAAAAATGATGCTTTTCATGCTTTTGCAACTCTTTGCAAGAAAATTCAAAATGAAAAAGATTTAAAAATTGCCCATTTAAGAAGTGATCACGGAAGAGAATTTAAAAACCAAGATTTTGAAAAATTCTGTGATGACTTTAGAATTTCTCATAACTTTTCATGCCCTAGAACCCCTCAACAAAATGGGGTGGTTGAGATAAGGAATAGAAGTCTTCAAGAGATGACTGGGGCCATGCTTTGTAAAAATGAGATTCCTAAATTCTTATGGGCTGAAGTTATAAATACAGCTTGTTACATTTTGAATAGGACAATTATTAGAAAAGGGTTGAAGAAAACCCCCTATGAGCTATGGAAAGGAACCCCTCCAAATCTTAAGTATTTTCATATTTTTGGATGCAAATGTTGTGTACTTAACAATAAAGAAAACCTTGGAAAATTTGATCCAAAATCCTATGAAGGAATGTTTGTTGGATACTCCACTACTAGCAAGGCCTATAGAATTTATCTCAAAGAGCATAGGACCATAGAGGAATCCATACATATTACTTTCTGTGATTCTAATTTAATTCCCAGTACTGTGATAGATAATGATTCAGATTGTAAAGAAGCTGGAACAAATAAGGAAAATCCCAAATCTGCTCAAAATGAAGAATCTGCCAGTCCAGTTTTGTCTCGTCAGATTGAAGGAGACATTTCCATTTTGTCTCCTGAGCAGACACGAGAAACTGAAACAGTGAGACCAACAGAAACTCATCAAAGCTCAACACCACTCCGGAAGCCTAGAGAATGGAAGTCTATGAGGGATTATCCTCATGACTTTATAATTGGTGATCCCTCTCAAGGAGTAACAACAAGATCCTCAACCAAAAGGTAATCCGAACCAAGCAATTTTGCCCTCTTGTCACAAATGGAGCCGAACAATGTCAAACAAGCTCTTGAGGATCCATCATGGGTCAAAGCAATGCAAGAAGAGCTTGTTCAATTCGACAAGAATGAGGTTTGGACACTAGTACCTCATCCGGATGGAAAGAAAGTTACGGGTACTAAGTGGGTGTTTAAAAATAAACTTGGTGAGGATGGACAAGTTGTTCGTAACAAGGCTAGATTAGTGGCCCAAGGTTACAATAAAGAAGAGGGTATAGATTTTGATGAGTCTTTTGCTCCGGTAGCTAGAATGGAAGCAATTAGGTTGTTTCTTGCCTATGCTGCCCATAAGGGTTTCAAAATATTTCAAATGGATGTTAAATGTGCTTTCCTTAATGACTTTATTGATAGAGAAGTGTATGTGGCTCAACCCCCCGGTTTTGATCATAAAGATTTCCCAAATCATGTTTTTAAACTATCTAAGGCTCTTTATGGCCTTAGGCAAGCTCCAAGAGCTTGGTATGAAAGGCTTAGTGCCTTCCTATTGGAAAACCACTTTCAAAGGGAAACCACCGACACAACTTTATTCATTAAAGCATCTAATGATGATATTCTCCTAGTTCAAGTTTATATGGATGACATTGTATTTGGTTCGGCCAATGAGTCCTTGTGTGAAGAGTTTGGAAAACTCATGACTAGTGAGTTTGAGATGAGTTTAATGGGAGAGCTAACTTTCTTTCTTGGCCTCCAAATTAAACAAACTCCTAGTGGTACTTTTATTCACCAAGGAAAGTATGCAAAAGAACTTATCAAAAAGTTTGGCCTAGAAAGTTCCAAACCAATGGGTACACCAATGCATCCTAACACAAAACTTGAAAAAGATAATGATGGCCAAGATGTGGATGAAACAAGGTATAGAGGAATGATAGGTTCACTTATGTACCTTACCTCCTCTAGACCGGATATTGTTCAAAGTGTGGGTGTATGCTCAAGGTTTCAATCTCACCCAAAAGAATCCCATCTTGCGGCCGTTAAGCACATCATTAGATATATTAAGGGGACTAGTGATTATGGCTTGTGGTATCCTAAATCTGATGACTTTTGTGCAGTAGGGTTTTGTGATGCAGATTACACGGGAGATAGAGTGGATAGACGAAGCACATCCGGCATGTGTTGCTTCCTTGGAAGCTCACTTAACATGTGGTCAAGCAAAAAACAAGCCACAGTGGCTCTATCTACAGCTGAAGCTGAATATATTTCTGCATCTGCATATTGTTCACAATTAATTTGGTTAAAAACGCAGTTGGAAGATTACAAATTAAAGATCAATAGTATACCCCTATTTTGTGACAATATGAGTGCCATTAACATCTCAAAAAATCCTGTTTTGCACTCAAGAACCAAGCACATTGAGATAAAATATCATTTCATTAGAGAACATGTGCAAAAGGGTACTATTGATATTCAATTTGTAAAATCTGAAGACCAACTTGCTGATATTTTTACAAAACCCCTCTATGAAGATAGATTCTGTACTTTGAGAAAAAGTTTGGGAATGTTTGATTTAAGTTCTATTGATAACTTGTGAAATATTGATTCTGCTCAGTTTTGTCTTGTAAGAATAGACGAGATAAAAATAAAAGTGTTGGAAGGGCTATGATCAAGGGGGAGACAACGCCAAAAATCAATTCTCATGGGCCCCACCAAATTTCCTTGACCCCATTCTGACCGTTTTGTTAGTTTCTCTCTCTGAAAATCAAAATGTCTTTTTGTTGTCTCATCAAATCTTATTGGAAGTGGTTTTTGTCAAATCAAATCCTTCTCTCCACCTAATCCCTTGATTCTAGGAAACCACCTTTCAATTTATTTCAAATAAAAGAGAAACTCCTTGGGTATTAACCGCCACTTAATGGACATTTAATTCCCCTTAATTCTCTCTCCACCCTACATTTATTGTTTCTCTAACCTCCCTCATCCCTCACTCCATTCGGTTTCAACTCAACCCCTTCATATCCCACTTCTCCATTTTCACTACCATGAAAAAGAAAACTGCTCCCAGGAAAAGCGAACGCATTCTCTTCTCTCAAAAACTGTCCACTCCACAATCTCATACCCACATCTATATTCACTCAACATCATCATCTTCTCCCTCACCTCCCTCAAAGCAAACCGACACCATGCGTAGGAAGGTCATAGCTACAAAAACTTCTTCAAGAAAGAAGAAAGAGAGAGTTCCCGTGGAGGAAGAGGAAGAGTCTCACACATCATCCATTCTGTCTCCACCACCATCTCCATAGAAGAAAGTCACACCCAGGAAGAGTGGCCAGAAATCAAAAGGATTTGCTCTGCATAACACCAAGGAACCAGCAAACCTGGAATCTTTGGACTTCAAGAACAAATTTAGCAAGACACACTCTCACTATGACCCTGCCCAATTCAACTCCTGTGCTTCCTATGAATTCCATAAAGAAGTCCTAGAAAAGTGTCATCTCTGTGCAACCTACCTTATCAACCTGGACTCTCTCACCAGCAAAGGGATAAATGTATCTCCTCTTTTTGAACTGCTTCAATAGACTCTTCTGCTTTACATCCAGAAGCCAGTTTACCTAGGTTTAGTTCGAGAGTTCTACGCCAACATGAGACTTATTGATGGTACCATACATTCATATGTGAAGAGAGTTCACATCACTCTTGACACTGCCACCATTGGGACGGCCTTGGGCTACAAGGAGGAAGGGCCGCAAGCAGACATGGCCGAAAAGTGGGACTCACAGGTCGGCGTTCCCTACAAGGTTGTTCTTCAACACATTTGTGAGAATCTCTTTGGCTTGGATGGCACTACTCCCACCCACAAAGCTCTCGGACCAACCAATTCTCTGCTTCACAGAATTGTAACCCACATTCTGACTCCTCAAAGCGGCTCCCACAATAGAGTAACACTCTCTGACTCTCTTATTATCTTTGCACTTGTTATATCTACTCCAATATCTTTCGGTTATCTTATGATCCGACATATGTGGGAATCGGTAAAGAGCACCAAAAAGGCAAATCTGCCCTATGGTATGTTCTTAACCAGCATCTTTGAATACTTTAAAGTTGACCTTTTGAATGAGGCTGTAGAGAACAAAGTGTCAATGATCAAGGGAGGTGGAGCGGTTAAGGGAACAAAAGGCAAGAAATCTGGAGCTTCGGAGAGTGACAATGAGAGTCGGCCCGAATCTTCCAAGGTAACCGAATCCATTAGGAAAATTCTCACTGAATTTTCAAATATGTCAGAACTCATGATACAATTCCATAAAGCAGGACGCAAGTTAGCGTATGAAAATGAGAAAGCTTGGGGAAGATGCAAAGATAAAGTCAGTTTGATGCTAGAAAGTCTTGATGAGGATCCGAAAAATGCAAGTGAAGAAGGGGCTGAAGCATCTGATTTTCATCTCTCTGATGATTAAACTTCTGTTTACTGTTTGATATTGGCACACTTAGGCTCAAATTGATACTCTGTTTTGGCCTGTTGCTGTTAGTACTATAACTCTTGATACTCTGTGGACACTTTTGGAAATATTTTGGATATTATGTTTGCTATGTCATATTCTTTTTACAGGTGCCCCTTGATGCCAAAAGGGGGAAGAATTGGTTCTGAAAATTGAAACTGAAAAACAGGAAAACTAGAAACTGGAAAACAGGGGATGGAATTCTTTTAAGAATTCAAGATCACCCTTGTTAAAATGATACAGCTGATGCTTGATAATGCATGTTGATAATGCATTTGTTTTATCCTGTGATTGCTGCTGTTGATTGTTGTTTATCTTGGTAAAATGTTTGGTTGATTATAATTGTGATATACCTTGATATAATGATGGCTGTTTCGGGTTTATTTTTGGCAGTTCCTTTAATTTGGGACATGTACATAACTGCTATGTTTTGAGATAACCTTGCCTGTTTAATAATATTTGTTAGGTATGAATAACTTATTCTGATGTGATGATTGAAAAATGTTTTTATAACAGATTTTTTGTGTGAAAGTTTGAGCAGAAAATCAAATTATTGATAACAAATGAGTTTTGATTATCATTCAGTTCTGCTCATATATCAAGCCATTCAATATTGCATATTGAATATGTTGAATAACATTGTTGCCCTAGGCTTGATAAAAATTGTTACAGGTATGAAGCTTCCCTTGGTAAAATAAGCATACATTAAGGGGGAGCCACGTGACAATTAGAAAGGGGGAGAAATTCAAATATTCAAAGGGAGTATTCTATACTTCAATCTTTAATTTCTTTCCATTTCAATTTTAATAATGTTTGTCATCAAGGGGGAGATTGATGAGTTTAGAAAACTCTACATTAACATTTGTGATGACTAAACATTATTAATTTAATTAATTCATATATGGTGATTAAATTGATTTTTGCTATACAGGTTCTGTGTGGGCTGAAAAGAAAAGAAAAGATCCTAAGCCCAATAAAAATTTTAGCCTTGTGCAAAATTATCTTATGAATGATGGCTGAATTGTTTTGCTTTATTGGGCCATATTTTAAATGAGCAGGCCCAAATCCATTCTTGGTATATGACCAACTTGCTTGGTCCGAAATTAAAAGGAATTGGGGCACTATGGTTATGTTACTCTTTTAAAGTAATAAAAACCCAATTCATTGATTCATGGCTGCATGCTTCCAACGGATCTCTCTCTTTGACATGTGATGGAATTCAAATTTCATTAAAGTGAAGTTAATACTTACATTGGAAATATGAGAGAGAATAAAGCTATTGATTTGATTGCAAGCACTAAAGCTACATGCTAGTCAGCAAAGAGAAAGGGAAATTGATTTACTTTTATTCTCTATCTTTGTTTAATCACTTTGAATTGCTTTTCTTCCAATTCTTTCTTCTCTCTCATCTTTCTTTCTTCTCCTTTGGTCATTACACAGCAAACCATGGAAGAAAAAGCTTTTCACCGAAGGGAATGAGATGCACGTCGAAAGACCATCACAATGATGGCAAGAAAAAGCAAAGGAAAAGTATGCTGTGGCTAAGATCTTCTCTCACTTGTGGTAAGATTTTGTGAAGAGATCTTGGCTCCTCCATACCAAAAATGGAAGTGAAGATCTCGGCCAATAGAGGAGAAGATCCTTGGAGAGGATGGCTTGTCTCTGATTCTGCTCAACCACCACAGGAAGTAGCTACAGTGGCTACGTGATGGAAGAGGCAGAGATTGGAGCAGATGAAGCTATCATCATCATGAAGCATCAAGGGCCAGAAGTTCATCTTGGAGAGCAAGACAAGGATGAAGGGCTCGGATTGATGAAGAGTGATGACCAAGGAAGGACTAGAGGTAATTACATGTTGGATTTTGCATGAGTTATCTTTTCTCTCTCTCTGGCCGAACCGGTTCAAGTTGAAGAAGAAGAATATTGGCTTGGTTTGTTTGGTTTCAACCTTGGAGGCTTCTCCCTATAAGTATGGGTGAACAGTTAGGATTGATTCAAAGAGTGAGAGTACAAGGCACAGAGTTCTCAGAGCTACCTAAGCTAACAGAAGTTCTTCTCCTTCAATGTTCTCATTTTGTAATTTTTCTGTTTAATTTTGTCATGTCTTGAGTCTCATGGAAAAAGGCATACAGTGAGGTTTGTATGAAAAAGACATAGAGCGAAAAAAGGCAGAGAGTGCAAAATTAAAAGAAAAAGCCATAGATGTCCTTAGAGTTCCTTTGTACATCTGTGTTGTGTTTCATGATTCTGTGGGAATCCCCTTGTAAGTTGGGTTAGCACTTTACAATTGAAAGCTTGGCTGCGACCAAGTCAAGTTCAGTTTGGGTTTAGATTCTGGACTTGTCCTAGATAGGAAGGGTAGTTCTTAGGGAGAATTGGTGTTTGTAATCAAGGATGATTATAGTGAAATTCCATCATTATTGCGATGGAGACTGGATGTAGGCTGCCTTGCACTTAGCAGCTGAACCAGGATATATCTTGGTGTAATTCTCTCTTTCTTCTACTCCATTTCTGTTTCTGCTGCCCAGGAGATAAAATTGAAAATATCTCGTGCTGACTGACGAGACAAAAAGAAAACTCTCGTGGCTAGTTACGAGATAAAAAGACAAAAAGTTTCCAGAAGTGGTTTCAAAGGTCAGCAAGTATTATCAAGCAAAAAAGGGGGCTAAGATTCAACCCCCCTTCTCTTAGCCACTGATAACCATCACAACACAACAGAACATAAGGCATATGTACGGGGGTGATCATGAATCAAAATGATTTCAGCCCCTGTTTATTTTCAATTTTTTTCAATATTCCTCCCCCTTTTGTCATCAAAGGGGAACCTGCAAAAAAAATGACAATATTGTGCAATTAAATAGAACCAGAACCAGAGTACCAAGAGTTCAACAAAATAACAGTGGTCCAAAGTATCCAACAGCATACAAAAATACCAAAGTATCAAAACAAAACCAGTGTTCAACAAGTGACTAGTTGATCAATCATCAGAGATATTATACTCAGAGCCATATACATCATCCTCATTGGCAGCCCCTATTTCTTGTTCAAGATTCTGAATCATGAGATTCACTCTATCTGTGCATTTGTTCCATGCCCTTTCATTCTCAAATGCCTGTTTTCGAGCAGCCTTGTAGGATTGCGCCATTAATTTTGACATGTTGGAAAATTCAGTGAGGACCTCTTTAATGGAATCTGAAACCTTTGCTGGCTCGTGAGGACGACTCTCAAGATCACTTTCAGATGGTTCAGAGGGCATTGACCATTTTCCTTTGCTGCCTTTCATAGTACCTGAAACTCCTCCTCCCTTAATTGTTGAAACTTTATTCTCTACATCTTCATTGGTGAGATCAACATTAAAATATTCAAAGATGCAGGTAAGAAATATGCCATAGGGAAGATTAGCCTTTTTGTTACTTCTAACATATTCCCACATATGCCTAACCATGAGATATGCAAAGGAAATAGGAGATGAAGTAATGATAGCAAAAAGCACTAAAGTATCAGAAATGGTTACTCTGTTGTAAGAACCACTTTGAGGCATGAGAATGTGAGTGATAATTCTGTGCAGCAATACTCTTTCCTGACCGAGAGCTTTGTGGGTCAGAATAGTACCATCCAAGGCAAAAAAGTTCTCGCAAGTTTGATTCAAAGCAACCCGGTAAGTGACCCCTACTTGTGAGTCCCATTTTTCCATCAGGTAAGCTGCTACTCCCTCATCCACATACCCCAAGGCAGCACCTATTGTGTCTCTGTTCAAAGACATGTGAACCCGCTTCACATAGAAATGAATTGCACCATCAATCAGCCTCATGTTTGCATAAAACTCTCGGACCAAGGCAGGGTATACAGGTTTCTGAATTTTGAACAAGGGAGTCCACTTCATATTCTCAAAAAGAGTGATAAAGTTGATTCCTTTAGCAGCAAGAGAGTCCAGGTTCACTATGTGTGAAGCACATAAGTGACGTTTCTTCAACACATCTTTGTGAAACTCATAAGATGCACAAGAATTAAATCTTCCTGGATCAAAATGTGAATGATTTTTGTTCTATTTATTCTTGAAGTTTAGGGATTCCAGATTCGGTGGTTCTTTTGTGTTACATATCACGTAACCTTTGGTCTTCTGAGAGCTTTGGGCAGAAGTATGTGGGGTTGCTTTCTTTGGAGATGAATGAGGTATAGATGTGTGAGACTCCTCTTCTTCCTCTTCAATTGGATCTTTCTCTTTTCCCATCTTTCTTTTGGATGAAGTTTTCTTTGCTATCACCTTTCTTCTCATAGTGTCCGTTTGTTTAGAGGAGGGTGAGGGAGATGAAGAAGATGTAGAGTGTATATGAATGTGCGTGTGTGTTTGAAGGATTGAGAATGAAGGATTTTTGGGTAAGGGGGTTCGGCTACTCTTCCTTAGTGCAACTTTCTTTTTCATGTTAAGAAAAAATAGAGAAGGAAGAGGGAAGATGAATAGAGGCCGAAGAGAGTGGAAAGAGATGGGGTTATGGAAGCAATAAATGCTGAGTGGAGAGAGAAGATTAGGTGGTTAATGACCATTAAGTTGAAATGGAGAGAGAGAGAGGGTTATGCGTGATTATCAACAAGGAAAGATTTTAAAATAAAAAACTGAAAAGTTAGCTCCTAGAATCAAGAGATGAGGGAAGTAAAAAGATTTGATTTGACAACAACTCCTTCTTACAAGATTTGATATGACAACTTCCTAAAAAGTATGATTAAAAAAATGAGGAACTCAAAAATGGGTCAGAGTAAGGTCAAAAAAATTTGGTGGGGCCCAGGATAATTAATATCAGTTCAGTCTCCCCCTGAATCATGGCCCGTTCATCACGTCCTAAAATCTGTTTCCTGCCTTCCTACGAGACAAAACCAAACAGAGTCAAAAATTTTCACGAATTATCAACAGAACTTAATTCTATCATTCCCAAACTGTTTCTCAAGGAACATATCTGTCTTCACACAAGGGCTTAGTCAAAATGTCTGCAAGTTGTTCTTCGGATTTTACAAATTGAATATCAATAGTACCATTTTGCACATGTTCTCTAATAAAATGATATTTGATCTCAATGTGCTTGGTTCTTGAGTGCACAACAGGATTTTTTGAAATGTTTATAGCACTCATGTTGTCACAAAATAAGGGTATACTATTAATTTTTAATTTGTAATCCTCCAATTGAGTTTTCAACCAAATTAATTGTGAACAACATGCAGATGCAGAAATGTATTCAGCTTCGGCTGTGGATAGAGCTACTGTGGCTTGTTTTTTGCTTGACCACATATTGAGTGAGCTTCCAAGGAAGCAACACATGTCGGATGTGCTCCTTCTATCCACTCGATCTCCCGCATAATCTGCATCACAAAATCCTCCTGCACAAAAATCATCAGATTTTGGATACCATAAGCCACAATCACTAGTTCCCCTTAATGTATCTAATGATGCGTTTAAGGCCGAAAGATGGGATTCTTTTGGGTGAGATTGAAATCTTGAACATACATCCATACTTTGAACAATGTCCGGTCTAAAGGAGGTAAGATACATGAGTGAACCTATCATTCCTCTATACCGGGTTTCATCCACATCTTTGCCATCATCATCTTTATCAAGCTTAGTGTTTGGATGCATTGGTGTTCCCATAGGTTTGGAGTTTTCTAGGCCAAATTTCTTGATTAATTCTTTAGCATACTTTTCTTGGTGAATAAAAGTGCCACTAGGAGTTTGTTTGATTTGGAGACCAAGGAAGAAAGTTAATTCTCCCATTAAACTCATTTCAAACTCACTAGTCATGAGTTTTCCAAACTCTTCACACAAGGATTCATTGGCCGATCCAAACACTATATCATCCACATAAACTTGAACCAGAAGAATGTCATCATTAGATACTTTAATAAATAAAGTAGTGTCAGTAGTACCCCTTTGGAAGTGATTTTCCAATAAGAAGGCACTAAGCCTTTCATACCAAGCTCTTGGAGCTTGCCTAAGGCCATAAAGAGCCTTTAAAAGTTTGAAAACATGATTAGGAAATTCTTTATCTTCAAAACTGGGGGGTTGTGCCACAAACACTTCTCTATCTATAAAGCCATTAAGGAAAGCACATTTGACATCCATTTGGAACATTTTAAAATCTTTATGGGCAGTATAGGCAAGAAGCAATCTAATTGCTTCCATTCTTGCTACCGGAGCAAAGGACTCATCAAAATCAATACCCTCTTCTTGATCGTAACCTTGGGCCACTAATCTAACCTTGTTACGAACAACCTCTCCATCCTCACCTAATTTATTTTTGAAAACCCACTTAGTACCCGTTACCTACTTACCATCCGGATGAGGTACTAGTGTCCAAACCTCATTCTTGTCAAATTGAGCTAGCTCTTCTTGCATGGCTTTGACCCAAGAAGGATTTTCAAGAGCTTGCTTCACATTGTTAGGCTCCATTTGAGACAAGAAAGCAAAATTGTTTCGTTTGGTTTGCTTTTTGGTTGAGGATCTTGTTGTTACTCCTTGGGAAGGATCACCTATGATAAAATCATGTGGATAACTCCTCATAGACTTCCATTCTCTTGGTTTTCGGAGTAAAGATGAGCTTTGATGAGCCTCAGCAGGCGGTTCTGTTCCAGATTCTCTTACTGGCTCAGGAGACAAAACAGAAATATCTCCTCTATCCTGATGAGACAAAATTAGATGGAGAGATTCTTCACTTGGGACAGCATTGGGACCTTCTCTACTTGGTTGATGGCTTGTTTCTGCTTCACTACCTGTATCATCATCTAAAGGAGCACTGGGAATTGCATTAGTATCACAAAAAGAAACGTGTATGGATTCTTCTATGGTCCTATGATCTTTGAGATAAATTTTATATGCTTTGCTAGTGGTAGAGTATCCAACAAACATTTCTTCATAGGATTTTGGATCAAATTTACCAAGATTCTCTTTATTATTAAGTACAAAGCATTTACATCCAAAAATATGGAAATACTTAAGATTTGGTGGGGTTCATTTCCATAGCTCATAGGGTGTTTTCTTTAAACCTTTCCTAATGATTGTTCTATTCAAAATATAACAAGTTGTATTTACAGCTTCAGCCCACAAAAATTTTGGAACATCATTTTCACAAAGCATAGGCCTAGTCATTTCTTGAAAGCTTCTATTCTTTCTTTCAACTACCCCATTTTGTTGAGGAGTTCTAAGGCATGAAAAGTTATGTGCAATTCCAAAATCATCACAAAATTTTTCAAAATCCTGATTTTCAAATTCTTTTCCATGATCACTTCTCAAGTGAGCAATTTTTAAATATTTTTCATTTTGAATTCTTTTACAAATGGTTGAAAAAGAATGGAAAGCATCATTCTTATGAGCAAGGAAAAGTACCCAACCGAATCTAAAGTAATCATCTACCACTACTAAGCCATAGTGTTTAGCTCCTAAGCTTTGAGTTCTTGTGGGACCAAAAAGATCAATGTGCAACATTTCTAATGGCCTCTTGGTAGAAATTCCATCTATTGGTTTAAAAGAGGTTTTTACTTGTTTGCCTAATTGACAAGCATCACAAGTAATATCTTTATCAAATTTAATGTTTGGAATTCCTCTTACCAAGTTTTTCTTAACAAGCTTAGAAATTTGGTACATGCTTGCATGACCCAATTTCTTATGCCATAGCCATTTTTCAGATTCAAGAGAGGTAAAGCATGTTACATTTTGATCTTTTAAATCTTCAAGAGTCAATCCATACACATTATTACATCTCTTAGCTTCAAACAAAATATTCCCAGATTTTTCACAAATAACTAAGCACACCAATTTTCTAAAAATAACTTCATATCCAAGATCACATAATTGGCTTATATTTAGTAAATTGTGTTTCAAACCATCAACAAGAAGAACATCATTTATAGAAGATGAGAAGCTTTTACCAACTTTTTCAACGGCCACTATTTTTCCTTTACCATCATCACCGAAAGTGACAAACCCTCCATCATACTCATCAAGCATAATGAAGAAGGTTGCCTTTTTGGTCATATGCCTAGAGCATCCACTATCCATGTACTACATGTTGTCCTTTCGCTTGGATGCTAGGCACACCTACAAAATAAGCTCAAGTGACCTTAGGTATCCAAATCTTCTTGGATCCTTTCACGTTAAACCATCTTCTTTGTCCCAATCCATTGTAGTCAAAAATAATTTTACAAACTTTGTTACCAATCATTCTTTCACCAAAGAAACATTGAATGGGAAAGTGACCATTCCGGTTGCATAGTCTACAAAATCTTGGAGTTGCTATTTTGTTAAAGCTTGTTGGGTTTTGAAACCTTGTATCATTAGAAGATGAAGCCATGTTTTCAAAAGAAAAGTTTTCAACAGATTTGAAAGCTTTGTGAAAACCCAAGCCAGCTTTATCATAAAGAGGTTTTTGACTAGCCAAGATTTGATTTAGATTTTCAGAACTTTGAGTGAACTTGGCAAAGTCTTCTTTAAGCCTTTTGACCTCTTTAAGCAACTCTTCATTTTCTTTAAAACAGTTTACATATGCCACCACAGAATGATTACTTTCACAGCTTTTAAGTTGAGCTTTTAACTGCTTGTTTTCTTCAACAAGTTCAACAGCAGTTTTAGCCTCCCTTAATTTATCTTTGAGGAAACCATTTTCAGCTTTAAGAATGGTGATTTGTTGTTCAAGATCTTGGTTATCAAGCAAGAAGCATCTAATTTTTTCAAAAAGGTGTTCTATCATAAGATGAAGATCTTCAGTGTCAGGATTATGAGAGACTACCTGTTCAACGTGATCTGCCATGAGACATGGTTGGGACTTGGTTTCTGATTCTTCATCATCCTCTGAGTCGTTTTCCAAGTCCTCCCAAGAAGCCATCAGTCCTTTCTTCCTTCCCTTCTTTGCCTTCTCTTCCTTTTTCAACTTAGGACAGTCAGATTTGAAATGGCCAGTCTCTTTGCAGTTGTAGTAGATCACTTTGCTGAAATCTTTCTTTTGTTTGCTAGAACTGCCTCCTTTGCTTCTTTCCTTGAGTTTCACCATTTTTCTGAATTTTTTGGCAAACAAAACAAATTTATTTTCAGAAGAATAATCATTGGATTCATCATCCAGGGGGTTAGTAACAGATGTGAAAGCTATTCCTTTCTTTTTTGTATCTTTTTTCAAATATGTATTTTCAAATGTAAGTAAGTTTCCTCTCAAATCGTCATATGTCATGGAATCAAGACCACTACTCTCAGATATTATTAATGCTTTTGTTTCCCACTCTTTTGTGAGACATCTCAAGACTCTTTATTCCCATAGCATCCAAGTCAACAATGATGATGTTGAATCTTTCAAACATTTCATCTATTGATTCTCCTTCCATCATTGAGAACATTTTATATTCTCTGTTCAACATGTCTATCCTGGTCTTCTTTACTATGGTGGTTCCTTCATGAGTGACTTGAAGTTTGTCCCAGATTTCCTTTGCCATTGTGCATCATGATACCCGTCGGTATTTCTCGAAGCTGATTACACAGTTGAGCAAGTTGATAGCCTTGACATTAAGCTCCACCTTCTATCTGTCTTCTTCGGTCCAACTGGCTTCTGGTTTAAGGGAGACTACTCCTTCAGCACTTGTGGTGGTTGGATATTGAGGACCCTCCAGGATGATCTTCCATAGTTTGTAATCTACTGCTTGCACAAAAATCTTCATTCTCTCCTTCCAATAGGTATAGTTCTTCCCATTGAAGAGAGGAGGTCTATTGCTTGACTGTACTTCTGTCAGATTGTAAGACACCAAGTTTGAGCTACTGTTTTCTGCCATGTGAATATTTTCTCCAAGCTGCAAAGCTTGATCTCTTTGAGAGCAAGCTCTGATACCAATTGATGGTTTATCAGTGGCTAAGAGAAGGGGGGGTTGAATCTTAGCCCCTTTTTCGCTTAATAACACTTGCTGTCCTTTCAGAACACTTGAGGAGATATTTCTTATTTTTGTCTCGTGCCTAGTCAAGAGACTTTTTCTTTTTGTCTCGTAACCAGACAGGAGATATTTTTCATTTTTATCTCCTACACAGCAGAGAACAGAAATGGAGTAGAAGAGAGAGAAAATCACACCAAGATGTATTCTGGTTCAGCTGCTAAGTGTAATACAGCATACATCCAGTCTCCATCACAACAATGATGGAATTTCACTATAATCATCATGATTACATACACCAATTCTCCCTAGGAACTACCCTTCCTATCCGGGACAAGTCCAGAATCTAATCCCCAATCCTGAACTTGACTTGGTCACTGCCAAGGTTTCAACTGCTAAGTGCTAACCCAACTTGCAAGGGATTCCCACAGAATCATGAAACACAACACAGATGTACAAATGACCTTTAAGGACATCTATGGCTTTTTCTTTTAATTTTGCACTCTCTTCCTTTTTCCGCTCTATGGCTTTTTCTTACAAACCTCACTGTTTGCCTTTTTCCACGAGACTCAAGACAGACAAAATTAAACAGAAAAATTACAAAATGAAGAACATTGAAGGAGAAGAACTTCTGTTAGCTTAGGTAGCTTTGAGAACTCTGTGCCTTGCACTATCACTCCTTGCCTCAAGCCCTGGCTGTTCACCCTTATTTATAGAAGGGGAAGCCTCCAAGGTTGAAGCTCTTAACCGAGCCAACTTCTTCTTCTTCATGCAAAACCGGTTCGGCCAGAGGGAGAGGAGAGGAAACCGAATGCTATAACCAACATACAATTACCTCTGTGTCTTCCCTTTGCACCAAGCTCAATCAATTCGGGCCTTCCATCTTGACTTGCACTCCAAGAAAAATTCCTAGCCCTTGATGAGTTCTTGATGATGACAGCTTCTTCTGCTCTAACTTCTGTCTCATCCTCCACGTAGCTACAGTAGCTACCTCCTGTGGTGGTTGATCAAAAGCTGAGATAAGCCATCCCTCCAAGGATCTTCTTCCTCTGACCGAAATGATCTTCTTCCATTTTAGGGTATGAGGAGCTTAAGATTACTTCACCACATCTTGCCTTTTGTAGTAAAGATCTTAGCCACAACATACTTCAGATTTTCTTTTTCTTGATGCCATCATCACAATGGCTCCTGGCTTGCTTCTAGCTTCTTCTTCTTCACTCTGATATCTTGCAAAAGCTTCCATCTTCTTCTCTGTGAAGTGACCGAGAGTTATGAGAGAGAAGAGAGAGAAGAGAGAAAACTTTTAATGGATTTGAATGAAAAAATCAAAATGAATTAATTTACTTCCCTTTTTGCTTTAGGTAGCGTGTAGTACTAATGATAGCAATCAAATCAATTGCTGTTTCTCTCTCATGGTTCCAAAGTCTGCATTAACTTCACTTAATAAAAATTTGAATTCCACCAAAAGTATAAGTGTGATCCGTTGAAGCATGCAGCATTAAAGAAAATGGATTTCATCATGTTAAATGAGTAAAGAAAAATATTGTGCCCCATTTCCTTTTTTTTGATTTCGGACCAAGCTAGTGGATCTTTTCTTCAAAGTTGATTTTGGGCTAATAATTAAATTTGGCCCAACAAGAGTAATAACAATTCAGCCACAACATTTAATATTTTTATAACCAAGGCTGATTCTCTTTCAACATCTTAGGCTTGCTATTTTTTGGCCCAATAGTAAAATCTGCACAGCAAAAATATTTAATTAACACATATGAATTAAAATCAAATTAATAATTTTGCAATTAATTATGTTAATAATGTTTGATCATCATCAATTTAATTTGGAGTTTTCCAAACTCATCACATGTGATAAAGCACACACTACAAAAAAAGTGCCGAGTACCATCAGAATTTGGAACAGCTTTTGATGGAAAGAAGGAGAAATTTGTCGCCAGAAAAGATTATTGTTGGAATAGCTTTTCCGTTGCTAACGTCGATGGTAATTATTGGTGCAAAAACATAACTCACCCGTACCAATTTTACCATCGGATTTTTCGTCGGTATATTCTGCAGTATCAACGTTTAGTGAAACGCGTCATTTTGGTAATTTAACGGCAGATTAACGGTAAAATTGGGGTAAAATTCAAACACAAAACTCTTCCCCTTACTTCTGCGAACACTGTCTCTCTCTTTTCTCCCCCTCTCTCTCTCTCTCTCTCTCTTGTCTCATCTTCTCTCTCCTTTGTTGTCGAAGTTGTCACTGTTGTGACTGCTGGGAGCACGTCGTCGTCGTCGTCGCCGCCATCGCTTGGAGCACCCGTTGTCGCCACCGCTTCATGTCGTTGTCGATTCTGCTACTGCTATCCCCGACACATCCTCTGCCACAGTTGCTATTCACGTTGCCACCACTGTCACCGCTGTCACCACCACGTTAAAGAGACCCTATAGCCACTATCATCAGATTTATTGTTGGCATGGTTGTTTTATTTTTTTTAAATTATTTTGAGTTTAGAATTTTATTAGGATTTTTGTTAAATTATAGGTTAAATTTGTTTAATGAATTGTATGATTAGGATTATTGTGTTTATTTAACATAAGTAAAAATTAAATAATGTTAGGGTAGGTTAAGTACGGTGAGATTAATAGTGCTTGAATTGTTGGAAGATTTTAGTTTAGTTTGGTGATGAATGAGTTTCTTTCAATTGCATTAAACTTATGTCGCTTATTTTTGTAATTTCTGTTGTTAGTTTGGTGAAATTAGAATTAAGTTTTAATTAATTAGAATAATAAGCTTTACTTATTCTTTCAAATTTATTTTTAAATTAGTTTTAGCTTGTGATTTAATAAGTTGTCCTTTTTAGGTTAGTTTTCTATCTTTGAATATAATAAATTTTTTAAATTTTATGTTGGACTTATTTTTCCTAGGATAGAGTTTTAGGATAGAAGTGGGAGAAGGTCGTGTAATGGCGGCTTCTTGAAACCCTTGTTTGCTAGAAAATTATGGAGTTATAAGAGATTATGCACTAAAACAGTTAGGATTTGATATTTTATTGAATGTGTGTATATTATAATTTATGCCTGCAGTTGTTTTCTCTGTGAAAACTATTATATTTATTTGATGAATGTCTCTGAATTAAGGAGAAGTTATGCCAATTTATCGTTTAAATTATTTAAAACATGTTTTATTTGTCAGAAAATAATTGTATTTGACGGAAGATTCTAATTATAGGGTACACTATGCCGAATTTTCTAAAAATGTTAACAAGTTGTGTTATTGGTTGAATTCTAGGGTGTGTGTTGCAATATGATTTCAAGTCATCGTTTATGGATGTATGATAGGAATAATGGTGGATGGGGGTGGGTTTAAAACCTGAATTCTTTGAGGGGGTTGATGCGTTTGTTGCGCATGTGTCTTCAGCATGAAACCATTTAAGTCTAAAGGGATATCTAGATGTCCATGTCATAAGTATCGGCTGCTAAGTGGTTAGGGCTTTCAGATATAATGCTTCACCTCTACCGTAATAGGTTCAAGAATGGATATTGGATGTGGACAGAACACGGAGAAGTGGACAAGCAGGGAATTAACCGGTCTACCTTGAATTTGAATAGGTCTGATGGTCGATCAACGAGAGTTCGGGTGGTGAGAGAACTAAACATGGAAGAAATTAATTGGGAGGTTAACCAAGATAGATATAATGAGATGGTGTTTGATGCAATAGGTGTTATGGAGTTGGAAGAGGTTGAACATGAACCTAACCCGGAGGCAAAGAGATTTTGTCATCTGTTAGAATCTGCCGCGAAACCTTTGTTCGAGGGGTGCATTCATTCAAAGTTATCTGCATATGTTAGAATGATGAGTATTATGTCAGAGTCAAATCATGCCCAAAATTATTTTGATAAGTGGGCCACCCTTTGCAACGAATTGATACCTATCGGGACCATTGGCATCCCCTTGAGCCACTACGAAGCAAAGAATTTAGTTTCGAAATTAGGTCAAAATTTGGTGAAAATTGATTGTTGTTTGAATGGTTGTATGTTGTATTACAAGAGGGATAAATACCTAAATAAATGTAGATTTTGTGGGTCACTAAGGTTTCAAGCCGAGAGAGAATAGATTGGTAAACGGCGGTAAAAGAAAGTTCCAATGAAAACGGATGCACTACTTGTCCTTAATCCCTAAGCTAAAATGATTGTATGCATCGATGAGTTCGAGCCCTCACATGACCTGGCATAGTAACAACAAAAGAGATGATAGAATCATGACGCACCTGTCACATGGTAACACGTACTCTTGTTGGCTTGTAGTGGTGACACCTTATAACCTGAGTCCCAAAATGTGCATAAAGGACACATACATGTTCCTAACTTGCATCATACCTGATCCCAGCAATCCAAAGACCAAAATAGATATCTTCTTGCAGTCCTTGGTGGATGAGTTAAAGGAGTTGTGGATCCATGAAATAGAAATGTACGATATTTCGACAAAGACAAACTTTCAATTGCATGCTAAGTTGATGTGGACCATTAACGACTTTTCTGCATACGGGATGTTGTCAGGTTTGTCCACTCAGAGAAGAATGGCATGTCCCTTTTGTATAGAGGATACAAAGGCATTTTGGTTGACTAATGGCGCTAAGAATTCGTGATTTGATTGCCATTAAAGATTCCTCGACATACATCATCCTTTTCGGCGCAACAAGGACTCGTTTAAAAGAAATACAATTAAACAAGAAGAGGTATCCGTGAGGTTAGGTATTAGGAAATTTTGGAAAGTAGAATCCCAAGGATCGTCGATAACAGGGCAGGTTTGAGACCTCCGGGATATGGCAAGGGGCATAATTGGACAAAACAAAGTATATTTTGGGAGTTGTCTTCTTGAAAAGACAACTTAGTTCGACATTGTCTTGATGTGATGCACATTAAAAAATGTGTTTGATAATATCATGCACACAGTAATGGACAATGAACAAACAAAGAATAACGATAAAGCTAGGTTAGACTTGGTAGACATTTGTAGGCGGCCAGATCTAAACTTAAAGAGATTTGAGAATGGGCGATGGGGTACACAAAGGCGGTGTTTGCTCTAACAAAGGGATGTCAGAGACAAAATATTTGTAAGTAGATTAGAGGATTGAGGTTTCCTAATGGTTAAACCTCTAACTTGAGCAGGTGTACAAATGTCTCATAGGGTAAGCTTGTTGGGTTGAATAGTCATGATTGTCATGTCTTCATGGAGTTTTTGCTTCCTGTCACATTTTGAGAACTTCCAACCAATAACTGGAAACTCCTTATAGAAATAAGTGAGTTCTTTAAGGAGTTATGTACTACAAAACTTAGTATTAATGATCTCATAGTAATGGACAAAAATATTTCCATCATACTTTGTAAGCTAAAGAGGATATTTCCTCCATCTTTTTTCTTATGTTTGGAACACTTAGCAATCCACCTACTGTATGAAGTAATACTATATGGGGAGGTCCAATTTAGGTGGATGTAGCCATTTAAGAGGATGATTGGTTCATTCAAGCGTACCGTGAAGAACAAAGCTCAGATTGAGGGCACCATCTGTGAAGCATTCCTAGCTAAGGAAACATTTGCATTTTGTTCACTCTATTTTCAGCTTATGTTGAGCCATGTAGAACAAGGGTTGAAAAGAAAAATGAGAGGGAAAAATCCTCATCAAGTGGAAAACATATTCAATCTTTGCTCCAGAAGGAGCTGCAATTGGTGCGGGCAGTGACTACTAGTTAGAGCAGAAGGAAATTAATACCGCACATCTACATATATTGCTTAACTATGATCAGATTTCACCCTACTGCATGTTGAGTTTTTTAAGTCTTTGTAAATATTGCAATCAGTAGATACTAACTTCTTAATCTAATCAAAACTTTTTTATCCTATTCTATCATATAGGCTATTCCAAGAGACAAATTTTGATACCTTATTAAACAATTTTTTACATTGGTTTAGAGAATACGTAGTGTGCATCTAATTGAGATAACAGATTAGGAACTAGTTGCACTTAGTTGGGGCCCAATGAATAAGGGTACAAGCTATCCGATATACAATGTTAATGGATATTGGTTCCATTATTTATAGTGGTCGATTGGAAAGAAAATAGATAACACCGGAGTTTGGATTCGTGGGCTTCAGACGGTTGTAATTCTGATTGGTTTGGTGTGTTTTACAATATAATTCAATTTGAGTATTTTTGTCACACTACGTACAAGATGTGCGTGTTTAAATGTGAATGGCATGATCCAAATTCGTGACAAGGAACATGAAAGCACAAGGACAAATTTATACTAATTTAAAGATCTTTAACTGAACTTTAATTTAAGACAAATTTCAACCAATTTAAAAAACAGAGGCTCAAGTTATAATTCGTCAAAGTTCACCAAAAATTGGTGTTTACAAAAAATTTGCTAGGTTCTCAAACTTCCAAAATTCACAACCAAACCAAACCAAAACATACCCAAACATCATAAAACACTACCACACACTATACTTTACCATTCTATTACACTTCAATCAACTCAACACCCATTTCACTTACTCTTTCCACCATAATTCAACAAAAATTCACAATCCATAAATCAATATCTCAACCTCATTCACCACCATTCAATATTAACACCAACCACAATATCCAAAACCCAATATCATCATCAATATCAACCACCACCCATCAAAATCATATTCAACATCAATATTTATCATATATTCATCATATTTCATATATCACACATTCTAACACTTCATGGCATCCTCTTCATCATCAAACATAATTTCACATATAATTAATCATACACAACCATCAATCAATCCTATCTTAAGGTCAACTAGCCTAAGTGTCCAGAAATATGACATATTACATAAAGAAAACCGAAACCATACCTTGGCCGATTCCCAAAATGCACCAAGCACCAAAACAAAGCCACCAAGCTCGATCCAAAAGCCTCGACCAACTCTATCAAACACCAAACTCAATATAACATCATACCATATACCAACATCAAATCTAGGGTTCACAAAAATAACTAAACACAAGGATTTAGTGAGACCTTAACTTATCCAACGATATTAGGAGCAAAATCCAACAATATTCTAATACTTGATCACCCCTAAACAAACAAAATCATGAAAATCTCATTCTAACAAAGCCACAACTCGAATTTGTCAAAGAACAGAAAATTGGAGCTTGGGATTCGAGTTGCTTACTACTTTGTTTAAATATAATTGAAGAGCTTGGTGAGAGCTTCACGTGACCGCAAACAGCTCGTCAATCGGAGCTCCGTAGCTCAAGTTATGGCCAAATGAAGGAGAAGATGAATGGTAACTTCTCTTCTCTTCTCCCTTCACTACCAACAGCGCCCCTCTCTTCAAATTAGGGCAAGAATGAGCTGAATGCTCATTAAAAGGGATTTATATATGTTGGGTTTGGGCCCAACCTGGGCTCGGTCTAACCTGTTACCATTTTAGGTCCGTTTGGCCCACTTTGGGCCAAAACCTTTAAGATTAGTGCCCGATTTTCAATTCTAAATTATTTTTGTCCTTTCAAAATAATAAATTCAATTTTTAAAATCTTATTTTCTAAAATACGTAGTACCAGATAGACTAGTGCCGGTACTGCCGGCTTAGGCATCGGTATGCATTTTAACAAAAATTTTTCGCAAAAGATACATTTTCCCACTCAGAAAAATTCATTGAATTCAAATTTTACCTTTTTAATTTTAAAATATCATCTCTATATTTTCGAACCTATTCTGGGCAATTAAAATTATTATTTTATTAAAGTAGTTAAGCCAGTTCTTACAATCAAAGTGGTCGGGAAGGCTTTACAACGGGTGGTGTCAAATGCGTCAACCAGGTATATCTAGCTTTTGAAATAACTGAGATGATATCTTGGATCAGTCGTCCCATCATATAGATCCATGTTGAGAGTTTTGAAATTTCTTGGAACTTTAACCCGCCTGATCTCTTTTATGAATAGATCTTCCCCACCTAGGGAGATTTTTTCTCGATCTGTTCGGTTACTTCGGTTTCAAAGGTCGGCCTCTAACTTCAAGAGTTTTTCTTCTAGCTCCCTTCGTCGTCTTACTTCTCTCTACAATTCCCACTTTGCTTCCCGTTGTTACTCAGCCTCGTGCTCCGGTTGTTCTAGCCGTTCTCTTTGACCATGAACTAGGCCTAGTATCTCCACCGTTTGAGGAGATTCCCCGTCTTTGGGGTAGTGGATCTCCGAATCCTCTTTGACTGGAGATTTTTCGATGTTTCCCCTTCATGAGGAATATGCGTTTGTTGTGATGGAGAGATTATAATGGCATGACCCTCTGGTTGGGCCTCAGGTTCGGATTCAGAGGCTGTATGGCCGTCTTCATATTGGTGGTCTGCCATAATTAGGGGTTGAGTCTCAGGTCCCCGGCAATGGCGCCAATATTCTGAGGGTTACCTGAAACGTTGATTTGGGCCTGAACATGAGGTTCAGATCCCTTTGCGTGGCAGCATCCGACTTGTTGATGTCGAGGTGCTACAGATCCGAGTTTCTCGTAAGGAGGTGGGGGTGGTACTTGCAAGAGATTCCGATACTTAAGTTAACAAGGGCTTTAGGAAGGTTTTTAGTAGATTATAACATTGGTCATACCTGAGGAGTGTCAGTGTATTTATAGTAGAGTTGATAACCACCTTTGTTAGAGTAGTTCCATCTTTTCTGATGGATAACTGTTTCTTTTATCTTGAGAGTTTGTTGGGATCTATTTTTTAGTGAAGATTGAGATTGTGAGCGAAATTTGAGGAGGCAGTTACTTATTTTTGGATAGGTAGAGCTAAGCTCCTTTATCGGTGTCCGGCCTCTTTAAAGAGGTCGGGCATGTCGTGGAGGCCACCCTTCTTAGTGGACCTTTTTGTTTTATTGAGTCTGACTTTATTTACTGAGTTAAGGTATGAACACTAGTATTTTGAAAAGTAATAAATTTATATATTTTACGTGATTTTAACCTAATCTATTTATTCATTGCATGGTAAATAAAAAAATAAATACACGACATATATTCTATGATATAACATCGAATTTGATGAGTGATTTTGATAGATATTAAATTTTGACAAAGATTTGACATAAAATATTTTTATCATTTTACAGTGCGTAAACATGAATATTTGCATGAAGATTCATGCATCAAATTCAAGAACAAGTTCATCAAGTAATCAATCCTGCATGTAACGAAGGTGATATGATAAGAAGTCCAACAAGTAAGATTTAGTAGTAGGATATTAGTTTTTACTTGTCAAGAACAAATCAAATTCATCTCTCAAATTAAAATATGGTTCGAAATAGAATAATTTTTAACTTATGATTTCAAAAATTCATGATTGAGGGAGAGTATGGGTCGTGCCGCGTGATGATCCTAATCTATTTATAATGGATTATGAAGAGTGGACTCCAATCCAAACATGCACCAAACACCATAGTTTGAAATTTAATTTTGTTCTTTTTTGCCTTAGAGGATCGATCCATATACTAAGTGGAGTGGCTTAGAAGTGGTGAGTGGTGACCATATATCGCGAGGTGTATCACAAATGCTCTAATTTGTAGTAGTCTGTCAAATACATTCTAAATTTAGTGATATAATAAAAATTTTCGCACCTTGGTGGGAAGAATTGAACGTAGATAAAGAAATTATACCGAATTAAAATATATCATGCTTATACATTTTAATAATCTTTAAACTCCTTGTATTTCTTGTTATTTATATTTTTAAAGTGGCGTGAAAAACGAGCTCCTTATAAATTCTTGAAAACTTGTTCAAGTTCTTAAAAAATTTTTAATGCGAAATGACTCGTACTTAAGCTTTTATTTATTTTATACATGTGATACGAAAAATATTAAATACATGGTTTAAATGTTTAAAATTCACTTATAATTAAGTCCATAAAAAAAAGAAGTACATTGTCTTTGTTTGTAAGTTTATATTTCCAAAATTTAAATTTCCTTCTATATATTACAAAGTATTTAATATTTTAATTTGTCATTAATACTCAATTTATCTTTCTCTTGAATATATTTATCTTGTACTTATTGACTAATAAATTCTTCTGCATTGTTGGTTGTCCCCACAGCGCTTAATTTATTCAAATTGGAGATTTTAGACATCTTCTATCGTCTTGCAGGAGCATATTAAAACATCAGTCACACTTATGCTTAGTTTGGTAAAGCTTTTCAAAGAGATGTTTGTATTTTTTAAAAGTTCAAGTTTCTCATTTTTTGTTTGGTAAATAAAAAAAGACCATGTGCTTGTGCTTGCAGTTTTTAAAAGACCGGAATACTTTTAAAAATACCTAAGATAGAGCTTTTCAAAGTTGGCTTGTACTTTTCAAAATTTAAAAGTTTAATATAACGTCATATATTAACTAATTTTCAAATTTAATGCTTACATTTATGTCTATTATGGTATTTTTAGATTTTAAAAACTATTTTACCAAATGCAATTAATGTTGTTTGTATTTATTAAAAGCTATTTTTTATTTGATTTACCAAACATAAATACTACAACTTTTAAAAAGTCATCTTTTAAAAGTTAACTTTTATAAGTTACCTTTGAAAAGTAAAAATTTTACAAAACTAAGCTCTAGCCGAGAGATAATAACAAATCAGATCAGCCCAACACCATAATTCAATATGCTAAATAACACTCCTTATACTGCACTATATTTTCTTCCTCTCTTATGTGTACATTCTTCTCTTACCTTCTAGAATTAGTTAATTTTTTTTTGTTATACACACACTCACCATTTACACACACCTTTCAACTACAATCCAGGTATAGCTAGGTATCAAATAAACCAGGTGTGCATGCCTGGGCGACAAATGTAGGAACTTATGTATAAATTCTATACACTCATACAGTGAATAATGGAAAAAAAAAACACAACCAATTTTATTTCCATATCGCTCAAGCTTATCTGCTTTTTCTTATTACATACCTGAGTGCAAAAGCTACTTTAATCAAGAAAAGACAAAATATATATAGAACAATAAGTAAATAGTGAAAGTGCGACTAATATTTATTTTCCATAACTTTGTTCAAGTTACAAATGTTCATTGATGAAGAAACCTTTTGAACCACAAAGCTGATTGTTTGCAATATCTTTTTAAATTATTCTTGAAATCTACATGAACAATTCCCCACCTAACAGTGTAACCATAAGACCACTCGAAATTATCCAATAATGACCATACAAAGTATCCTTTCACCTTGATACCATTCCTACATCAAATGCCAAATTTCAAGTGTTAGATCAGTAAATATTGAGTTCCAAAGAGGTTAACATGATGAACAAGTTTCACAATGTCACACTATATGAAATTTGGTTTTGTTATGGTTAAAAATTTATCATTAAAAGAGATCTTCCTTTCGTTTTATATAATATGTTTCTAAAAAAAAGGACAAGAAAAAAATCCTGAAAATGGTAGAAAATTATGTAAATAGACTCCATTATCATGAACCCCCCAAACTAATACTAAATTTAATTTCTTTCTTTTAATTATATTATTATTAAGAAAAAATATTGAGGAGAAAAATTTAATACTACCTAAATGTTATACATTAGTCAAATATTTTAAAATCTTAAAAATACAAATGACACACATATTATCAAAGACAAGGAGTATCTTTGTGACAACTTTTATTACTTTTGTTACTTGCCTTTATCATCATGAACATGTTCTCTTGTGGCAAATGAAAACTTACCTTATGGCCTTTTCAATATATGAAAGATGCTGAACAATAAAGTCTATCCTAAAGTTGTCATCTAGAGCCTTTGTACCATCATTCGGCTCATTAATTCCTGCAATTATTTCAAGAACACGATTTATTGAATTGAAGCAAAATAATTGCATTATAACTTGGTATAAACTCAAATCTTAAGAAAAATGATGATAAACATAACTAAGCAGCATACCATTTTCTGTTATGTAAATGATTGGATCACCATACTTCTCCTGGGTATACTCTAATAGGTCTAGTATTCCTTGAGGATAAGTATACAACCAATCTGTGGCAGTCTGCAACATTATTAACTTCTCAATTCCACTACAAATAAAATTTTTAAGTAACAAAAATTACTTTTAAAAGATATGTCTGACACGCGCTACATAAACATTTAAAATTTTCATCAATAGAAAATCAAGGCTAGTTAACATTAGGTTGGTTTGACGTCACACCCAGTCTTTCGGAATATTATTGGGTAAATTTACATTTTTGAAAAACCAAAATAGATATTTTGTTAGTGACATAATTCAGTGGTAATTTTGGTAGAGTTTGGTTAGTACCTATGTCTACCAGAAATATGGATATGATAGTACATATTTACTGTTTATTTGTTGAAATTGACACAAAATTTTGATGGACAAAGAAATACATAAATACATAAAAACACATGTTTTCAGTATATCTCTTCTAAGCTGTCACACTAAAATACAATCCATGAGACACAGACTTTTACACCTTTGTCCCTGGTTATTTTGCTCCATTTTTTAAGAAAATATGAAAAGACGGGAATGCATCACAGATGGAACTTGGAAACTTCTACAATTCATGCCAAGCTTGAAACTAGCATGGACACGCCGCTTTAAATTTTAACGAATGCATGTTAGGAATTTCAGTAACCTTTTAGTGTAATAATTTTACAAAATTCACGTTGGATTAGAAGCTTATAGTTCATATCTGTCCAAATTTATTTGATATACTTTTTTATAAATCAAAATTAAAGGTGATAAATTTGAGCATGATATAGGCACTTATAGTTCAATCGCCAAACCGCTAAAAGTTAATCCTTACAAACAAAAATAAAATGTATAATTTTACTTAAAATGAGACTGATGATGTCATTTGATACAAATACAAATATATGAAGGTTCTCATAAAAGAATTTGAAGAATTTAAATAATATTATTAAGGTACCTGGGGACCAATGGGAATCCCATCTCGAGTAGCTGAAGCAACAAAATAGATCAATTGTAAGTAAAAGCCAAATTAAATGGGAATAGCATGAAAGCAACAAACAGATATAAGCTTGATTAGAAACATATGGATTACCACTGAACAATGCGCAAATGTCTGCCAAAAAGGTTAGATTTTCACGCTGGCAAGGAATATTGCCCACATAGGTTGCAGTGTAATAGTTTAATCCTAAGAAATCGAAGGACCCTTTGATCATGGCGGATTCCCTTCTAGAAAACTTTGGCAAACGATCTCCAAGTTTCTCAACCATTACAGCAGGATATTCACCATTGTACAATGGGCCCATGTACCTTTCAACAAGAGAGGATTTTCAGACTTGATGATTGTTTCAATCACTGTTCTAAAGATGCACATGCATTAAGTTCTTATCATTTAAGAGGCAGCTCAATGCGCAACCATCCCGTGTTAAACAGCATCTTGAGAAAGATTGCACTCAAATAGTGTAATACAAGTAGTGTAATCTAATAATTATATCAGTGATTGATTTTATGATTTGAACTCGTGATTTTAAGGTCACACAGAAACAACTCAAAATTTCATTAGGATCTCATATTTTAAAAATTTATAAATAATTTTTTGGAAAAATATAGGTAAACAATTAGAATACTAAACAATGTGAATAATGGATATGTAGGTGTTCATTATTTTTAGGTTTGATTACTCTATTGGTTCCTATAGTTTTGCAAAATTTTCAATTAGGTCCCTATATTTTTTTTTCTTTTAATTGGGTTCCTGCACCAAATTTTTTTTTCAATTAGGTCTTTCTTAGTAGTAATTGGTTTAATTGTATAGGGATCCAACTAAACAAAAAAAAATTGGTGTAGGGACTCAAATAAAAGAAAAAAAAGTGTAGGAACTCAATTGGAAAAAAAATTAGTGCAGGGACCCAATTAAAAGGAAAAAAAAGTATAGGGACCTAATTGAAAATTTCGCGAAACTATAGGGACCAACAGAATAATTAAACCTTATTTTTAATTGGATAGTTACTTCTTTTGATTCGATTTATTCATGCACAGTTAACCATGACTGGATGTTCAATTCACTAGATGTGCAAATAGTTATTCTAATGTTAAAGTTTAGGAGGTAATTTTGGGTGAAGTGGTTTTTTTATTTTATTAGGTCAATTCTAGAGCCCATTGTTCACATTATTTACAAAAGTCATTGTCTAACTAACAAAACCGTAATTTTTTATATTAAAACTTTTTAATTAAATCTTTATCTTTTCAATAAAAAAGTGGATATTATATTTTTTTTAATTGACAATTTTT
>NC_029792.2:106268053-106273101 GCF_000816755.2 Arachis ipaensis | reverse complement strand
ATTAAATTTTTTTATTTATGATATGAATTTAACTATAAATTTTAAATTTAAATTATAAGAACTTAATCAAAAGTTTAGTAAATCTATAGAGACATATAGTAATTATGCTCTTTTTCTAATGGAAGAAAAAAGGGTATCCAAAATTGGTAATGAGTCTACAAGAACAAACCATTCATCCAAAAAAGCAAAGGCACGAGATGCTGCATCTACATCAGCTTTTGATGGTGAGAGTGGCATAATCCAAGGAAAACATAAGGCTATCCCAATTTGACCCTTTTGAGAAATCTGTTAGAAAACAATTGATTGTCAACCAATGACGCACCAAAATTATGAACGAAAAATCGTTACTAAAAGAATAACCCATGAACAAATATCCGTTTGGTATATATCAGGTCCTTTTTGTTTTGTTAAAATTGAACAAAGGGTAAATTTTAAATCTTTATCACAAATAATTTTGATGTCAGGTCCAACTTCGACTGTGGAGGATCTTCATCCCAGATCAGAGAGGGAATAGAAGATCAGGCTTTCGGCCTCACCTGTAGTTGATGATAAGGCATTTGCCTCCGCTGTATAAAAGTCTTTAGAATGAGAGGATGCTTGCTCTTTTGCCTCTTCAAGGAAGGCACATTTCAGACTGACTAGCCATTCTTCCCGGGCGTGTAAGAACAAGCAAGAAGAGATCGAGAGGAAGCCAAGCTATGCGTATACTTTCCTCTCCTAAGTCATAAACTATTTTTTCTAAAAACTTACTCATTCGGTAGAGATATATAAATAGTTTTATAGTTAATATTCTGTCAACAATATGACTTTCATAAATAAATATATGTAAAAAGTAATACTATATGACTAACAAAATTTAGCATTTTTTATCAGTACTCGACCAACAAACATATTTTTATATGTAATATCCAAAGAATATGGTGTTAGCTCAATCCTAATGTACTACATTATTCTAAACTCTAAAATCCTAAATTCTAAAAGTATAAAAATACAATGCTACCCGAAAGTATTGGCTAATATCCATAAATAGTGTTAGCCCTCAACATTTCTCATATGTAAATATTTGAATTTATTATTTTATTCACTGTCGATTATTTCTTTGAGAACAACAAAATGCATGATTTTGTTTTAATATGAAGGTTTGATAATAGTTAGGTAATAACCTGGAATTTGTCCCTATAGACATTCACAGCAGCCGCATGAGCGAGGAGTTGATAGTGTGAAACTATATAGGGCTCTGTACTTGAATCACCTGCTTCACAATCTGGGCGTATCCACTTTGAACATCTTGCAGGTGGGAACATACCGTATGCATAACCTTGAAGGCTAACGGGTAGTGGCTCATTCAAAGTAATCCAATGTTTAACCCTGTCACCAAATTCTCTAAAGCATACTTCTACAAAATCTGCAAAATCTTCGCTATAAAAATATTTAATAGTAAAAAAAAGTGTCAGCTTGAGTTTTCCAAATTTGTTAAGGTTGCAATTGGATGTTGTTTTTAATACAAAAATATAGAAATTGCAGAAATAATTTTTTTTTATGTTAGTCTGTGTTTTCATTTTCAATGTTTTATTTTTATTTTTTAGAGTTCTGTGAAAAAAACAAAGAAAATAGGAGATAAAAATAGAAAATAAGATTTTATTACTTTTACTGTTTTTCCTTTTTTTTCACAAAATTCTAAAAACAAAAAAAAAACACTAAAAATAAAAATACAAATCAAACACATTATATTTTCTATTTTCTATACTTTGTAAAAGTAAAAACAGAAAATCTTCGTCCACTATTTTAGAACAAGATCCAAATGCATAGAAAGAAGAGAGGGGATGGTAGGATACTATGTTATTAATTACTATTGCTTACACAATTTTTGGGCTGAGAAAACCACCATATTCATCTTCAAGAGCTTGAGGTAATTCCCAGTGGAATAATGTTATAAAGGGCTGTAGGTCTGAGTATAAGATACAATAATGTTTCAAGTTCGGTATCATCATTTTGAGTGACACTAAGAGTTGACTTTAAACAGAGTACTAACCATTTGATAGAAGTTCATTTATGAGGTTGTTGTAATATGTGATGCCTTCTTGGTTAACTCCATCCTTCAATTTTCCACCTAAACATGAGTTTAGTTAGTTGCAGTTTGTGCTATGCAAGAATCAACGTAAAATTATTTCAATGAACATAAAGTGATCAGAAGTATATATAATTTCATTAGAATTACACTAAATGGTAAAATAGATTAGTAATATGAAGTAAAGAAATAAAACGTAACAAATTAAATAAGTGCTTAATAAATAATGATTTTAAGATTAAATTAAAAAGGTTTAATTACTGTATATAATTATATATATACCTTGAAAAAAAGTCTTGGAGAAATGGTTTTTTTTTCCATATGATCTTAAAGTCACAGATTCAAACCCTAAAAATAACTATGTATGTATGTACGGGCAGAACTCAACTTTTAATTATGTTTCTAGAGATTAAAGTTTCTAATTGGTTTTCTATACGTACTACGTAAAAGAAAAAGTTTAGTTAGGTGTCAAATAAGAGTTGAGGTTATAGAAAATAGATATTATGTAAGAACATTTCATTCTAAACCGAAACATGAAATCAAATATTCTAAGAATAACTTTTTATATGAACCACAATTATAAATGTAAATAAGATTAGAGAATTTCTTACTTGGCAAAATTCTTGACCAGGAAACTGAAAATCTGTAGGCTTGAAATCCAATATCCTTCATCAAACCAACATCTTCCTGATTTTTTTTAAAAGAAAGATAATAAAATTGTCAATTTATCTAGTTGAAATCAAACCTCACCACTAAGAGAAAAGAATTTTCAAGATGGTGAATCAAAATACCTTGTAGCGATGGTATGAGTCAGTTGCAATATCTGCAGTACTGCGGTCCACAATTTTACCTTAAACAACAAGCAAATGTCATACATATGGTAGGAATGAACTCAGCACTCAACAGTAGAAAAATTTTGAATTTTTTTTCTTTAAATTAGTGAATCGGATCCATTAAATGATCCAAACCCCAAAGATTCTTAACTGTCGTTCCCTTTTGTACTTATTCAATTATTTGTGCTCTATATAAGAGCTAATAAAGTTGAAACATTTAACTGTGTATATCTAATTATTTATACTAAATATAATGGAATATTACCCTAATGCTATTGGTGGGTTGAAATTTTATTAAAATTCTATTCTACTCGTAGATTGAGAATCTCTCAACCCTAACCTTATCCTCACCCTAAAGTTCTAAGCTCTACCTTACTTTATCCTACCCGTAAAAATATCAAATTTTTTCAAAGCAAATATAAAATTCAATCATTTCAAATTTCATACATATTAATAAAATAAAAAATAAAAGACTAAATTCAAATTAAAATTAAAAATAATAAAATTTTAAAGAAATCTAACATAAAATTACAAACATACATATTATTATAAATATACAAATACTCTAAATTACTAAATTAATTAACTAATTTAGTAGTTGTTCACCTATTGTAAATTATTACATGAGAGAGGTTATAAGTTTAACTTTCACTTCCTTCACTATATACCTAATTTTTATAAAATACATACCCGAATCGATCTCTAACCTACCCGCAGGATCGAGTAACCTACCCTACCCAAACGGGTTGGACAAAAATAATTAGTTAAAAATGGTTAAAATTTTATTTTATTAATTTCTTTAACTACAATACACATATTTAATGTTCTTCTTTTTTTTTTTCACTCTTCTCATTTTTATTCTAACAAATAATAATTAAATAAGTTATACATTAATTACATTAGTAGTAATAATAGAAAGTATATTAACAATATTCAAATTGTTTTGCCAATCATATGGCGAAGATATTATCTACTATTAATGTAATTTTTTTAATCCTTTTTCTTTAGTTCTTTTCTTTTCTTGTTCCGTGTCATACATATGGTAGGAATGAACTCAGCACTCAACAGTAGAAAAATTTTGAATTTTTTTTCTTTAAATTAGTGAATCGGATCCATTAAATGATCCAAACCCCAAAGATTCTTAACTGTCGTTCCCTTTTGTACTTATTCAATTATTTGTGCTCTATATAAGAGCTAATAAAGTTGAAACATTTAACTGTGTATATCTAATTATTTATACTAAATATAATGGAATATTACCCTAATGCTATTGGTGGGTTGAAATTTTATTAAAATTCTATTCTACTCGTAGATTGAGAATCTCTCAACCCTAACCTTATCCTCACCCTAAAGTTCTAAGCTCTACCTTACTTTATCCTACCCGTAAAAATATCAAATTTTTTCAAAGCAAATATAAAATTCAATCATTTCAAATTTCATACATATTAATAAAATAAAAAATAAAAGACTAAATTCAAATTAAAATTAAAAATAATAAAATTTTAAAGAAATCTAACATAAAATTACAAACATACATATTATTATAAATATACAAATGCTCTAAATTACTAAATTAATTAACTAATTTAGTAGTTGTTCACCTATTGTAAATTATTACATGAGAGAGGTTATAAGTTTAACTTTCACTTCCTTCACTATATACCTAATTTTTATAAAATACATACCCGAATCGATCTCTAACCTACCCGCAGGATCGAGTAACCTACCCTACCCAAACGGGTTGGACAAAAATAATTAGTTAAAAATGGTTAAAATTTTATTTTATTAATTTCTTTAACTACAATACACATATTTAATGTTCTTCTTTTTTTTTTTTCACTCTTCTCATTTTTATTCTAACAAATAATAATTAAATAAGTTATACATTAATTACATTAGTAGTAATAATAGAAAGTATATTAACAATATTCAAATTGTTTTGCCAATCATATGGCGAAGATATTATCTACTATTAATGTAATTTTTTTAATCCTTTTTCTTTAGTTCTTTTCTTTTCTTGTTCCGTTTAGTAATAATATATTAACAATATTCAAATTGTTTTGCCAATCATATGGCGAAGATATTATCTACTATTAATGTAATTTTTTTAATCCTTTATCCTTTTTCCTTTTCTTTTCTTGTTCCAT
>NC_029792.2:106265279-106266679 GCF_000816755.2 Arachis ipaensis | reverse complement strand
ATATACATTTATAATCCACAAATAAAAATTGATTTATTATTTTTTTATTTTACAAGTCATAAACTAAAAATTCTTTTATTTTTTTGATCTTTAATAAATTGAGAATAACGAATTTGAGATTTTGAATTTTTTTTATAAAATGCATTGTGGTAATTTGAAAATAATTTTTATGGTTAATGATACGAGGACTTAAGACTTTTATTTGAAATAAAGATGGTATAATTATGGACGTAATAAATTAATAATGAGAGAGAGATTTTAAGATTTGATTCTAATAAAATTTGAATTAATTTCTAGTATAATTAAATAAAAAGAGATATTTATAAAAAAAAATTTAATTGTGTCAATTAATTAAAAAGAGTAATTTACACTCTGTTATAAGTGAGAATATTATTAAATATATATATATTTTTATTTATTGTTTGTGATTTTTGATTATGTAGTATTACTTTTTTCTAAAATATCCTTTATTTTACATATTTCATGAAAAAAAATATTATTTCCAAGATTTGAATTTAAGAACATTAAATTATAAACTTTTTGTCTTCTCAATTAATTCAATTTTTGAGCGAGTTAATAGTCAAATTAGTCTCTAAAAGATAGGGCATTTTTCAAATTCGTCCCTAAAAGATTTTTTAATAAAATTGATCTTTCAAAGATTACGAATTAATCATATTTATCCTTCAATGACTCAATTAATTTTTGTCAACGATTAATGACATAGAATATTAATTGATAACATACATGATATCTAATATGTCCAATTAGATGTTGACTAAATATGCTTATGAAAATCTATCAATTTAGTCGTTATGTCATATTAGGAAAAAAGGTCTAAATTAATAGATTTTGATAAATATGTATAGTTATCGTCCAATTAGATATATCAAGTATTATGTATGTTGTCACTTGATGTTTCATATCATCAATTGTTGACGAAAATTGTTAATAGAGTCATTGAAGGACAAATATGATTAATTCATAATTTTTGTAAAGACCAATTTGATTAAAAATATCTTTTAAGATGAATTTAAAAAATGTCTTATCTTTCATGAACTAATTTGACTATAAACTCATTTTTGAACTTGTTTAAGTGCCATTAAGTTCTTAAAAAAATATTTATACAATGAAAAAGAATTTTTTAATATTTTTAGCGTGTTTGGCAAATCATTGTTGACGAATAGAGTCATTGAAGGACAAATATGATTAATTCATAATTTTTGTAAAGACCAATTTGATTAAAAATATCTTTTAAGATGAATAAGATGAATGTCTTATCTTTCATGAACTAATTTGACTATAAACTCATTTTTGAACTTGTTTAAGTGCCATTAAGTTCTTAAAAAAATATTTATACAATGAAAAAGAATTTTTTAATATTTTTAGCGTGTTTGGCAAAT
>NC_029792.2:106254099-106263688 GCF_000816755.2 Arachis ipaensis | reverse complement strand
TGTATGAATAAGTGTGCAAAGACTTGATAAAAACCACTCAATTGAGCACAAGATAAACCATAAAATAGTGGTTTATCAATCTCCCCACACTTAAACATTAGCATGTCCTCATGCTAAGTTCAAGGAGATCAAAAGAATAAATAGGGAAAAGTAAGACTCATGAAATGCAACCTATATATGAATGCAACTATATGCTAAGATGATTTTGTCTACTTGGTTAAAAGTAAACAAGTTCTCCAAGACAAACATAAATCTGATTTTACTAATTCAAATCATACAATAAAAGACAAGTAAACTTGTAAGAAGATAGCTCATGAAAGCAGGGAACATAGAATCAAGCATTGAACCCTCACTGGTAGTGTATATGCACTCTAATCTCTCAAGTGTCTAGGGTTAATCACTCTACTCTTCTCTAGTCATGCTTTCTAAAACTTTATTCTTCATCTAACCAATCAACAAATATTTTGTATACCAATGCAAACATCATGATGTCTTTTCAGGGTTGTAATGGGGCTAAGGTAAGGGCGAGGATATATGTATGGGCAAGTGAGTTATAATATGAATCTTTGACTAACCTAAACTCTCACCTAACATACACACACTCTATATAACTTTAAAATCATTCCTAACTACCCAAAATTTCCACTTTTTCATCACATACTCATGTACCAAATTTTTCTTAATTTCACCACATATGCATTGATCTTCTATTAAACTTAGCATTGGGGTAATTTTGTCCCCTTATTTATTTATTTACTTATATTATAATTTATTTTTTTATTTTTTTATTATCATTATTAAATTTTAAAATTATATTTTTTTATCATGTTATTTTTTATTCTAAATTTTGTATAAAAAATAAAAATAAATTAAATTTTTAATTATTTATTCTATTTTTTATTCAGTTTATCCCTAAATAAAATACAAAATACTAATTTTATGTAGTTGACCTTTGTATTATGAAAACCAACACAGCCTTAAAAACAACTCGAAGGAGAGTGTTTTTAAAATTTTAAATATGCAGTGTTCATGAAGTGAAATAATTTTAAAATTTATTTAAATTAGAGATTATTGATGAAATGAATTGAATCTCATTTTAGATACATGATTTCACTTTAATAAAAAAACTAATTAATTTTTCACTTTGTATAAAATTAAAAAAAAAATTGAAACCAAACACTAAAGTAATAAATCTTAAATTTAGACTCAAATTACTTTTTATGAGGTAGTTTTATAAATGTTATTATACTATTTTATGAGACTCAAAATAAAATTAAAGTGAAACCAGAAAATAATAAAAAAAAATTGATGGCAAAAAGAGTGCTACTAGAAAAGTGTTTTAAAAAATAAAAAAATATAGAAATACTTTACAAAGACTTAGCAGTTGATTTTAAAATAGAAGATTATGATGGTTGCCCAGATTTTAAATCTATAATTGAAGCGTATCTTCTTCAATAAAGCAAACCCAATACTTTCGTTGTGTTGATTAAGCCCAATTGGTTGCCAAGGAAAAAATTAACAAAATAAAAGTGAAGGGGCCAAGTACGAACTAACCAGAGTATTTATATGTGAAATTATCCCAATTGCTTTGGCCCTTGCCACCTTCATGCGCTGCACCTTCAATCTTTTGGGGAACAACACAAGAAGAGAAAAAAGCGAATGTGCATAGCAGGAAAAGAAGGCAGAATAAGATCCTTCTTCACAAAGATATATATTATAATAAATATGTAATAAATGAAGAAAATAGTTCACAGAAACAAAACCTGATGAGCTGCAGATGCTGTACCAAATAGAAAATCTGCAGGGAAGCTACTAGAATTAAGAGAAGCTACCCATTTAAATAAGGTGACAGAAACAATAAACACAACAAGAACACCCTTAAACCACATCATTTGTTTGAATTTGAGTTAACCTCAGAATACTGAGAATTGGTAAAGTTCATTTTGCATATAAAGCATAAAAACTGATATTTTGTTTTGGGGGGAAAATATTTTTTCCTCTCTCCTCATTCAGTTGATATTTTGGGCAACATCGTATGATTTAATACTCACATTAATTACTAGTCAAACTTAGGATTTTTTCCTACAATATATTAAAAAAATACATTATTTTCTAAAATAAAATAAAAACACATTAATTACATCCTGATTTAATAAACTGAAATTTAAAAATTATCAATTAAAAAATTAATTCCACTAAGTAACCAACAGAAATATAGCCAACAGTAAAAAATATTGTATTGAGCTGCACCTCAATAAATACAAAAAAAATTCCAATGTAATTACTTATACCCTAATTCTAATTTCACTTTTTATATTTTACCTTTTTATTAGGCTATTATCCTAATTTTACGAAAGTTGCCACTCTCCATAATATGTCCTACCACACGTGGTCACCATCACCTCGCAATGCCTAGTTTTAGCATTGCCGTCACTTCCGTTGCTCCCCCACTTACAATGAAAAAGAAACATCCAAAATCTGAAAAAAAAAATTCTAAAACCATTTTGTCACTCAACCTTTTGTTACTTTTTGGCTTTTTCTTGAGCTCTCTCTCTCTCAGCCTTTTACCACTCAAGAAATTACAGAAAGATCTACATTAAAAATGAAATTACAATCTGTAAAACATAAAAGAGATTGATGTTTCAACAGCCTCTGTTACTATAAGTTGAACCGGATTGAGCTAACACTAATCGAGTTCTTCATTTTGGCGGAATGCTTCTTTCTCTAGAACGCACTGTCCAAAACGTTAAACTTTCTCAAGAAGCCCTCTATGAAACTCAGATTCTGGTTCTTTCTCATTGTCTCCAGAAAGATGAAGATTTTTCTTTTGTATCTCCTTCCATGTTGCTGAGTTGCTCTCTTCCAAGTCAACTCCTCGAGCTGTGTGCTACACCAACTTACCATTTCACTATTTTCAATTAATCCCTAAATTAGAAATTTTGAATCTGAGCCTTTTTGCTTGATCGAAAACCTCAGGTAAGCAGTGAAAAAGTTGTTCAATAATAAATCCAGATATGAATCCTTCAGCTACAACTTTGTCCACAAGAAACAATTTTAACCTTTGATTCACAACAGTGATTATCAGAAATCACTTTCTCCATTTATCACAAATTGGAGTAGCAGAGTGTTGGAGAAGGAGTGAAGAAAGTAAATTGCATGCAAATGGAAATAAATCACCTTTAGCTTCTGACTTAGCTTGAAATAGTTTGATTTGGGTGATTAGACCTCTGCCTTTTAGCTTAATCTTTCTCTATCTTTCTTCTTTGATGAAATGAGCAAGGAACGAAGCAATCTCTCTCCTTTCTCTGAGTCTGACCGAAGGAAAAGTGAACGTTGGCTTTGGAGTGTACGGATTTGGGGGGATCAACTTGGGTGAGCAACTCGAGCTTGGGTTGTTTTCTTTCTATTCAACCCAAGTGATTTCTTTGCTCAATTACTTTTGGCTTTATATTTTAGAGTCCACCTAGTTACTGGTTTGAGTTTCGATCCTATTGGGCTGTTGCATCATTATTTCTTTGGCCTACAACACTAATCAAACACAATCAAAACTAATTGGGTGTTTATCCGGATAAAATAATGTTTGCCATCATCAATTAAGTTAATTAATTTCTTAACTCAAAAATCTCTCCCTTGATGACAAACATAATTATAACATTGATCAAAGGAATTGAATTCAAATAAAATTAGAGAACTTCCCTTTGAGTGATGTTACTTGCTTTTGTGTTGCTCCCCCTTTCTTTTTCAAGAGTTTCTCTCCCTTAATTGGTGCTCTTCTCTTCTTTTCTTTTTGCATATTCTTATAGAGAGAACAATTATGCACTACACACAATTCAACTTAACTAAGGGATTGTACATCACCGTCAACTAAAATCCAGTCCAATACCAAACAAAATATGGCAGAAACTGAACAAAATATATTATCAAGAGAATGATAAAATTAATTAAATCCAAAATAGAGCAGTTATCATGCACAAAAAAAAAAAAACAGAGCAGCAACCAAATCAGAGAGCAACTGACATGCAGCAATTACATGCTTTCTACTTTCTACTACTATCCCTTTTGTCATCAAGGGAAGAAAAACAAAAAACATCTAACTTAGAATATGTTAAAACCTGTAACAAAGTGTCAATTTAAAGTTCAAACATCTAAATAACTGAAATTAAAAGGAGCAGTGGTTTAATAGTTTACAGTCATCCAAAACAAAATATAGAGTAGTTCACAAGTAAACAATAACAGTGTTTATGAGACAAAAGTGAACAGAAGGCTGCAGCAACATGAGATAATTTCAGGCATCCGAACCATCCTCTTCAAAATCAGCATTTTTTTAATTAGAAACTAGAATTAATATTCTCAAAATTAACATTCTATTTGTGTTAATATACAACTAACAAAAATTGAATTTCCAATTTTAGATCCCCAAAATCTCTCTATCTAATATCTCTTTTTTATATTGTATTCTATCAGAATAGTTCTAATATATATATATATAATCATTTATATATATTATATATATAAGAAAATTTCGAAATATTCGAAATAGAATTTCTATATTCATTCAATAATTTGAAATTTTCACATATGCAAAAATATTAATATATAATCAAACAGAATCAGTGGCAGCATTATCATCCTCTTGGAAATTATTAATAAATTTCAAGAAAACTGCCACTCTATCTTTGGATTTTCTGAGGAAGTTCTCATGCTTGGTGGCTAGTTTCCTTTGCTCCTTATTCATAGTAATCAGATGGTTTGATTGAGAGACAAACTCTTGCACCATATCTTTAACAACACCATATAAAATAGATTTGTGTCTAGTGGAGACTGAAGTACCCGTGGTAGAAGGAGGAGAAGATTCTTCTGGTTCATAGTCATTATCATCATCATTAAGAACCACCCTTTCAGAATGAGTGCGTCCCTTTTTCTGTTGTTTCATTGAACCACCTCCTTTTAGATATGAGTGTATATTTTCATATGACTTATTTAACAAGTCAACACCAAAATGTTCAAAAATACAGGTTAAGAACATGCCATAAGGAAGAGCTTTATCCTTCTTCTCACTTCTAACACAATCAAACATATACCTTACCATCAAATATGCAAAAGAGATTTTTGTTTTTGTGAGAATAACATACAAAACTAGAGTATCAGTGTAAGACACTCTTTGATATGAGCCACTCTGAGGAAGGATGATATGGTTCACTATGCGATGTAACTGAGCACGAGTGTAATCCGGGGCTATGTGAGTAGGAGTAATGCCATCAATCAACGAAATGAGTTCACATACATAGGCCAGAGCATCATTGTAAGAGAGACCTACTCCTTCATCCCACTTACCAGATGTATAGGTACATGCACCAATATTAGTGTATTTCAGCGAATCACTAATGGTTTCATTATTCAGAACTATGTCACGGTCTTTTACATAGGAATGAACACTGCCATCATGATAAGTCATGTTTGCATAAAATTCCTTGACTAAAACTGGGTAAACTAGGTTTTTGATTTTCAAAATATGGTTCTAGTCCAGAAATACAATATTTTCAACAAACTCAAAACCTTTCTTTTTCAGATTTGGTAAATCAACTAAAAAGGTGTGACATAAGGTATAGTGAGCAATAACACCTTCATAGAAATCATTATTAATGGCAGATCAAAAACGGTGAGGATTGTAGTTTGAGTGAGAGGTCATGAAGTGTGATTTGTGTGCAAAAGGATCAATGGAGGGTTCCCTAACAGATTTAAGAGGGATACGAGGTTTACCTCTCTGAGGACGAGTGGAAACAGACCTAAGCTTAGGTCGAGAAGGTTCAGGATCACGTTCCTCAGTGGCGGGACGCTTTCCTTTTAAGGTGCTGGGCTTGGAAGGTTGATAAACCCCATTTGGAAGGTTTATCTTGTGTTGAATTTAGAGAATTTTATCGTCTTCTCCTACATTTATCCAATGAAATAGCATGGTTTTTGTTATTCTCCTTTAATTGTGCTTAAAAGTGAAAACATGTTTTTAATTCTTAAAATAGCTAAATTTAATTCACCTTAATTCCATTAGGTGCTTGATATGTTTGTTAAGTGATTTCAGATTTAGGAGGCAAGGATTGGATTGAGGGGATGAAGGAAAATCATGTAGAAATGGAGAACTCATGAAGAAATGAAGGAATCACAAAAGCTGTTAAGCCGACCTCTTTGCACTTAATTGACCATAACTTGAGCTACAGAGGTCCAAATGATGCGGTTCTAGTTGCGTTGGAAAGCTAACATTCGAGGCTTCGAAATGATATAAGATTTGTTATAGTTGCATCGCGTTTAAGAGCGCGCACGTGCACTGTACGCGCACGCGTCGATGTTGCACGTGACTCACTTAAGTGCAACTCGTGGCCAGCGATTTTAGAAGCCTTGTGGGCCCAATCCAACTCATTTCTGATGCTATTTAACCCAAGAATTGAAGAGGGATGATAGACATTACACACCTAGTCATCATTAGTTTAGTTTAGATTAGTTTTGGAGGGAAAATTAGTTTTAGAGAGAGAAGCTCTCACTTCTCTCTAGAATTAGGAGTAGGTTAGATCTAGATTAGAATTTCTTAGATCTAGGTTAATTTCATACTTTGATTTACTTTTTCTTTGCAATTTCTTCTTCTTCTACATTTCCTCTTTCTAGCTTTGCATTTAATTCTTGTAATTCTTTACTTTTATGTTGATGCACTTTTGTTCTTCCCTTTTCCTTTAATGCAATTTATGATTCATGTTCCTTTATTGTTCATTTGATTTGTTGTTGTTTAATTCCTTGCAATTGAGTAGTGTACATTTACTTTTCTTGCAATTTTACTATACTTTCCTTTTATACCTTCCAAGTGTTTGATAAAATACTTGGAAGGATGTTAGAGTAGAATTTTAGTACTCTTGGCTTGGGAAGGTAACTTAGGAACTCTTGAGTTACTAATGTCCAAGTGATTGATGATTGGGAGCCATTAACTCTAGATCTCACTAATTGAATTGGTGGAGAACTAGGACTTATGGACTTGGATTGATATAGCTCATTTGACTTTTCTTTACTACTAGTTAGAGAATGACTTAATGGGATTGATTCTTACCAATTCTCATGTTGTGGTTAGTGATAGGGATAGAGATCCTTGACCACCAAACCTTGCCAAGACCTTTATAGCTATTTGTTTATTTCATTGCCATTTACATTTCATGTCTCTTATCCCAAAAACTCCAAAACATATCTCATAACCAATAATAAGACACTTTATCGCAATTCCTAAGGAGAACGACCCGAGGTTCCAATACTTCGGTTTATAAATTTAGGGATTTATTTTAGTAACAAATAATCTTTTGTATTATTTAGGGGGTTTTCTCACTCTATCTCTTCCTTCTCTTTCACTTGGCCTAATTCTTATTTTTCTCATTCGAATTATTTGATTCCTCATCAGGCCCATTATCACTTTGAGACCCCACTTTATTTGTATTCTGAACTTGAGTTGAGAAAAGAGAATTGATTGACTTGAATAACCTAATTTTACTAGAAAAGAAAATACATTATACAACTAAAATCGACAAAAGTGTACGAAAAAGGATTGAATCGTGCATAAATATTTTTCCTAGAATACATTAACTATACATTCTTATTATCAAGTCTTTGGATTTGTTTACAATAGAATATGTTAGCATCTTAGTTTAAGTGGTTTTTTATTGGTAGATTAAAATAATTTTTGAGATCACTTATGGTGATATAATAAACAATTTTATAATGAATTCTATGATTTTAAATAATAATTTTTTTCTTTTAATAACTTAATTCTTTATTTTGAAAAATAATTTTTTATATGTATTTAATTAGTAGCTTATGAAAAACTTATTCTTTCTTTTCAATCCATAAAGCTTGCATTTACAGCTTATGAAGAGTAAGAAAAAACCATTTTAACGAGTTTTCATTGCCTATAAAGAAGAAAAGTAATTCATTTTTCAACTTGGGAAAAGTTTGAGGAAAAAAAAACGTGAAATCAATTTCAAAACCTAAAAGACGAGAAAAGAAAAACAAAAGCCTCTTATAATTTGCAAAAACCTAAGAGTCCATATGTTGGATTCACTTAAATGGATCATTTTGAGATATTTCACATCTTTGGTTTTCCTGTACAAATTCTCAACCTAAAATAAGATGAACAAATTAAAAATTTCAAATTTTTTTTTTTCCAACAACTACAAGAACAAAAGAAAATTGAGGGGGGAAAAGATATAAATCTGCTCCAATTATTGTTCGTTCATTTTTTTGAGATACAAATATGGAAACTCAACACCAACGAGGGTAAAGTGAAGTTTCAAGTACAAATAACTACAAATATTAGGAATTTTGAGGAGTAATTAAGGGAGATAACATAAGATGAGAATACATCACATTGCTTTGCTTTTTTTGATGTGTGACCAATTTCAACACTTCTCCATATCACTTGTTGGGATGGGCCAACCGTGGGGAGCTCTTGACCACCGGGAAGATTTCGGAGAGGAATCATGTGAGATAACATAAGATGAAAAGACACCACATCCAACTCAAAACCTTAAGGTAATAAATTAATGAGTCTCTCATCTTATAAATTTCTCACTCTTTCTTGCTTTTTTTGATGTGAGACTAACTTCATCACTCCTTACACTTACAACATACGGGACTTTCGCCTAATATAAAGGGTTAAATACAAATTTACCCTTTATAAAAATAATAATTATCAATTCCTTTAAAAAAATTGTTTCCATTCCAATCCTACATCATCTACTCAGACCACTATCCTTCCATCTCAATCAAATACACCTCCATCATCATCATTTTCAATAAGTAATCTTCCTCTCACCTTCTAGAATAAATTAGTTTTCACTAGTCACTACTATTCTATTAGCATAGAAATCTTATGATGAATTTAAAAGATTTTTCATAGAATTTATGTATAAATTCTATACACTCAGAGTGAATAATGAAAAAAAATAACACAATCAATTTTATTTCCACATCTCTCAAGCTTCTCTGCTTTTTCTTATTACATACCTAAGTGCAAAAGCTAATTTAGTCGAGAAAAGACAAAATATATATAGAAGAACAATAGATAAATAGTGAAAGTGACTAATATTTATTTTCCATAACTTTGGTCAAGTTACAAATATTCATTGATGAAGAAACCTTTTGAACCACAAAGCTGATTGTTTATAATACCTTTTTAAATCATTCTTGAAATCTACATGAATAATTCCCCACCGAACAGTGTAACCATAAGACCACTCGAAATTATCCAATAATGACCATACAAAGTATCCTTTCACCTTGATGCCATTCCTACATCAAATTATTCCAAATTTCAAGTGTTAGGTCAGTAAATATTGACTTCCAAAGAGGTTAACATAATGAACAAGTTTCACGATGTCATTATAAGAAATCTGGTTTTGTTATGATTAAAAATTTATCGTTAAAAAAGATGTTCCTTTCGTTTTATATAATATGCTTCTAAAAAAAAAGGACAAGAAAAAAATCCTGAAAATGAAAATTATGTCAATAGACTCCATTATCAATGTGAGATAAAAAAAAAAAAGAAAAAAGAACTTCTTTCTTT
>NC_029792.2:106251361-106253096 GCF_000816755.2 Arachis ipaensis | reverse complement strand
TAATTTTTATATATATTAACAGTGGTAAGATTTTTTATTTAATGTTAAAATAATATATATTGATATCAAAAAATTAATAGTAAAATATAAAAATAATTGTTAACAAAAATTTTGGTAAAATCACAATTTAATAATTAAAAAATTATTGAAGGGTAGGTATCTTAAAAAAAATAATTTAATTATTAATTTTTTTAAAATTATTTTAATAAAAATACAATTTAATCAATAAAAATAATAATTTATTAAAAGGGTATTTTGATAAGCAAAATTTAATGATAAAAAATAAAATTTTTGCTAATAGGTATTTTTTCAAAAAATAATTTATTTTTTCTTAAAAAATGGATACAGTTAATATTAGTTAACACAAAAAATCTAAAATTGATTAAAGAGGAGATTTTTTAAAAGTTAAAAGGGAGGAGAATGTACATTTATAAAATAGAGGGAAGGGGAGTGTCATTTTAGCATCTCGCAGGGGAGGAGAGTGAAATTTCCTCATAAATAAATGATGTCAAAATTTAATTAAAAATGTTTAATTACTTTGTATATATCAAGATGATACTGTATGTAGTAATGACAAAACTCATTTGGAATCGACCAATGACACTGTTGGTTGAGAATCAAAACTCAATTTGACAATGATGCATGTTTTATTTTATTTTATTTTTTCGTTTAATTACCTGTGTATTTATATATTTTAATTTGACAATGAACGTGAGTGGTTTGAATTTTGGATGTTAATTTATAATTTAGGAGGATTCTTAGGCAAGAATATAGGACTTATATGATTTTTCTTTTTTCATAATTATAACTGATGGTGAAAGGGAAAATTGAGTGTGATACATTTGAATGTATCTAAATCTAATAATTAGTTAGGTCCTACACAATCTATTGGCTGAAAAGTATTGGTTCTGTAGTAACTAAACCAATCAATTATAAATGTAAATAAGATTAGAGAATTTCTTACTTGGCAAAATTCTTGACCAGGAAACTGAAAATCTGTAGGCTTGAAATCCAATATCCTTCATCAAACCAACATCTTCCTGATTTTTTTTAAAAAGAAAGATAATAATATTATCAATTTATCTAGTTGAAAATCAAACCTCAACCACTAAGAGAAAATAACTTTTAAGATGATATATATTTTAGTTATATTCGAACAAGGAGAACCAAAATACCTTGTAGCGATGGTATGAGTCAGTTGCAATATCTGCATTACTGTGGTCGAAAATTTTACCTTAAACAACAAGCAAATGTCATACATAGGTATCATTTATATGGTAAGAATGAACTCAGCAGTAGAAAATTTTGAATTTTGAATTTTTCTTCTTTAAATTAGTGAATCGGACCCATTAAATTATCCAAAGATTCTTAACTTTTCCTTTTGTACTTAATGTGTGCTATATGTGTTGTTTTTTGGGTATCTTTTAGCGTTGCGGTAGATCAGAATTTCATTTAAAAATTTGTTATTGGCCAATGAATTAATATGTACACAAGCCGAGATTAAACACTGTGACCAAGTTGATTCAATTTGGGCAATATATAATTTCAATTCATTTGTAAGTACTTATTGGCAAAAGTTGTTGCAATTTTCTAAAGCTTGAGTTCATCAACCACAACTTCTTGGCACAAGATTTTTCAAGAGAAAAGTCAGAAAAATTGTAGAAACAAGAGGGGGAGAATGCGGAAAGAACAGTGGCAACCTATTTATACAGGGACAGAACATGAAGATGCTATC
>NC_029792.2:106250719-106251343 GCF_000816755.2 Arachis ipaensis | reverse complement strand
GGTTATATGATTTGTAACTCTGCCTTTGATCTTTTTTGAAATAATACTTCGTATATTTTTCATTAAAAAAATAAACAAATAAATAAAATCATTTAATTGATAAATTCATATCATTACGGTGGAGGCGCTAAACAACTCCAAAGGGAGTATTTTTGGAGTTTAAATATGATGTTTCTATTTAGAGAAACAATTTTAAAATTCATCTTATACCAGAAATAATTGATAAAATGAGATCAATCTTATTTTAAAGTATAGTTATGAGAATCGGATCAATAATAGATCTAGTTAAGATGCTGACTTAATAGATTATTGATTCAATCGTTGGATGACTGGTTAATTCGGTCATAATTTAATAATTATATATTTTTTTTCATAACAAGTAATTTTTATATTAGATTGATTATTATTTTCTGATTTTAATCATTTATTAATTAATTTGTATTTATTACATTTTTTAAATATGTGTAAATAACTGTGAGGCCAATGAGTTATAATTTAAATGGCTTAGTCTCACCATATTCATCTAAGAGGTCGCGGATTCGAGTTTATTAGCCTGATTAAAAATGATAAATAAAATTTGTCATTTCAAATTTTTAGTATCTAAAAAATGATAGTAGAATTTTT
>NC_029792.2:106250401-106250632 GCF_000816755.2 Arachis ipaensis | reverse complement strand
TTAAAATATATATATTTTTAAAATGAATCAATTAAACAAGCTCAATAGACACCAAAAACAAAATTAAACAAGCCCAATAAACACCCAAAAAAAGAAATTAAACAAGTCCTGTAATGGCTGAAGCTTGTGTAGTGTACTAATGGCAAACCTATTTGCCTCCTAAGATGTCACATCAGGTTCGATTTGCAGCATTAGCTAAGTTGTGATTAAAGAGTTGTGTAGTGTATAAGG
>NC_029792.2:106246053-106250327 GCF_000816755.2 Arachis ipaensis | reverse complement strand
TATATAAATTAGACATTCTAACTGTCATATATGCTATCAGTTAACGTTATATATCATCAATTATTGACAAAAATTATTAATTGAGTGACAAAATGACAAAAATAACTAATTCGTAATATTTGAATGACTAATTTGATCAATAAATTTTTTTAAAAATGAATTTGGAGAATAACCATCTTTCAAGGATCAATTTAACCATTAATAACCTAAAAAAAAAAATCGATAATAGCTAATGGATAAAAACAAGCAACCAGGGAATTAAATTGGACCAACTTAGAGTCTAATTCGTTGATTTTTCCATCGAATTGATCAGACTGGTCCAGTTTTTTTAACTATACTTTAGAGGGGCGATTTCAGTATAATGAAAAATCAATTAATTTTGCTACCTTGTATAAAATTTAAAATAAATTGAAACCAAATGTGAGAGTGATAAATATTAAATTTAATCTCCAATCACTATTTATAACATGTAATCCCACAAATAATATGACATCTAATGTAATTGAACCGAAAAAAAAAATGTGTAGACACAGAAAATAATAACAATAAAAAATCATGATGGCCAAAACTCCAAGAGTGCTACTAGAAAAGTATGTTTCAAAAGAATAAAAAATATATAAATAGTTTTACAAGGACTAGTAGCTGAGTTAAAAACAGAAGACTACAGTGCGTGGTAGCTCAAGATTTTAAATCTATAATGGAATCGCTTCTTCGTCAATAAAGCAAACCCAATAGTTTTGTTGTTTGATTAAGTGCAATCGCTTGCCGAGGAAAAAATTAACAAAATAAAAGTTAAGGTACCAAGTACCAACTAACCAGGGTATTTATGTGTGAAATTGTCCCAATTGCTTTGGCTCTTGCCACCTTCATACGTTGCACCTTCAATCTTTTAGGAAACAAAAAAAAAAATGGAAAAAAAAAGCGAATGTGCATAGCAGGAAAAGAAGGTAGAATGAGATCCTTCTTCACAAAGATATATTTGATAATAAATATGTAATAAATGATGAAAATAGTTCAGAGAAACGTAACAAAACCTGATGAGCTGCAGATGCTGTACCAAATAGAAAATCTGCAGGGAAGCTACTAGAATTAAGAGAAGCTACCCATTTAAACAAGGCCACAGAAACAATAAACACAACAAGAACACCCTTAAACCACATCATTTGTTTGAATTTGAGTTAACCTCAGAATACTGAGAATTGGTAAAGTTCATTTTGCTTATAAAGGATAAAAAACTGATATTTTGTTTCAGGGAGAAAATATTTTTTTTTTATATTAATTGTTTTGGGTAATATGATATGATTTTATACTCATATTAATTGTTAGTCAAAATTTCCTTCAAATAATTAATATTTCAACTATTATTCTCTACTAAAATAAATAATAAATCTATTATCAATTTTTACCAAATAAATTACTTTTACTTAGAAAAGAAGAAGACTTAAATAAACAATAATACTATATATACAAATAATTTTGGTAATCAAATCCAATTAAGTTAGAACAAACCTAATAAAAATAAAACATGCTTGGCCATGACGTGGTTCTTTGTCTCTGTGCATCTTCAGTATAGAAATTTTATCAGGAGCACAAAAATATTGTTACAAAGTACAGAAATTTTGTTATCAAACACAAAAATTTTTATATACAGCACAAAAATTTTGCAGATAGTATGTAAATTTATAGATATAACATAATTTTTTTTACATATAGCACAAAAATTTATTTGGTATAGCACCGAAAATTTTCTGCTGTGCACCAATATTCATGTGCCATGTATCAAAATTTATGTGCTCAGTATCTTTACTAAACATATATAAGAGAAGAAGGAGAAGAAGAAGGCGGTAGTGGTAGCAATGATAACAACGTCGATGGCGGCAATGACGATAATATCATTGAAGAAAGAAGTGCACAGAAGATGAAGATAATAAAGGAGGAGGAAGAGGAAGAAGAAGAAGTAGCAGCAGTAACAACGCATACGTACGTACGAAGAAAAAACACACGACGACTTGGTTGGAAACTTGACTTAAAAAATACTTAGACGCCTAGATTTATTACTTGAATAAAATTATCTACAAAAGAATTAAACTCGTTTTGTACCAATAAAAAATAAAAGTTTGATTATTCTACCGATTCCTATAATTTTGCCGATTTTTCAATAAGTCTTTATACTTTTTTTTTAATTGACTCCATATACCATATCAGATTTTTTTAATTACATCTCTATTAACGTTAGTTAAATGTTTAAAAAATATGGAGTGAAGTGTAAATTTTTACCTATACCCTCCACTTATAATAGGGTTCGTATGAATTGAGCATTTCTCTCCTTCTCATTTCTTATTTTTATACATTATCTGAGATACACATAAGGTGATATGGATCTAAGTCAAGGATCCTCTTTTCTTCTTCCTTTAGGAAGTTTTATATCAAGGGTCTCCAACTTCATTGAAAGAAGACACCTATGTTTCTATGGTGAAGCAGTTGTTGTGCTCTCTTCTTCAATTGTGACAAATCATGGTTAGAAGTATATTTCTTATGGGAGGATGTCATAATGCAACGTCTTTGAGTAGATTGATGATGATGAAGGTTCAAAGAGTAGATGATCAAAGGCCTTTTGGAATGTCAAAGAATTCAAACAAAAAATCTATTTATTTTTCTAATAAAAGATGTGAGTTTTTTGAGTGAGCTGATGAAGAGGGTGCAATAAGAAGACAAAGAATATCTACTGTAAATGTTAGACTTATGGGAACACAAGATAGTGGTTGGTTGGAGGCTGAAATGAACAAATTAAAGGCATAAGATAGGAAGATAGAGAGATTAAGTGTAGAGATAGAGAGAATGAATGTAGAGACTGGACAAATAGATGCTTGTAAGGGTAGACTGTGTACTAAATTTATTGTTGTTCAAGAGTGTAACGACCCAATTTTCAATATGTCTAGATCATACCAGAAACTGAGCGCTACCAATTTGTCTTCCTAATTATTATCTATTATTTATCATATGAGCCTGATTCGTTGTTAAACGCGTAGTTAATTTGCGTGGTGTATTTTTTTTTTTGAAAACATTTGGATTAATAGACAGAATCATTTATAATCAATTCACAAGTAATAACAGATAAAACAGTTATAAACAACCACACAAAAATACATCACAAGTAGTTGACAACATTCGGTGATTCAGCCTTTATTAGCATATAGACTGTTAGTTAGAACACCCCTAGATATAGCTAAATAATATCTATATACATATATATACATACAACATCCCAGGTCCTGACCTGTTCAAGAGGTCCCTAAGCTGGCACCTAGGCTAGCCTAGACTATATACTCACCTAGTCCCTCTAAAGTACTAAAGCGAGGGAAAGTACGTTCTAGATCTTCGAAACTCAAGTCAAGTGGAACGTCATCAAAAGATAGAACATCATCTGCTACTCCTCTGCACGATCAGACTTTTCCACAGGACGTCTCTCTGGTACCTCATGAAGTAGCCACACAATAGGAACAAAGAAGGCATACATTCAAACAACAATCATAACGGAGGAAATGCGCAACCAAATATGATGCATGTCTAGCCCTAGTGCAGGTAATGAGCTCATTTGTCGGTTACATACCCGCTCCCGACGTTACCCGGAGTCCTCTGACCAGGTAAGGCTTTCCTGTTGGCAATGTCTCTCGCAAGAGTCCTTTGACTTGTGAGGCAAACCACTGCAAGAGTCCTTTGACTTGCATGGCGGAGCTAGTTAACTTATATCTGCCCAACACACTCTCTGTAAGAGTCCTTTGACTTACAAGAGCATACACAAACTCTCACTGTAAGAGTCCTTTAACTTACAGGAGTATATGCTAGTCGTGTGTTCTCGATACCTCTGTAAGAGTCCTCTGACTTACAGAATAGCATTATAGCTAAGTATCCCAGGAAAGCACTCTCAGTGGTCGTACCACCATCTATCTGACTGCCTTCACGCAGCAGATAATCACATAATCATTCTCATTATCATCATCACTTTCACATTCTTATGCAGTACCTCTTTCTTTCTCTGTTCAATCATGCTATACAAACTTTACAGCTTTTACTTTTACAACATCGTAACTCAAACCATTTCTCTTTATCACATTACTCTTTTCTCTTTGTCTTTTTACTTTGCTCTGGTTACTCTTTTCTCTGTATCCTTTTATTCTGCTCTGGTTACTCTGTTCTCTGTGTTTCTTTACTCTGTTCTGATTTCTCTGTTTAACGTATGTATTTAAAGCTTATGTAAATTTTGGTATGAATAG
>NC_029792.2:106234277-106245972 GCF_000816755.2 Arachis ipaensis | reverse complement strand
TAATACTAATATAATGATAATATTATACTATTATCTCTCTCCTGTCATGAATCGAGTCCGGTTCATCAAACAGAGACTATTTACGAAAATCAGAATCAAAACTGCCAACCGATACGGTTCAAAAACTAGGTTCTTTGCGATTGCATTATCGAGCTTGCCTCAAAGGAGGTTCTAGCTTAAGGATGACATAATAATAATGAGGATTGAGATACTTGATGATATAGCAGAGGTGTTCCCTTTACTGATCTTCCGGAGAAATCCGTATTTTCAGAAAAGATCTCATGTACTCGAAAATCAGGGTTGTTACATTCTACCCTCCTAAAAGAAAATTTTGCCCTCAAAATTTCAGTTACCTAGGAATAAATGCGGGTAATCAGCTTTCATCTTATCTTCCAGTTCCCAAGTGTGCTCTTCCTCTCCTCTTAGTTCCCATGCTACTTTGACTAAGCGAACAGTCTTGCCTTTTAGCTGCTTATCACTTCTTTCTACGATTTGAACCGGTGATGCTTGATATGTCAAATCATTTCATAACTGTACTGTCTCTGGTTGTAAAATGTGACTGTTGTCGGGAATATATTTCTTAAGTTGCGAGACGTGAAAAACATCATGAAGGTTTGATAAATAAGGAGGAAGGACTATTTGATAAACTACTAGACCGACTCTTTTAAGTATTTAGAAAGGTTCTATGTATCATGGGTTAAGCTTTTTAGTCTTAAGGGCTCTACCTATTCCAGTAATCGAGGTTACTTCTAGAAAGACACGGTTTCCGTCACTAAACTCTAAGTTATCAGCATAGCTCTTTTGACGGCTTTGTGCTGTCTGGATCTTCCGACGAATCTCCTTTATCTTCTCAGTAGTTTCTTACACTAAGTCTGAACCTAGGACACTAGCTTCTCCATTATCATTCCAATACAATGGTGTCCGACATCTTCTTCCATAGAGAGCTTCATATGGTGCCATCCCGATACTTTATTGGAAACTATTGTTGTAGACGAACTCGACCAATGGCAAATACCTATCCCAACTGCCTTGGTTATCCATCACACAAGATCTTAGAATGTCTTCCAATGTCTGGATTGTCCGCTCTGATTGTCCGTCTGTCTGAGGATGGTATGCTGTACTCATATGCAATTCTGTTCCCAATGCTTTCTGAAAAGCTCCCCAAAATCTAGTAGTAAACCTCGAAACTCGATCTGAGACAATTTATGAAGGTATCCCATGTAGTCGTACGATTTCTTGAATATATATTCGTTCCAGCCTTTCTAAAGTATAGTCAACTCGAATCGAAAGGAAGCATGCCGATTTTGGCAACCTGTCCACAATCACCCAAATGACATTACGTCCTGTTGAGGTTCTTGACAATCTCGTGATGAAATCGATAGAAATCTACTCCCATTTCCATTGTGGTATTTCTAAGGGTTGCAGGGTTCCTGACAGCTTCTGATGTTCCACCTTCATCTTCTAGCAAGTTAAACATTTTGAGACATAATCAGCTACTTCTTTCTTAATGCCCGGCCACCAGAACATTTGTTTCAAATCTCGATACATCTTTGTCACTCCAGGATGCATAGAAAATCTACTTTAGTGAGCTTCAGCAAGAATCTTTTGTCGCAATTCTCCAGAGTTAGGCACACAAATTCTTTTCTTGTACCTCCATAGGCCACTACGATCCTATCTCACAGCTTCTTCATCTCTGCAAGCAATGGTGACATCCAGTACAGTACTATGGAAATCGGTCCGGCTCCAGGTACTAGATCAATGCTGAATTCTATCTCTCGCTGAGGAGGAAACTCAGGTATGTCGTCCAAGAAAATATCAGGAAATTCCTTCATCATTCAGATTCGTTCTAAGCTTAATTCACTATCATTCGAGCTAGCCGCTAACAGAACGTACCTTTCACAATCACTCCCACCTAAGGTAACTCTTACAGAATTCAGATATAAGGTGTGGGACAGAAATGGTTTAATACATATACTATCAGATGGAATAACAGCAGTTCTTTTAAAATAATCAAGGAAAGCATGATACTTAGATAACCAATCTAATCCTAAAATAACTTCTAAACCACATAAAGGTAAACAGATTAGATCGCGTATAAAAGTCCTGTTCCTAATAGCGAATGGTACTTGCAGGCACAGTAAACTGGTCAAAGCATTTTGGGATGCAGGTGTATGGACAATCAAGTAAAAATTCAATTTAAAGAAATATAATCCTAACTCGTGAGCAATAGTTAGAGAAATAAAGAATGCGATGCACCCGAATCATACAGTACAGTTAGAAATCGATTCTTGACATAACCTGACCTTGAATGAGGGCGTTCGATTGCACAACATCTTCAATAGTGATGGCAAACACTCGTCCTTGTTGCTGGGTTCTAACTGAATTTTGAGTAAATCCCTTCGGACAATCCTTGGCAATATGTCCAAGTTCTCCACAAGCATAGCAGTTAGGTGATCCAAACTGGCAAGACCTGTTACTATGCTTTTTTCTGCATTGCTTACATGTAGGGTTTATGTAAGCCTGACGGGCTCGTTTACCATTGCCTTGCCTTACTTTACCTCGAGCGATAAATCCAAACTTTATAGTATTGCCAACAGACTCATCTACCATTCTTTTTCGACAGTCTCTTGCCCGATGTCCTTCCTTATTACAGTAGCAACATAAACCTGTTCTGAACCGGCAAAGCCTACTACCATGATGCTTTCCACAAGTTGGGCATACTACACCACTTTGAGCTTGGTGAGGTTGACTCTCATGTCCTTGTTCAATGTCACGGTTATTGTCACTACCATTATTGCGAGTTAAAAGGCTGACATCTTGGTGGTTTCCATTCCAACACTGGAATTGACCAATGGCTTTAAAGTTGCGACCTTGAGGGGCTAAATTTTGAACAAAGTCTCTTTGTGAATCCTCCCTACGTCTTGCTCGAGCTATCGCCACCTTCTTTGAACATTCTTCCACTAGTTTACTTTTATTCACCAGTTCAGCAAAATTTCATATCTCTAGCGAAACAACAGAATTCATCAGTTCTTCTCGGAGTCCTCCTTCAAACTTTAAACACTTCCATTCCTCAAAGTCTTCTGGGTTCCCTTGACAAATCTTGGAGAAACGGCACAAGTCATCAAACTTACGGGCATACTCAGCAATAGTCATATCCCCTTGTTTCAACTGCATAAGCTCCATCTCCTTAGCATCTCGTGCTGCTCCCAGAAAATACTTTTTATAAAATTCGTCCCTAAAGATATCCTAAGGAATGTCATTTTCATTCTGTTGTAGCAGTCGCTGTATCCCCTGCTACCAGTACTCAACTTCTCCCTCGAGCATATAAGTAGCAAACTCCACGTGTTGTCCTTCCGGAACATGTTGCGCTTTCAGTGATCGTTCAATACCTCAAAACCAATTATCAGTGTCAGTCGCAACGAGTGTACCCTTGAACTTAAGCGGATTAACCTTCAGAAATGTCGCAAGGGTCATAGGTCTTTCAGGATGCCCTAAGTTATTCTCATCATTCCTATTATCTTCTCCGTATTCATTCTCGTTCCCATTTCTCACTCCGAGACGTTCAACAGCCCTAGCCGCTGCTACAGGAGCTTCACGCACTACTTCAGCCACGTTGTTCATGGTAGCCATAAACGTTTCCTGTTCCCTCCCGTAGTTAACATTAGGAATTCCTTCCCGTACGCCTCGTCTCTGTGAACCCATTGTAGTCTTGTTCACACCAAACGATCATTGTTAAGGTGATCAGTTTCTAGATCTTCAAAACTCAAGTCAAGTGGAACGTCATCAAAAGATAGAACATCATCTGCTACTCCTCTGCACGATCAGACTTTTCCACAGGACGTCTCTCTGGTACCTCATGAAGTAGCCACACAATAGGAATCTCGTATACCGGATTTAGGTTAAAGTGCGCATACGAACGGGGTGCAGACGTTGGCTGGTCTCACAGTATATACATATAATCAGAGAACGATATTCACCCTAGACTCAGAAGACTATCTAGAGCAGAATCCTCTTCTTGCGAACGGTCATCAGCGAACTATGGTAAGGTACTCTTACTTCCATCTGAAGGGGGAAGGGAGAGAGAAGGGGTAAGAACTGGGGAGTTCTTAGTAGGGCCGGGGTTATTAGTTACGTTCATTAATTCTATGTTGTTTAGCAGACTATTAGAAGAATACAAGGAAGCAGTAATTAGAAAACACAGATAAGTAGAGAAGATAGAGAAAACAGATAGCAGAACACAAACAGAAGAATACAAGAAAATATCACAAGCACAGAGAATGGAATACAAACAAGGAAAGCACACATTCATACCACAAACATAACAAAGGAAATGCGCAACCAAGTATGATGCATGTCTAGCCCTAGTGCAGGTAATGAGCTCATTTGTCGGTTACATACCCGCTTCCGACGTTACCCGGAGTCCTCTGACCAGGTAAGGCTTTCCTGTTGGCAATGTCTCTCGCAAGAGTCCTTTGACTTGTGAGGCAAACCACTGCAAGAGTCCTTTGACTTGCATGGCGGAGCTAGTTAACTTATATCTGCCCAACACACTCTCTGTAAGAGTCCTTTGACTTACAATAATGATAATATTATACTATTATCTCTCTCCTCTCATGAATCGAGTCCTGTTCGTCAAACAGAGACTATTTACGAAAATCAGAATCAAAACTGCCAACCGATACGGTTCAAAAACTAGGTTCTTTGCGATTGCATTATTGAGCTTGCCTCAAAGGAGGTTCTAGCTTAAGGATGACATAATGATAATGAGGATTGAGATACTTGATGATATAGCAGAGGTGTTCCCTTTACTGATCTTCCGGAGAAATCCGTATTTTCAGAAAAGATCTCATGTACTCGAAAATCAGGGTTGTTACAAAGAGTAACTTGAGAGATTGGCAAGCAATATGAAAAAAAATTGCAAGATGCAATATATGTTGTTTATGTGCTTTGTATTCTTAGTAATTATAGTGTGCTGTAGAATGACTTACGACTATTTTTTCTGTGTAGGGTGTTATCTGAATGTAAGAGGACAAATAAATTATTTAATTTTAATCCAATTGCTATTAATTTTGTTTTGTTTGATGTAATTGCTTTCAATATATTTTCTTCAAAGTTCACGGATGACTAAAATAATAAAACGTAACTTTAACACACTTTAGAAAAAATAAAAAAATAATAATTAAAATAAAACCATGTCTTCGCAATTTACACAAAATAAATGGCTATATGCATTATAATGTGCCATACATTTAAATAACCATAAAATAAAATTTCACCAACGTGAGACTATTAAAAGTGGTCCAATCACATAACAAAAGAATAAATTAGTGGTCATACCAATACCAAAATATTGGTGACAAAGTCACAACATTTACAATAAATCTTACACAATTGATCAACAATATACACTATAAAAAAGTAACTCTAACTCTAAAGGCATTAGAATTTTGGATCTAAGGCAACCAACTTATCATAGCATTCTTTCTAAGTTTTCTTCAGTTGGTTCATCCTTCTTTTCCATTCATCCATTTAGGTAGCTTTAGCAATTGATAGAATCAGGTCCCTCAAAACTGATCTACCTCCATATGCCTTCTTTCAATTGTCATATAAGTACCTCAAACATAATCTATACTCTCTGGCATCATCACCTAAAAAACTTGCACCAAACCCTGCAATAATTAAAGGATATTTCATTACATAATACATAACATAAACCAATGAAAAATTAAACATTACAAGTAAGGAGTTTATACTCACCTTTTATTGATTGACTTTCTTCTAATGACGCCATCATTGTCATCCAAAAGAAAATCAAGAAATCAACTGGTGCTGTCTTTGGTCTTGACCTCTGCTGCAACAACAACAATTGGAAAATAATTATTATTCAGATCTCTCCCAACATCAATTAGTTGTTGTTGACCATGATCACCTTTCAAGTGGCAACCTTCTACCCTTCTAATAGGTTATAACCAGCCAAGCAATCTTTCTTCACAACATTAAGGCACATGTACATCCTCATAAACATTGGCTGGTGAGTAATTGAATACCTATCAACTATAAATTGAGTACTATCCTAGAATATTTCTCATAATCTCTCAACTTGTCATATTACAAAATTTCCTTCCTATGTATTTCTTTCTTTGTCTTCCTCCTTGCCCAATAAATCTTTATAACCAAAATATCAACCATGTATTTGTCTTAAATGATTTGAATAATGGTTGCAAGCTTCATCTTCTCTCCCTTATTAATGTTGGTGACAATCTTTATTGAGATCCAACTGCTTGATGTAAGCCTAGTGTTGCAGTTTCTTTCACAAATGTACTTTCCTTTCAAAATTTTTAGCCTAAAGCAATTAAAATCACCAACCTTGGATGCAAATGCCATCCACTTACACTGTTATTTTTTTTTTGCAAACTATTCTATGCCTCACTTTATCATTCTTTACAAACTAACAATGTATGATCTTTAACAGCATCCTTAAGTTGAGTAAGTGACTTGAATTCTAACGCCACTTAAATTCTAACCCTCGAAAATTTCTCCAACTTCAATTTTTTCACCAGCGTCAGCATCATGACCAGTAACTTGTCCATTATTATCTTAATTTAGTAGGTCATTGAAGTCCCAAATATTTGAAGTTGTACCATCATTTTTATCTTCAACTTCGAAACCAAAATTATCCTCATGATCTCTATCATCAGCAGTATCATTATCATCAATTCTATCTTTCTCATTAGATGACTCTGATTCACCTCCAACCTCTACTTTCTATTAGACCACTACCACTATGTAAGAACTTGGTTTTGCAGAAAAAATTATTTTTGAGTATTCTGTGATTGAAATTTGCAAAATCTAAGAATCACGGTTCACCTCGATTTTACGAGATTAGCCCAGATAAAAAATAGATTAAATAATAAATAATAGTGATAATAAATGCTATCATAGTATTTAATGCTAGTAATTAATAATGGTGATTACTAGAATAAAATTTAACCAGGAAAATATTTTTACGGGTATTTTTTTACCCATTTATCCTTTCCAAAATATTCTAGAAATATTTTAGAACAGAGATAAAATATGATACCAGCAATGCATACACCGGTATACATATCCATTTTTACTAAATATAGTAAAAATAACTAAATAAGTGGCTAAGAAATTATTACCTTAGTAATTAATTACTAAGGAGTAACCTTAGCCACACATTTACATTCATGCTCCCTTATTAGTGAATTTTCATCACTCACTAATTTACCATGTGGTAAATTAATGTAAAGATAAACATGAATTTTGACACATATGATACATCTCCTAAATATCACATTTTCACCCTCCTCACTTCTCTTCCATAACTAGCTATATCTTTCTCTCTCTCTAATTTTTCTCACCATTTAATTTTTACCTTGGACACCAAGTAAGATAATTAACTAGATAAGATCATCACTAAGAAAGAGAGTAAAAAGTAAATTACACCCTTTTCTCTCCAAGCCTTCCGACATGTATAAGGCTCCTTTTTTCACCAAAATTCTCACTTTTTATCATTACTAAATACCAGTTACTAAGTGAAAAAGAGAAAAAAAAATAGAGAAAAGAAAAAGAGAGAGGCCGAAGCCAAGAAGAGAGAAAAAGAGATCATCAAAGTCTTGTTCATACAATTTTCTTTGTCATTCCTAGACTATTCTATCATTTCTTAAGAAATCAAGAAGCCAAGATCACTCCCCTTACTCTCCTCTTTATTTTTCACCCCAAAATCATCAAGGTAAGTGAAGAGAGTTCCTTACTTTCTCTCTTCATAATATAACTTGGTTTTTATGAACCATTCATAAGGATTTATATTGTTTCCTTTCCTTTTTTAGCAAGCCATTACTAGAGGCCACAAGGAGAACATATAAGACACCACCAACTCAAGTTTAAGAATGTGAAAAACTACTCCTCCTTCTCCCTTGAAATTTTGGCCATAAGGCCTAGGAGTTTATTAATTGATATTTTGCTTTTCTCTAGAGAATCCTTAGTGATTAAGAAGTTCAAGAAGTAAATTGAAAGAGAGGTAATAGTTAGGAATAGTTATATAATTATATATCTAGAAATTATGCTCCCATCACTCTTTAATGTTTTGATGCCTATGCTTGCTTGTGATAATGGTTGAGTGATGAATTGCCCACTAATAAGTGAGATATATGCTTTATATGAATGTTTGATGAATATGTCTCATGTATATTTGATGGCCGAATGCAAAGAAGTATTTGGGGTTAAAATTCAACTCTATGAAAGATGATAATGAGTAAAAAAAATCATAAGATGAAATTTAGAGAGGTAGAAAGAGAAGAGAAGACGTAAGAGAGTAAAAGACTTAAGGAGAATGATAAAAAAAGGCATAGAGGTAACATCTTTACTATCAGAATGTCACGCTTCCAGTTGCGGCATTCTGATAGCAAGGAATGTTATGACAACTCTCACATATTTAACAATAAGATAGAAGCTTTTAACTCAAAACCATATCATTGTTTTCTTTGAAAAGTCGGAAATACTTTTTTATTTTAATCAAACATGCATATATAACCAAAATCAATCATAATCCTCATATATATGTATATATAAACATATCAAATTTCGTATACAAGTAACTTACAAATATTATGAACATATATATTATTTTTAGAATTATATTATTTTGATTTCACCTTAAATTTATTTTTTTTCGTTTGTCCATAAGAGTGCCCCTTTACCATTATGTACTTATAGTACTCCTATCCCTCTAACAAGGATATAATAATAAAGGCAAGAAAAAATTACAATATGTATATATAATAATATACAACAATCAGATGCACAGAAAGAACTACTTAAACTCTTCGTCCGTCCTAAAAAGAAAAATCTGTATGGGGTGAGAATATCGTCCTCGCAAGTTCTCAGTAGAGGATTTTTAAGAATTGTCATAAGAAGATAGGTATAAAATAAAGAATTGATCTTAGCTACAGTGATTATCGCTCATCTCATGAATCTATTGAAATCATTAACAATTAATTATCTAAAATTCAAAGTTCACTTCTTTAGTATAAGAATTTCAAAACTCAATTAATATCCTATAACATAATCCAATACGGCCTCCGACTCAACATATAATCAAATCGAATTATGGCCTCCGACCTAAATTAAATCAAATCACTATCAAAACTCAATCTCAAAATAGAATCAATTATCAGCATCAAACGGTATAAGACAAATATAATCAGAGAACAATTATAGCCAGTGCCACTATATTGAAACTTGCAAGTAGGAATCAAGAACATAAATGAAATCAAATAGGAATTAAATAAAGAAGAAACTACCATGATCATATGAGTATTGGAAGGCTAAAATAACTATTTAGCTCAACACATTTGAACCTAGTTGTTTGAGGTTTCAGTCTAGAGGAGCTTTATGAAATCTTTACAAATAGTTTAGAACCTTGAAGAAGCAAAAGTCATCAATCAATGATTAAGTAAGAAGGGGGAGAGAAAGAGAAGCTGAAGGCTCTAAGTACCAATGACTAACCATTAGTCAAGTACTTGTGGTGTTTATGTATCAAGAAAAACTTCAAAACAAAACACTTAAAGTTAAGGCTAGGCTCAAAAGTGTAAAGCACTCCTTCAAGCTCAAGGCTCTGAGTATCAATGACTAGAAAGAAAAGAAAGAAACAAATATAAGGATCAAAGAGTCCTCTAATCACATGCTTGTGGTTCTTATGTATCAAGTGGTACAACTTAAAAATAAAACATTTAGAGTCAAAGTTAAACTCATGGTGTAAAGCACCCAATAAGCTAAGATAAAGAAAGAAAAGAGAAAGGCAATGAATTTGCTTTAAGGTGGAAATATTAGAAATGATTTCATAAAGTAATCAAGATAGAAACTTTAATAGTTAGAATTCTTTTGTGATTGATACATGCATAGTGAAACCGCCAACCAAGAACATTAAGAATTGCTAATCTTCACACCCTGGGTTGTCAAGATTGAATCCTTAAAGTTGATTTACATGATGACAAGCAAAGTTTAAGTTTGGTGTTGTGATGCACGTGCATCATGAGTTATTTTTCTATGTTATTTTATATAGAAAGTCAATTAATTATACTCAATTATGAAGTATTTTAGTGTTTAATTTTAATACTACTTTGATTGCTTTGAGTTAATAACTTTTGTAAGAAATGATAGAAAAAAAGCAATAAAAACACTAATAGAAGAATCACTCAAGCAACACTTTTAGAGTAACATTTTAGAGGATCAAGAATAGAGTTTTGCGAAGCCATTTTTTTAGGATAAACAAATCAAATGGTGCAAGTTACAAGTGAGACAAGAATGGTGTCTCAGACTCCACATTATTGGCGTCTTACACGCCATGTGAATACACCTTTAGGAAGCACCATCTTGGCATCTCCAACTTCACTTCTTTTAACTCCTCCAACGCCAATGGTTGCACCTCCAAGAAGCTTCATTTGTGGTGCCTTAGACACCATTCCCTTGGAGCCTCCAACGCCACAACAATTCAACTCCCAGGAACCTTCAATGTGGCGTTTTAGACACCATCCTTCTTCACCCAATTGGCGTCTCCAACGCCACTCCCTGGAGGCCAAAATTATGCAACAATGTGGCATCTCCAATGCCATTCTTCCCCTATTTTGGCGCCTCCAATGCCACTCCCTAGAGGCCACATTGAAGCAACAATGTGGCATCCAAGAGGCCACAATTGGACACTGGTCCACAAAATTGTGATCATCAACAATGGCGCCAAAGACTTGGCACTTTCAAACGTGAATCACACTTTGTCACAATTCCGTACAACTAACCAGCAAGTGCACTGGGTCGTCCAAGTAATACCTTACGTGAGTAAGGGTCGATCCCACGGAGACTGTCGGCTTGAAGCAAGCTATTGTCATCTTGTAAATCTCAGTCAGGCAGATTCAAATGGTTATGGAGGATTGATAATTAAAGATAAATAAAACATAAAATAAAGATAGAGATAGAGATACTTATGTAATTCATTGGTAGGAATTTCAGATAAGCGTATGAAGATGCTTTGTTCCTCCTGAACCTCTGCTTTCCTATTGCCTTCTTCCAATCATTCATACTCCTTTCCATGGCAAGCTTTATCTTGGGCATCACCGTTGTCAATGGCTACTTCCCGTCCTCTCAATGAAAATATTCTACGCACGATGTCACCGCACGGCTAATCATCTGTTGGTTCTCGATCATGTTGGAATAGGATCCATTGATCCTTTTGCGTCTGTCACACGCCCAACACTCGCGAGTTTGAAGCTCGTCACAGTCATCCCTTCCCAGATCCTACTCAGAATACCACAGACAAGGTTTAGACGTTCCAGATCTCAGGAATGGCCGCCAATAATTCTAGCCTATACCACGGATGTTCTAATCTTAGATTAGAAACCCAAGAGATACACATTCAAGCTTGTTTGCATGTAGAACGGAAGTGGTTGTCAGGCACGCGTTCATAGGTGAGAATGGTGATGAGTGTCACATAATCATCACATTCATCATGTTCTTGGGTGCGAATGAATACTTGGAGAAGAAATAGACTTGAGTTGAATAGAAAAACAATAGTACTTTGCATTAATTCATGAAGAACAGCAGAGCTCCACACCTTAATCTATGGTGTGTAGAAACTCCACCGTTTGAAAATACAAAAGGATAATGGTGTAAGCATGGC
>NC_029792.2:106233163-106234213 GCF_000816755.2 Arachis ipaensis | reverse complement strand
GGCAAAGTATGGACTATTATATATTTCTGGAAAGCCCAGGATGTCTACTTTCCAACGCAATTCAGAGCGCGCCAATTGGGCTTCTATAGCTCCAGAAAATCCACTTCGAGTGCAGGGAGGTCAGAATCCAATAGCATCTGCAGTCCTTTTTCAGCCTCTTGAACCTTTTCAGATTGTGACTCAGCTTTGCTAGAGTCCCCACTTAGAGGTGTCCAGGGCTCTTAAGCACACTCTTTTTGCTTTTGGACCACGACTTTAACCGCTCAGTCTCAAATTTTCACTTGACACCTTCACGCCACAAGCACATGGTTAGGGACAGCTTGGTTTAGCCGCTTAGGCCAGGATTTTATTACTGTGGGCCCTCCTATCCACTGATGCTCAAAGCCTTGGATCCTTTTTATCACCCTTGCCTTTTGGTTTAAAGGGGTATTGGCTTTTTCTACTTGCTTTTCTTTCTTTTTCTCTTCTTCCCTCTTTTTTTCTTCTTTTTTTTCGCATATATGTATTTTTTTCTGCAAGCTTTTCACTGCTTTTTCTTGCTTCAAGAATCAATTTTATGATTTTTCAGATTATCAAATAATATTTCTCCTTTTCCATCATTCTTTCAAGAGCCAACAATTTTAACATTCATGAATCAATAATATAAAAAATATGCACTGTTCAAGCATTCATTCAGAAAAACAATAGTATTGCCACCACATCAAAATAACTAAACTGTTTTAAAATTTGAAATTCATGCACTTCTTTTTCTTTTTCAATTAAAAACATTTTTCATTTAAGAAAGGTGATGGATTCATTTTCATAGCTTTAAGGCATAGACACTTAGACACTAGTGATCATGTAATAAAGACACAAATATAAATAAACATAAAACATAATAATTCGAAAAACAGAAAATAAAGAACAAGGAGATTAAAGAACGGGTCCACCTTAGTGATGGCGGCTTGTTCTTCCTCTTGAAGATCTTATGGAGTGCTTGAGCTCCTCAATGTCTCTTCCTTGCCTTTGTTGCTCCTCTCTCATGACTCTTTGGTCTTCTCTAATTTCATG
>NC_029792.2:106198242-106232450 GCF_000816755.2 Arachis ipaensis | reverse complement strand
GTTCTTCCTCTTGAAGATCTTATGGAGTGCTTGAGCTCCACAATGTCTCTTCCTTGCCTTTGGTGCTCCACCCTTAGTTGTCCCATGTTGGAACTTAATTCTCCTAAGGAGGAGTTGATTTGCTCCCAATAGTTTTGTGGAGGAAAATACATCCCTTGAGGCATCTCAGGGATTTCATGGTGAGGAATTTCCTCATGTCCATGAGTGGGATCTCTTGTTTGCTCCATCCTTTTCTTAGTAATGGGCTTATCCTCATCAATGAGGATGTCTTCCTCTATGTCAATTCCAGCTGAATTGCAGAGGTGACAAATGAGATGAGGGAAGGCTAACCTTGCCAAAGTAGAGGACTTGTCCGCCACCTTGTAGAGTTCTTGGGATATAACTTCATGAACTTCTACTTCCTCCCTAATCATGATGCTATGGATCATGATAGCCCGGTCTATAGTAACTTCAGACCGGTTGCTAGTGGGAATGATTGAGCGTTGGATGAACTCCAACCATCCCCTAGCCACGGGCTTGAGGTCATGCCTTCTTAGTTGAACCGGCTTCCCTCTTGAATCTCTCTTCCATTGAGCGCTCTCTTCACAGATGTCTATGAGGACTTGGTCCAACCATTGATCAAAGTTGACCCTTCTAGTGTAGGGGTGTGCATCTCCTTGCATCATGGGCAAGTTGAATGCCAACCTTACATTCTCCGGACTAAAATCTAAGCATTTCCCCCAAACCATTGTAAGCCAATTCTTTGGGTCCAGGTTCACACTTTGATCATGGCTCTTGGTGATCCATGCATTGGCATAGAACTCTTGAACCATTAAGATTCCGACTTGTTGAATGGGGTTGGTGAGAACTTTCCAACCTCTTCTTCGAATCTCATGTCGGATCTCCGGATATTCACCCTTTTTGAGTTTGAAAGGGACCTCGGGGATCACCTTCTTCTTGGCCAACTTCATAGAAGTGGTCTTGGTGCACCCTTGAGATGAATCTCTCCATCTCCCATGACTCAGAGGTGGAAGCTTTTGCCTTCCCTTTTCTCTTTCTAGAGGTTTCTCCGGCTTTAGGTGCCATAAATGGTTATGAAAAAACAAAAAGTAACGCTTTTACCACACCAAACTTAGAAGGTTTGCTCATCCTTGAGCAAAAGAATAAAGAAGAGATTAGAAGAAGAAGAAATAGAGGAGATGGAGGGGGCTTAGTGTTTCGGCCAAGGGGGAGAAGTAGTGTGTATGTTGTGTAAAAATGAAGGAGTGAAGATGGGTTTATATAGGAGTGGAGAGGGGGGTATGGTTTGGCCATTATGGGTGGGTTTGGGTGGGAAAGTGGTTTGAATTTGAATGGTGAGGTAGGTGGGGTTTTATGAAGGATGGATGTGAGTGGTGAAGAGAATGGTGGGATTTGATAGGTAAGGAGTTTTTGGGGAAGAGGTATTGAGGTGATTGGTGAATGGGTGAAGAAGAGAGAGAAAGGTGGGGTAGGTGGGGATCCTGTGGGGTTCACAGATCCTGAGGTGTCAAGGATATCTCATCCCTGCACCAAGTGGCGTGCAAAAATGCCCCTTTCTGCCAATCTTGGCGTTAAACGCCAGGCTGCTGCCCATTTCTGGCGTTTAACGCCAGCTTCTTGCCCATTCCTGGCGTTAAACGCCAGTCTGGTGCCCATTTCTGGTGTTAAACGCCCAGAATGGTGCCAGACTGGGCGTTTAATGCCCATTTTGCTACCCTTACTGGCGTTTAAACGCCAGTAAGTTTCTCCTCCAGGATGTTCTGTTTTTAATTCTGTTTTTCATTCTGTTTTTGCTTTTTCAATTGTTTTTGTGACTTCACATGATCATCAACCTATAGAAAACATAAAATAACAAAAGAAAATAGAAATTTAACATAGATAAGTAAAAATTGGGTTGCCTCCCAACAGGAGCTTCTTTAGTGTCAATAGCTTGACAGTGGGCTCTCATGGAGCCTCACAAAAGTTCAGAGCAATGTTGGAACCTCCCAACACCAAACTTAGAGTTTGAATGTGGGGGTTCAACACCAAACTTAAAGTTTGGTTGTGGCCTCCCAACACCAAACTTAGAGTTTGATTGTGGGGGCTCTGTTTGACTCTGTATTGAGAGAAGCTCTTCATGCTTCCTCTCCATGGTTACAGAGGGATATCCTTGAGCTTTAAACACAAGGGAGTCTTCATTCACTTGTATGATCAATTCTCCTCTATCAACATCAATCACAGCTTTTGCTGTGGCTAGAAAGGGTCTGCCAAGGATGATGGATTAATCCATACACTTCCCAGTCTCTAGGATTATAAAGTCAGTAGGGATGTAGTGGCCTTCAACCTTTATCAAGACATCCTCTACAAGTCCATAAGCCTGTTTCTTTGAATTGTCTGTCATCTCCAGTGAGATTCTTGCAGCTTGTACCTCAATGATCCCTAGCTTCTCCATTACAGAGAGAGCTTTGAGTGGTTTTGATTAGATCAGAGCCAATGGTTGCTAAGTCAGAGTGGCTCTGCCTAGAATTCTCTGTCTGTTGCTGAGAAGATGATGGAAAAGGCTTGCTATTGCTAAACCTGTTTCTTCCACCATTATTGTTGTTGAAACCTTGTTGAAGTCTCTGTTGATCCTTCCATGAGAGATTTGGATGATTTCTCCATGAAGGATTATAGGTGTTTTCATAGGATTCTCCTATGTAATTCACCTCTTCCATTGCTGGGTTCTTAGGATCATAAGCTTCTTCTTCAGAGGAAGCTTCCTTAGTACTGCATGTTGCTGCTTGCATTCCAGACAGACTCTGAGAAATCATATTGACTTGTTGAGTCAATATCTTATTCTGAGCCAATATGGCATTCAGAGTATCAATCTCAAGAACTCATTTCTTTTGAGTTGTCCCACTATTCACAGGATTCCTTTCAGAAGTGTACATGAATTGGTTATTTACAACCATTTCAATGAGTTCCTGAGCTTTTGCAGGCATCTTCTTCAGATGAAGAGATCCTCCAGCAGAGCTATCCAGGGACATCTTGGATAGTTCAGACAGACCACCATAGAATATACCTATGATACTCCATTCTGAAAGCATGTCGGAAGGACACCTTCTGAACAATTGCTTGTATCTTTCCCAAGCTTCATAGAGGGATTCACCTTCCTTCTGTCTGAAGGTTTAGACTTTCACTCTAAGCTTGCTCAATTTTTGAGGTGGAAAGAACTTTGCCAAGAAGGCATTAACTAGCTTTTCCCAAGAGTTCAGGCTTTCCTTAGGTTGTGAGTCCAACCATGTCCTAGCTCTGTCTCTTACAGCAAAAGGGAAGAGCATAAGTCTGTAAACTTCAGGGTCAACCCCATTGGTCTTGATAGTATCACAGATTTACAAGAATTCAACTAAGAACTGATGAGAATCTTCCAATGGAAGTCCATGAAACTTGCAATTCTGTTGCATTAGAGAAACTAATTGAGGCTTAAGCTCAAAGTTGTTTACTCCAATGGCAGGGATTGAGATGCTTCTCCCATAGAAGTCGGGAGTAGGTGCTGTAAAGTCACCAAGCACCTTCCTTGCATTGTTGGCATTGTTGTTTTCAGCTGCTATTATTTCTTCTTCTTTGAAGAGCTCTGTTAGGCCCTCTAGAGAGAATTGTGCTTTAGCTTCTCTTAGCTTTCTCTTCAAGGTCCTTTCAGGTTCAGGATCAGCTTGAACAAGTATGCCTTTATCTTTGCTCCTGCTCATATGAAAGAGAAGAGAACAAGAAAGTAGGAAATCCTCTATGTCACAGTATAGAGATTCCTTGAGGTGTCAGAGGAAATGAAGAATAGAAGGAGGAGGTAGATAGAAGAGAATTCGAACTTATCAAGAGGGATAGAGTTCAAATTGCACCTTAAGGAGGAGTGTTAGTCCCTTAAATAGAAAGATGTGAGAAGGGGGAAGAATTTTCGAAAATAAATTAAAAAGATTTTGAAATAATAAAAAAGAAATTTGAAAATTTGATTGAGATTTTCGAAAATTAAGATTGGGAAAGAAATTAAGTAATTTTTGAAAAAAATTTTGAAATTAGAAATCAAAAAGATATGATTGAGAGTTAATTTTGAAAAAGATGTGATTGAAAAGATATGATTGAGAAGATATGGTTGAAAATCAAATTAAAAAGAGAAAGTTTTAAAATTAAAGTTGATTACTTGACTATCAAGAAATTAAAAGATATGATTCTTAAAATTTAAAATTTGATCCTTTCTTAATAGGCAAGTAACAACTTGAAAATTTTGAAGTAAATCATTAATAGTAGCAAAGATTTTTGAAAATAATAAAAAAATGGAAAGAAATTGATTTTGAAGAGATATGATTGAAAAGATATGATTTGAAAAAGATTTGATTTTGAAAAATTATGAAAATTTGAAAAAGATTTTAATTAAAAACAAAATCTTCCCTCTAGTGTCCTTCTAGCGTTAAACGCCCAGAATGGCATCCATTCTGGCGTTTAACGCCCAAAATCCTACCTTTTTGGGCGTTAAACGCCCAGCCAGGTACCCTGGCTGGCGTTTAAACGCCAGTTTTCCTTCTTCATTGGGCGTTTTGAACGCCTAGCTTTTTCTGTTTGATTCCTCTGCTGAATGTTCTGAATCTTCAATTCTCTGTATTATTGACTTGAAAAGACATAGTTTTGAAATTTTTTTTGAATTTTTCAATGATGAGAAACAATAAAAATACAACTAATCTTAGGAAACTCAAATCAAACAAACAATGCATGCAGGACACCAACTTAAAAATTTTCATATAAGAGACACTAACAAATTGAGAATGCATATGAGAAACAATAAAACACACAAAACAAGAGAATTTAAAGATCAGAGCAATGAAATCATTAAGAACAACTTGAAGATCAATGAAGAACAATATGCATATATTCGAAAAATGCAAGAAGAAGAAAGTCATGCAATTGACACCATACTTAAAAATTGATACTAGACTCAAACAAGAAACATAAAATATTTTTGATTTTTATGGTTTTATAAAATTTTTTGCGATTTTTTGAAAATCATATGGAAAAGAGAATAAAGAGATTCAAAACTTTTAATAAGAATTCCAGGAATCATGCAATGTTAGTCTAAAGCTTCAGTCTAAAAATATTAGACACGGTTAGCCAAGCTTCAGCAGAACATTACATTCAACAGCTAAATTGATGAGAATCAATCAGCTTTTGTGATGATAAGAATATCACCTTGAAACTCTAGAATTCATTCTTAAAAATTCTGAAAAATAAAAAGAAAAGTACCTAATCTAAGCAACAAGATGAACCGTCAGTTGTCCAAACTCGAACAATCCCCGGCAACGACGCCAAAAACTTGGTGCACAAAATTGTGATCATCAACAATGGTGCCAAAGACTTGGAGCTCTCAAACGTGAATCACACATTGTCACAATTCCGCACAACTAACCAGCAAGTGCACTGGGTCGTCCAAGTAATACCTTACATGAGTAAGGGTCGATCCCACGGAGACTGTCGGCTTGAAGCAAGCTATGGTCATCTTGTAAATCTCAGTCAGGCAGATTCAAATGGTTATGGAGGATTGATAATTAAAGATAAATAAAACATAAAATAAAGATAGAGATAGAGATACTTATGTAATTCATTGGTAGGAATTTCAGATAAGCGTATGAAGATGCTTTGTTCCTCCTGAACCTCTGCTTTCCTATTGCCTTCTTCCAATCATTCATACTCCTTTCCATGGCAAGCTTTATGTTGGGCATCACCGTTGTCAATGGCTACTTCCCATCCTCTCAGTGAAAATGTTCTACGCGCGCTCTCACCGCACGGCTAATCATCTGTCGGTTCTCGATCATGTTGGAATAGGATCCATTGATCCTTTTGCGTCTGTCACACGCCCAACACTCGCGAGTTTGAAGATCGTTACAGTCATCCCTTCCCAGATCCTACTCAGAATACCACAGACAAGGTTTAGACGTTCCGGATCTCAGGAATGGCCGCCAATAATTCTAGCCTATACCACGAAGGTTCTAATCTTAGATTAGAAACCCAAGAGATACACATTCAAGCTTGTTTGCATGTAGAATGGAAGTGGTTGTCAGGCACGCGTTCATAGGTGAGAATGGTGATGAGTGTCACATAATCATCACATTCATCATGTTCTTGGGTGCGAATGAATATCTTGGAGAAGAAATAGACTTGAGTTGAATAGAAAAACAATAGTACTTTGCATTAATTCATGAAGAACAGCAGAGCTCCACACCTTAATCTATGGTGTGTAGAAACTCCACCGTTGAAAATACATAAGAACAAGGTCTAGGCATGGCCGCAAGGCCAGCCTCCAAAAGCGTCTAAGATAGCATAAGACTTATCAAAGATGAAAATACAATAGTAAAAGGTCCTATTTATAGAGAACTAGTAGCCTAGGGTTTATAGAAATAAGTAATTAATGCAGAAATCTTCTTCCGGGCCCACTTAGTGTGTGCTTGGGCTGAGCATTGAAGCTTCCATGTGTAGAGACTTTTCTTGGAGTTAAACGCCAGCTTTTGTGCTAGTTTGGGCGTTTAACTCCAGCTTTTGTGCCAGTTTTGGCGTTTTGACGCCAGAATTCTTAAGCTGACTTGGAACGCCGGTTTGGGCCATCAAATCTCGGGCAAAGTATGAACTATTATATATTGCTGGAAAGCCCAGGATGTCTACTTTCCAACGCAATTCAGAGCGCGCCAATTGGGCTTCTATAGCTCCAGAAAATCCACTTTGAGTGCAGGGAGGTCAGAATCCAACAACATCTGCAGTCCTTTTTTAGCCTCTGAATTAGATTTTTGCTCAGGTCCCTCAATTTCAGCCAGAAAATACCTGAAATCACAGAAAAACACACAAACTCATAGTAAAGTCCAGAAATATGATTTTTATTTAAAAACTAATAAAAACATAATAAAAACTAACTAAAATATACTAAAAACATACTAAAAACAATGCCAAAAAGCGTATAAATTATCCGCTCATCAGACACCAAAAATGAAGCACTTCTCCCTCATGTATGCCTTCGAGCCTCAAGGAGATTCAACGCATGAAATGACGTTTCCAACTCCACCCTTAAAGCACACTTCAAAGACCACACTTCGAGCTTTATTTTGGTCTTTAATAAAGAAGATGTGACGTGCAGGCAGAAGTCGGCTAATTAAGAAATCAATATAGATAATGCGTTGAAAGTATAGTTCTTAACCAGCTAAGATCCGCCTTGTCAATTTAGAAAAGTTGTCACAAAATTTAGAAATAAAAATACTGGGAGTATGAGTCCCAGGTCGTCTCCCAACAAGTTGCAGGAAAGGATGCTAATTTATTAATTAGAAATTTTTCGAGAGAGTTTGAGTTTTGGATAATGAGCAATAATTATAAATGAAAGCAATAAAACTAAGAATTATTATTAATATAAAAAGGCCTTGACTGGGGGAATGATTAATTGGAAGTTCTATCTTTGTTGGGGTCTCTTAAGTGAAGTATCAAAAAGGCTGTTGATTTCACTTAGTTAAAACTTTACTAAATAAAGGAAAGTCAAGTGATTGAGCTAATCCTTATTCGCAAATCCTAGTCCTCTCCCTTGGGAAGGTCTAGCGTTAGTAAATACAGAACTAGCCAACAACTTCCAATTTAACCAACACTTAAGCCTTCCAACTCAAGTGTCTCCTCTTAATCAACCCCATGTCAAGTTTGGGAATCTACTCCATTGACATGAATATAATACTTAGAAAAATATAAAAAGACATAATAAATTAACTAAAATAAAATATAGATTGAAAATTAATTAAAAGTAAAAGTAATCCTCTTCACTAACAATTCATGAAAATAATCCAATTAGAACTCTAAATAAAATAAATAAGGATATGGAAGAGTAAGGGACAAAGTAAACAAACTAGAATAATGTCTTCAACAGAGGTAATGATTCTTCAGTTTCCAAAAGCAAAAGCAATAACTAGGAATGTAAAGTGAACCTAGAGGGAAAGTAATCCTCTCTAAATTTAGATCTAAAAACCAAAAACTATCCTAATGTGAATGTCTAAGATGTGTGTGTGTGTTGAGTCTCTGCATGTTCCCTGGCTTTATTCTGTGTTTCTGGACCGAAAACTAGGTCAAAACATGGCCCGAAATCGCCCCCAGCATTTTTTGTTAATTCTGCAAATCGCGCAGGTCACGCATACGCGTCGTCCACGCGTTTGCGTCATTCAGTGATTTTCCTTGTCATGCGTACGCGTCGTCCATGCGTTTGCGTCATTCGTGCAGACTCCAATCCACGCGTTCACGTCAAGCACGCGCTCGCGCCCCTGCGATTTTCTCCATTCCACGCGTTCGCGTGAGCCATGCGCTCGCGTCAGTGTTTGCTGGTCATCTCCTTAGTTTCTTGTGTTCCTTCCATTTTTGCAAACTTCTTCTCCATTTTCCAAGCCATCCCTGCCCTATGAAGCCTGAAACACTTAACACACGGATCACGTCATCGAATGGTATAAAGGAGAATTAAAATATACTAATTAAAGATCTTTAGGAAGCAAGTTTTCAACTATAGAATAATACTAGAAAGGAATTATAAAATCATGCAATTAGTATGAATAAGTGGGTGAAGATTTGATGAAACCATTCAATTAAACACAAGATAAACCATAAAATAGTGGTTTATTAACCTCCCCACATTTAAACATTAGCATGTCCTCATGCTTAGCTTAAGGAGATAAAATAAATGAGTAGGGAAAAGTAAGACTCATGCAATGCAACCTATGTATATGAATGCAACTATATGATTCTGTCTACTTGGTTAAAATAAATAAGTTCTTTAAGACAAAAATAACTCAAACTTCACTAATTCAAACTATACAGTAAAGACAAGTAAACTTGTAAGAAGACAGCTCATGAAAGCAGGGAACATAGAGTTAAGCATTGAACCCTCATTGGTGGTGTATATGCACTCTAGTCTCTCTAGTGTATAGGGTAATCACTCTACTCTTCTCTAATCATGCTTTCTAAACATTGTTCTTCACCTAATCAATCAACAAATATTTAATGTACCAATGCAAACATCATGAGGTCTTTTCAAGGTTGTAATGGGCCAAGGTAAAGGTGAGAATATATATATGGCTAAGTGAGATATAAATTGAATCTTTAATTAACCTAATCTCTTCACCTATACACACACTCTATGTACTTCTAAAATTATGCCTAGCTACCCAAAATTTTCCCACTTTTGTATTACATACTCATGCATCAACTTTTCTCTTAACTTGTATCACATGTGCATTGTTTTTTTTTTTTTTTTATTTGAACTTAACTTTAGCATTGGGGTAATTTTGTCGCCTTATTCATTTGTCTAATTACCTATTTAATTGAATATTTTTGGATTTTTTTTAAAGATAACAATAAACATAACATTATCAATGTACATGGATTTTCAATTTTTCTAGTTTCACATGAGTAGGTATTCAATTTCCCAATATTTTATCATGACACATTCCCTTATTAACCCATGTTCCCACAATCTTCCCATACTCATTTGGCACACAATTCTATCTTAAGCTAACCAAAGATTCAATTGGGATATTTAATTTTTTTCCTGCTTAAGGCTAGTAATGTGGTAAAATATAGAACAAATGGGATTTAAAAGGCTCAAAGTGGCTAACAAAGGTAAATAGAAGGGTAGGCTATTTTGGGATAAGTGAGCTAAAACAATTAATGGCCTCAATCATATGCATGCATATAACACATTAAACATTGGACATATAGGATAGAACAAAATAAAGATCATAATGATAAAGAAGTAAACACACAAGAATAAAATTTATGGTTAAATAATGTAACCATGTTATTAGGCTCAAGTCTCACAGGTTGTGTGTTCTTAGCTTTTTAAACTATGTTCCAAATACAACTTCTAACAATTTTAACACAAAAATTTTAATTTAAATTAGTGAAATTCTTCAAAAATAGTGTCTTAAAAAGAAACTTATTAATTTTTTTCAACCAAATAGAACATGCATGCAATTAACCTATTACTATGCAATTTATCCTATCCTAACTAAAGAAAAATTAACTAAATATCCTATTTTATTGGTGTTTAAGAAAGAAAAATTACCTCCGAAAGTCAGGTACTGACCGACCTCCCCATACTTAAAGCTTTGCACCATCCTCGGTGCCATTTGTGAGGAACAAAGGGGGGCTGGTAGCAGCATCTCCACCATCGGGACCGTCATGGCTCCCTGTACTGGTAAATAAACTGGAGTCCAGGGTGTCTGGTTATTTTTCAGGTGGTTGGTTACCAACAAGTAGCTCCTTGAAGTATGTAAATCTGCGCTTGTTACGGTGCTCTCTTTGCTTTCCTTTCCGGTCAAGCCGGTCTAGCCTCTCAAGTATCTGATGGAGTAGTTGGTTTGTTGAAGGTGCTTGTGATGTGAAAGAAGAAGGGATATCTTCTGCTGGTTGATGAGCGGATAATTTATACGCTTTTTGACATTGTTTTTAGTATGTTTTTAGTAGGATCTAGTTACTTTTAGGGATGTTTTCATTAGTTTTTATGTTAAATTCACATTTCGAGGACCTCTACACATGTAACACTCAAGCTCAGCCCAAACACACACCAAGTGGGTCCCGGAAGTAGATTTATGCATCAATTACTTACTCATGTAAACCCTAGTAGCTAGTTTATTATAAATAGGACCTTTTACTAGTCTTTTTGACCATCTTTGGTCTCAGTTTTAATCCATTGTCCATCTTAGGAGACTATTGATCACGTTTTAGGGGGCTGGCCATCTCGGCCATGTCTGGACCTTCACTTATGTATTTTTAACGGTAGAGTTTCTACACTCCATAGATTAAGGTGTGGAGCTCTGCTGTTCCTCAAAGATTAATGCAAAGTACCACTGTTTTCTATTCAATTCATCTTATTTCGCTTTTAAGATATCCATTCGCACCCAAGAACGTGATGAAGGTGATGATTATATGTGACGCTCATCACCATTCTCCCCTATGAACACGTGGACAACTGACGGTTCATCCTGTTGCTCAGATTAGGTAATTTTTTTTATTTTATTTTCAAAAATTTTTCAAAAATATTTCTAAAATTTTCTCATCTGTTTTCGAAAATAATATAAAAAAATGTTTTCAAAAATTTTATTCAAAATTTTTAAGAATGAATTCTAGTGTTTCATGAAGCATGTGAAGCCTGGCTGGCTGTAAAGCCATGTCTAAATTCTTTTGGACTGAGGCTTCCAAACCATCAGCATAGAGGCAAGTTACTTCGATAAGTAATGAGCAGTATATTCTCTTATGTTACATGCTGAAGCTTGGCTGGCCATTGGCCATGTCTAGTGTTTTGGACCGGAGCTTTCATTGAAAGCTTGGCTGGCTAGTGAGCCATGTCAAATTCCTGGACTGAAGCTTTAGACTAAGAATGCAAGATTCCTGAAATTCATATTAAAAATTTTGGAATCCTTATTTTCCTTTTTCAATTAATTTTCGAAAAATACCAAAAAATTTAGAAAATCATAAAAATCAAAAATATTTTTCTGTTTCTTGTTTGAGTCTTGAGTCATGTTGTAAGTTTGGTGTCAATTGCATGTGCATCTTGCATTTTTTTTCGAAAATTCATGCATTCATAGTGTTCTTCATGATCTTCAAGTTGTTCTTGGTAAGTCTTCTTATTTGATCTTGATGATTTGATGTTCAAACCTTCAGACAAAAAGAAGGTGAATCCCTCTAAGAAACTTGGGAAAGATATAAACAGTTGACCAAAAAGTGTCCTTCTGACATGCTTTCAGAATGGACCATCCTGGATATATTCTATGAAGGTTTATCTGAGCTATCAAAGATGTCACTGGAAACTTCTGCAGGTGGATCCATTCACCTAAAGAAAACACCTGCAGAAGCTCAAGAACTCATTGACATGGTTGCTAATAACCAGTTCATGTACACTTCTGAAAGGAATCCTGTGAGTAATGGGACGCCAATGAAGAAGGGAGTTCTTGAGATTGATACTCTGAATGCCATATTGGCTCAGAATAAAATATTGACTCAGCAAGTCAATATGATCTCTCAGAGTCTGCATGGAATGCAAGCTGCATCCAACAGTACTCAAGAGGCATCTTTTGAAGAATAAGCTTATGATCCTGAAAACCCTGCAATAGCAGAGGTAAATTATTTAGGTGAACCTTATGGAAACACCTATAACTCATCATGGAGAAATCATCCAAATTTCTCATGGAAGGATCAAAAGCCTCAACAAGGCTTTAATAATGGTGGAAGAAACAGGTTTAGCAATAATAAACCCTTTCCATCATCCACTCAGCAACAGACAGAGAACTCTGAACAAAATACTTCTAATTTAACAAACTTAGTCGGTGTGGAGGTGTATATTGAGGTGGTTCTTGATAGTAGTTGTGTTAGAATTGTGGTGGTTCCATGTATGGTTCATATGGTTCATAAGGTGGTTGGTATGGTGGATATTTTGCCAAACATGGAAGAGAACGCACGCCCCTACACAAGGAGAGTCAACTTTGATCAAAGGTTGGACCAAGTCCTTATGGACATATGTGTAGAAGGAGCTCAATGGAAGATTGACTCCAAAGGCAAGCTGGTTCAACTAAGAAGATTGAACCTCTAGCCTGTGGCTAGAGGATAGTTGGAGTTCATTCAATGCTCAATCATTCCCACTAGCAACCGGTCTGAAGTTACTATAGACCGGGCCATCATGATCCATAGCATCATGATTGGAGAAGAGGTGGAAGTTCATGAGATTATACCTCAAGAACTCTACAAGGTGGCTGACAAGTCCTCCACCATGGCAAGGTTAGCCTTTCCTCACCTCATTTGCCACCTATGCAATTCAGCTGGGATTGACATAGAGGGAGATATCCTCATTAAAGAGGACAAGCCCATCACTAAGAAAAAGATGGAGCAAGCAAGAGAGCCCAGTCATGGAGCTCAAGAGGCGCAAGAAGCTCATTTCCATGAGATCCCGGAGATGCCTCAAATGCACTTTCCTCCACAAAACTATTGGGAGCAAATCAACACCTCCCTAGGAGAATTGAGTTCCAATATGGGACAACTAAGGGTCGAACATCAAGAGCACTCCATCATGCTTCATGAAATAAGAGAAGATCAAAAGGCAATGAGGGAGGAGCAACAAAGACAAGAAAGAGACATAGAAGAGCTCAAGGACATCATTGGTTCCTCAAGAAGGAAACGCCACCATCACTAAGGTGGATTCATTCCTTGTTCTTAAATTCTCTGTTTTTCTGGATAAAGTGAGATGCCAAAACTATTCAAGAGGCAAAAAGCTATAAGTCCCGCTCATATGATTGAAGCTCTGTTTCATTGATAGTTTGGAATTTGTAGTATATTCTCTTCTTTTTATCCTATTTAATTTTCAGTTGCTTGGGGACAAGCAACAATTTAAGTTTGGTGTTGTGATGAGCGGATAATTTATACGCTTTTTGACATTGTTTTTAGTATATTTTTAGTAGGATCTAGTTACTTTTAGGGATGTTTTCATTAGTTTTTATGATAAATTCACATTTCTGGACTTTACTATGAGTTTGTGTGTTTTTCTATAATTTCAGGTATTTTCTGGCTGAAATTGAGGGACTTGAGCAGAAATCAGATTCAGAGGTTGAAGAAGGACTGCTGATGCTGTTGGATTCTGACCTCCCTGCACTCAAAGTGAATTTTCTGGAGCTACAGAACTCAAAATATCGCTCTTCCAATTGCGTTGGAAAGTAGACATTCAGGGCTTTCCAGCAATGTATAATAGTCCATACTTTGGCCAAGAATAGACGACGTAAACTGGTGTTCAACGCCAGCTTTCTACCCAAATCTGGCGTCCAGCGCCAGAAAAGGAGCCAAAACCAGAGCTGAACGCCCAAACTGGTACAAATACTGGCGTTCAACTCCAAGGAGGACCTCTACACGTGAAACACTCAAGCTCAGCCCAAACACACACCAAGTGGGCCCCGGAAGTGGATTTATGCATCAATTATAAATAGGACCTTTTACTAGTCTTTTTGACCATCTTTGGTCTCAGTTTTAATCCATTGTCCATCTTAGGAGACTATTGATCATATTTTAGGGGGCTGGCCATCTCGGCCATGCCTGGACCTTCACTTATGTATTTTTAACGGTAGAGTTTCTACACTCCATAGATTAAGGTATGGAGCTCTGCTGTTCCTCAAAGATTAATGCAAAGTACCACTGTTTTCTATTCAATTCATCTTATTTCGCTTCTAAGATATCCATTCGCACCCAAGAACGTGATGAAGGTGATGATTATGTGTGACGCTCATCACCATTCTCCCCTATGAACACGTGCCTGACAAACACTTCCGTTCTACATGAAATAAGCTAGAATGAATATCTCTTAGATCTCTTAATCGGAATCTTCGTGGCGTAAGCTAGAATGATGGCGGCATTCAAGAGAATCCGGAAAGTCTAAACCTTGTCTGTGGTATTCCGAGTAGGATTCAATGATTGAATGACTGTGAGGAGCTTCAAACTCGCGATTGCTGGGCGTTAGTGACAGACGCAAAAGGAGGGTGAATCCTATTCCAGCATGATCGAGAACCGACAGATGATTAGCCGTGCTGTGACAGAGCATGTGAGCATAAGGATCACTGAGAGGAGGGGATGTAGCCACTGACAACGGTGATGCCCTTGCATAAACCAACCATGGAAAGGAGTAAGACTGATTGGATGAAGATAGCAGGAAAGAAGAGGTTCAGAGGAACGAAAAGCATCTCCATTCGCTTATCTGAAATTCCTACCAATGATTTACATAAGTACCTCTATCCCTATTCTATTATTTATTATTCGAAAACACCATTATCAATTTATATCTGCCTAACTGAGATTTGCAAGGTGACCATAGCTTGTTTCATACCAACAATCTCCGTGGGATTCGACCCTTACTCACGTAAGGTATTACTTGGACGACCCAGTGCACTTGCTGGTTAGTTGTATCGAAGTTGTGATCCATGGTATTGGCACCATGTTCTTGGCGCCATTGCCAGGGAAAGAAAGAGCCATGAATTTTACATAATTAAAGTGTAATCACGATTACGCGTACCAAGTTGGTCACGTTGCCAGGGATTGTTCGAGCCTGGACATCACAATTTCGTGCACCACTGGTTCTGTGCTTCGGTTGATAGTGGCTGCTGGAGGTCTGATATACTTCCCATTAGGGACGTATTGATCATCTCGTGGAATCATGGCCTTGGTGTCCCCAACTCTATAGGAGACTCCGGCTGCTGAGACTAGATCTGAAACCAAGGCGGGAAAAGGTAAGTTGCCCGCAATTTGTACGTGTCCCATAGCATGCTGAATGTGTCTTGGTAAATTGAGGTGCTGGTCTGTAAGGATACACCAGAGTAAAACAGCCATGTCTGCAGTGAAGGAGGACTCGTGAGTGCTCGGAAAGACGTAATGGAACATTATTCGTGCCCATACTCGAGCCTCCAAGGTGAGTGCTGAAGCCAATATGCTCTTAGGTCGAGATCGATGGTATCCATAGGTCCATCTGCTGCCAGGTTGTGCTATAACTCTGAGAACGGTGACCTAGTCAAATTGGTATGTCTGGCATTTAAATGAGGCTTCTTGGAATGCGTCCAATCCTTCTGGAGTAGGGGGAAGATCTAGAGCTCGTTGAATGGCCTCTTCAGTTATAGGGACTTACTTCTGACGGACATAGGCAGACTGCATGATTGGCATGTGAGAATTGGAGTAGAATTCTACTACCCATGATAGATTAACCTGCCGTGGCTGTCTCTATAGGAATTCCCATTGTCTTCGCTCAATGCGGGACTCAACAAATTCAGCAATGATGGTTGGGAGGATAAGAAGGTGCTCATTGTTATAATTCCTCTCAGCCAGGATGGGGAACATCTGCTCAGAGTAGCGGTTAGGGAACCGTGCAATGTCCTTTGCTGGAAAAGCTTTCTCTTTTTCATCAACCTTGATGATCCTTTTGATTCGTTTTGTTGAGGATTTCACCACTGTTGAAGATGGTTCTGCCATTAGTGCTCTTTTTGTTCCTTTCCTTGCTGGTGGTTTGGGAGTAGCTTTCTCTTTACCCTTCTTGGTGGTCATCCTGAAAAGGGAAAAAGAAAGTAATATGTAAAGCTAAGGGTTCGAGCAAGGGAGTGAATAGTATATGTGATAATCAATGCACGGTAAAGAAGGATGTCATTAACACATGGTCATGACAACATGTGAAATCAATGGAAATATAGCAAGTGCATGTGATGACAATTAAATGCAAGATGTTTATTGGCATGCTGGCAAAGGCATGAGTAGCATGGATCAAGCATTAAATGTCCAAGTTAGATTATCAACCCTTTCAAACTAACAATCTGTTTGTATTGATAATTATATTTAATCAATAAAATATAAAAGGGGTTTTATGAAAAACAAGCATTAGAGTAGTAGTAACATAAAAGTAATACACAATGCCATACGGGCTTTTTCACAAACACATAGCATGCATGATAAAAATGTTATTGAAAGTATTAAATTGAACATTCAAGCAACCCTTAAAGAAGTAATATTAATTGTCAAACAATTCCACAATAATTCACAAGCAAAATGTAAAAGAAAATAATCAACCAGTAAATGTCTAACACCAATTAAAGGAATAAAAAGAAAAGAAAAAGAAAGAAAAAGAAAATATAAATAATGGAAGTGAAAAGAAAAAGGAAAAGAAAACATAAACATAAATAAAAGTAATAAAGGAAAAGTAAAAAGTAAAGAAAGAAAGAAAAGAACCTTGATAATGGATGTGAAAAATAAGGGAGGGGAAAGTAAAAAGTGAGAAATAATAAAGAAAGGAAGAAGAGAGAAGAAAGAAATAAGAAGGGAAAAGAAAAATTAGGATTTGGGGAAGAAAAGATAAGATATTTGGCTGATCTGGATGAGCTGTGCGTCGCATGTGACGCCGACGCGTGGGTCACGCGATCGCGTGGTGTGTGATATTTTCCAGGTGACGCGGACACGTGGGTCACGCAATCGCGTGGCCTGATTTGTGCTATTGGTGCGAGTGCAGCCTCGCGTACGCACAACTCTCTGTTTCAAATGCATTTTGTAAAAAATCTGGGTGATGCGTTCGCGTGGGTGACACGATCGCGTGAATGGCCATATTTTGAAAACGATGCGGATGCGTGGGGCATGCGTTCGCGTGATCGGACTTGTGCTTCTAGCATCATTCCAGCCCAGCTCCATCATAACTATCTGCCATACAACTCTTTATGTCGATTTTACAGGGCCACGCGTTCGCGTGGGTGACGCGGATGCCTTGGGAGGCTATTTTTCAAAATGACGCGAACGCATCATTGACGCGGACATGTCAGCGACGCTTACGCGTCGCGTGCATTTTTTTTATATGCAGTATGCAATAGCAAATGCAGGCTATATGCAGAGATTATGAGAAGAGTCATTAACAAAAATAAAATAGAATAAAGTAAAATAAAACTAAGACTGAAACGGAACGATCATACCATGGTGGGTTGTCTCTCACCTAGCACTTTGCTTTTACGTCCTTAAGTTGGACGCTGTTTAGATTCATTCTGCTTCTGTTAGTGGTTCTTCCAAGAGGAAAACCTCTAGTTCTTTGTGATCCTTAATCTTTTCTCCATGGTAGAGCTTTAGGCGATGTCCATTGACCTTTAGAAATTTGAAGCTAGAAGGATGACGCAGGTGAAAAACTCTGTATGGCTCTGCCTTTTCTACTATGTAGGGACCTTCCCATCTTGATCTCAGTTTACCTGGCATAAGCCTCAGCCTGGAGTTATATAGAAGAACTAACTCTCCTGGTCTGAATTCTCTCCTTTTTATGTGCTTGTCATGGACAGCCATCCCAGAAAGCCTTGTGTTCCACCTCTACTGGGAGGTGGCAAGCCTTTCTGTATACCAAGCGGAAGGGGCTCATCCCAATGGGTGTCTTGTACGCTGTTCTATATGCCCAGAGTGCATCTTGTAGCTTGGCACTCCAGTCCTTCCTATGAGGTTTTACTATCTTCTCCAAAATATGTTTAATCTCTCTGTTAGACACTTCTGCTTGTCCATTGGTTTGGGGATGATAAGCTGTTGCTACTTTATGAACAATCCCATGCTTTTTCAGTAATCCTATCAGTCTCCTGTTACAAAAGTAAGTGCCTTGATCACTCGCGATTACTCGTGGTGATCCAAAGCGACAAATAATATGGTTTCTAACAAAGGAAACAACAGTGTTAGCATCATCAGTACGGGTAGAAATTGCTTCCACCCATTTAGAAACATAATCTACAGCTAACAATATATACAGGTAACCATTAGAGTTTGGAAATGGACCCAGGAAGTCAATGCCGCAAACATAAAAAATTTCACAGAAAAGCATAATCTGTTGAGGCATCTCATCCCTCTTGGATATATTACCAAACCTTTGGCATGGGGAACAAGATTTACAAAATTCAGCAGCATCTTTAAAGAGAGTAGGCCACCAGAATCCACAGTCTAAGATTTTTCTAGCTATTCTTTGAGGGCCAAAATGTCCTCCACTCTCAGAAGAGTGGCATGCCTCTAAAATGGACTAGAATTCTGATTGTGGTACACATCTTCTAATTAACTGGTCAGCATCACACCTCCACAGATATGGATCATCCCATATAAAATATTTAGACTCGCTTTTCAGCTTGTCCCTTTGATGCTTAGTAAAATCGGGAGGGAAAGTATAGCTAACTAGATAATTAGCTACAGGTGCATACCAAGGAACTACTTCAGATACTGCTTGCAAACTATCAAATGGGAAAGTATCATTGATACGGGTAGAGTCATGCTTAATGTGTTCAAGGCAACTCAAGTGGTCTGCCACTAAATTCTGGTTACCACTCCTATCCTTAATTTCTAAATCAAATTCTTCCAGCAACAGTATCCAACGTATTAGCCTTGGTTTGGACTCTTTTTTAGCTAATAAATATTTTAGAGCTGCATGGTCTGAGTACACTACCACCTTAGTACCAAGTAAATAGGCTCGAAATTTATCCAGAGCAAAAAAAATAGCAAGAAACTCTTTTTCAGTAGTAGTGTAATTAGACTGAGCAGCATCTAAAGTCTTAGATGCATAAGCAATTACAAAAGGATCTTTATATTTGCGTTGAGCCAGCGCCGCTCCTACTGCAAGGTTGGAGGCGTCACACATAATTTCAAATAGCTGGCTCCAGTCTGGTCCTCTCACAATTGGAGCTTGAGTCAGGGCGATCTTCAGCTTATCAAATGCTTGCATGCAATCCTCACTGAATTCGAACTCAATATCTTTCTACAGCAATATGGATAAAGGCAATGCTACCTTACTGAAGTCCTTAATGAATCTCCTGTAAAAACCTGCGTGGCCAAGGAACAAACGGACTTCCCTCACAGAGGAGGGGTAAGGTAAACTAGAAATGACATCTACCTTTGCTGGATTTGCAAAAATACTAGTATTAGACACAACATATCCTAGTACAATTCCTTGTTTTACCATAAGGTGATATTTTTCAAAATTTAATACAAAGTTTGTACTTACACACCTGTCTAATACTCTAGACAAACTATCCAAGCAAAGGCTAAATGAATAACTATATACGCTAAAATCATCCATAAAAACTTCCATATAGTTCTCAATAAGATCTGAAAAGATACTCATCATGCATCTTTGGAAAGTAGCAGGTGCATTACATAAGCCAAAAGGCATTATTTTATAAGCATACGTTCCAAAGGGACATGTAAAAGTGGTCTTCTCCTGATCTTCAGGAGCTATATGAATTTGAAAGTAGCCTGTATAACCATCTAAAAAACAATAATGGGATTTACCTGACAGGCGATCAAGCATCTGATCAATGAATGGCAAGGGGTAATGATCCTTGCGAGTGGCTTGGTTGAGATGCCTATAGTCAATGCAAACTCTCCATGAATTCTGCACTCTAGTTGTCAGGAGTTCTCCATGCTCATTCTTTATTGTTATGACTCCAGACTTCTTGGACACCACTTGTACTGGACTAACCCATTCACTGTCTGAGATGGGATAAATGATATCTGCTTCAAGTAGTCTAGTTACTTCTTTCTTGACAACTTCTAAGATGGTTAGATTTAATCTTCTTTGAGGCTGACGGAAAGGCTTTTCTTCCTCTTCTAAGAATATTCTGTGCTCACAAACTTGAGGGGTGATGCCTACTATATCCGCCAAGCTCCATCCAATTGCTTTCTTATATTTTCTCAGCACACTGAGCAATTGCTCTTCTTGTTGAGAAGTGAGTTCCCTTGCAATGATAACTGAGAACCTCTGATTATCCTCAAGGTAAGCATACTTGAGGTGTGGAGGGAGGGACTTTAATTCTGATTTCTGCTCTTGGCTAGGCTTTGGATCGTCCGGGGCTAGTGATAATGGCAAAGTGTCCGCATTGTATTCAGAGGGTGTCCCCACACTTGGACCTTGCTCCATGTGCTCCTCTTCTATTTCTTCTTAGTGAACTTCAGCTACAGTTTCATCAATGATGTCGCACTAGAAGATAGAATGATCTTCCGGAGGGTGCTTCATAGCTTCATTTAAACTGAAACTCACTGTTCTACCATCTATCTCAAAGGAGTAAGCTCCTGAGAATGCATCTAGCTTGAACTTTTAAGTCTTCAGGAATGGTCTTCCAAGCAGGATTGATGATGGTTGGTGCACGAAATCGTGATTGTTCATTCCCCATCAACGGCACCAAAAACTTGGTGCACACGTTCATAATCTTAATTCTTTTTCACAACTTCGCACAACTAACCAGCAAGTGCACTGGGTCGTCCAAGTAATAAACCTTACGTGAGTAAGGGTCGATCCCACGGAGATTGTCGGCTTGAAGCAAGCTATGGTCACCTTGTAAATCTCAGTCAGGCGGATTCAAATGGTTATGAAGATTTGATAATTAAAATATAATTAAAATATAAAATAGGATAGAAATACTTATGTAATTCATTGGTGAGAATTTCAGATAAGCATATGGAGTTGCTTTTGTTCCTTCTGAACCTTTGTTTTCCTACTGCTTTCATCCAGTCATTCATATTCCTTTCCATGGCAAGCTGTATGTTGGGCATCACCGTTGTCAATGGCTACTTCCCGTCCTCTCAGTGAAAATGGTCCAAATGCGCTGTCACCGCATGGCTAATCATTTGTCGGTTCTCGATCATGTTGGAATAGGATCCATTGATCCTTTTGCGTCTGTCACACGCCCAACACTCGCGAGTTTGAAGCTCGTCATAGTCATCCCTTCCCAAATCCTACTCGGAATACCACAGACAAGGTTTAGACTTTCCGGATCTCAGGAATGGCCGCCAATAATTCTAGCTTATACCACGAAGACTTTGATCTTTCGAAATGGAGGCTAAGAGATACACGCTTGATCTAACGTAGAACGCAAGTGGTTGTCAGGCACGTGTTCATAAGTTGAGAATAGTGATAAGTGTCACGGATCATCATATTCATCATGTTGAAGTGAAAGCGGATATCTTAGAATAGAAATAAGCTTGAATTTGAATAAGAAAACAATAGTACTTTGCATTAATTCATGAGGAACAGCAGAGCTCCACACCTTAATCTATGGTGTGTAAAAACTCTACCATTGAAATTACATAAGTGATAATAGTGTTCATTGGCTTCGGCTCCAGAGGGGAAACCAGAATGACCAAGACCTAGGTCTGAGGACTAAACGTCCAAAGATATAAAATAAATCACTAAAAGTAGTTTTTATACTAAACTAGTAGCTAGGGTTACAGAAAATAAGTAAATGATGCAGAAATCCACTTTCGGGGCCCACTTGGTGTGTGCTTGGGCTGAGCATTGAGCTTTACACATGTAGAGGCTTCTCTTGGAGTTAAACGCCAAGTTGTAGCCTGTTTCTGGCGTTTAACTTCAGAATAGGGCACAAAGCTGGCGTTTGAACGCCAGTTTGTGTCATCAAAACTCGTGCAAAGTATAGACTATTATATATTGGTGGAAAGCCCTGGATGTCTACTTTCCAACGCAATTAAGAGCGCGCCAATTGGGTTTCTGTAGCTCAAGAAAGTCCACTTCGAGTGCAGGAAGGTCAGAATCCAACAGCATCTGCAGTCCTTCTTCAGCCTCTGAATCAGATTTTTGCTCAAGTCCCTCAATTTCAACCAGAAATTACCAGAAATTATAGAAAAACACACAAACTCATACTAAAGTCCAGAAATGTGATTTTTATTTAAAAACTAATAAAAATATACTAAAAACTAACCAAATCATACTAAAAACTATGTAAAAACAATGCCAAAAAGTGTATAAATTATCCGCTCATCAATGGTCTTCCTGAGTCATTAGGGGGCATTTCCAGGATATAGAAGTCAATAGGAAATGTGAGCCCCTTGATGCTCACTAATACATCTTCAGCAATTCCAACTACTGTAATAATGCTTTTATCTGCTAACACAAAACGAGCTGCCGACCTTTTTAAGGGAGGGAGCCTCAAAGTATCATAATAGACAATGGCATTATACTAACACACGCTCCTAAGTTACACATGCAATCAAAAAAAAATTACACCTCCAATGGTACAGTTAACCATGCATCGACCCGGATCACTACATTTTTCAGGTATACCTCCCATTAAAGCAGATATAGAACTACCTAAAGGAATAGTTTTTAATTCATTAATTTTATCCTTATGAATGTATAAATCCTTCAGAAACTTTGTGTATTTAGGTACCTGCTGAATGACATCAAAAAGGGGAATAGTTACCTCAACCTTTTTGAATATTTCTACCATTTTGGGATCAAGTTCCATCTGCTTTCTGGATCTCTTTGCAAGGTATGGAAAAGGGATAGGGATGGTGTCCTGTACAGCTTCATCTTCCTTTGGTTCTCTGTTCTTTGGTTGAACTTCTTTTTCTTCAACTATGTCTTGTACCTTATCTTCTTCTTCAGCATCTTCCATTTCAGCATCCTCTACTTCTATCACATCCTCAGCTGGGGCGTGTATTATTGGGCGTGGCTCCTTATGGTTCCTCTCTGGCAGTGTGGTTCTGGACCTCAAGGTGATGGCATTGATGCCACCTTTAGGATTAGATACGGGTTGAGAAGGAATTCCACTGGAGCTTAAAGGTTGGTTAGTGGAATTAGGTAATGAATCTATCCTGGAGGCGAGAGCTTGTAAAGTGGCATTCAAACCATTTAAAGTAGAGTTTAGTTGTGTCTGCATGTCTTGTTGTCCTTGTGCAAGAGAACGAAGCATCTCGTCATTTGATGAGGAATTAGGATAGGTGATCTGAGGAACTTGTTGTTGGTTATGCTGGAATCCTTGAGATTGTCTTAGGTGAGGTGCTCTATAAGGTTGGTTCTGATTTTGTTGTCTGTTGTTGTTATTCCATCTCTGGTTTCCATTGTTATCTCTGCCTCCTCTGTTATAGTTGTCCCTCCAGCCATGGTTGAAATTATCTCTCCACCCCTGGTTGGAGTAGTCTTGCCATCCTTGGTTATAGCCTCCATCTTGGTTGTAATTGCCGCCTTGTTGATTGTATCCGTGATTCGGGCGATCATAGAAGTTATGAGTAGCTGCCACAATGTTGTCGTCTTGTTGGAGCTGCGGACATTCATCAGTATAATGACTATAATCAGCACATATTCCGCATACTCTTTGTGGGACTAACTGTTGGCTCTATTGTGGTGGGTGAGGCTGAGCTTGTTGTTGTTGGTTCAACTACATTTGCTTCAGTAGGTTAGTCATTTCACATATACTCTGCGTAAGAGCAGTAGTTTCAATGCTAGAGGAAACCTCTACAATAGCTTTTGAGTGGCCATGCCTGTGCCTGTGATTCCTAGTAGACTCAGCTAAGTCGCTGATCAGTTGCCAAGCTTCATCTGCAGTCTTGTACTTTTTCATAGAACCATTAATAGCACTATCCAGTGTAGTTTCATCCTGAGGCTTCATGCCCTGTGTGAAGTAGCTGATCAACACTAGTCTGTCAATCATGTGATGGGGGCATGCGTCTAGAAGGTTCTTAAAGCGCTCCCAGTACTCATAAAGAGTCTTTGATTCTCCTTGAATAATGTAGGAGATATCTTTTCTCAGACTATCTGTGACTTCAGCTAGAAAGTATTTTTCTAAAAATTCTCTCTTGAGTGTGTCCCAGTTGGTAACAGTCGCTTCAGGTTGGGAGTAGTACCACTCCCTCGCCTTTCCCTCAAGAGAAAATGGGAAGGCGGTTAACAGAATAGAAATTTCATCTGCACCATTATGCCTAACAGTAGAACAGGCTGTCTAGAAATTCCTTAGGTGCTTGATAGGCTCTTGATCAGGTAAGCCATGAAACGTGGACATCAAGTTTATTAATGCAGTTTTCAGTTCAAAATCTGTAGCCAGAGTTGGATGATGTACTTGATACGGCTGCAATGTAAAATCTGGGGCTCCAGCCTCCTAGAGAGTAATCCTCCTAGGTGCTGCCATTCTATCTGCACGAGAATCAACTGAATCAGTAGTAAAGGAGCTTGTTTCACTTTCAGATGGCAGTTCAGATTCGCCTTCAGATGAGACTGGTGAATTGATAACAATCACTTCACCACCCTCAGAGGCTATCCTGCGTCGAGCTCGCCTAATACGTGAAAGAGTTCTTTCAATTTCAGGATCAAACGCGGCTAAGCTCGAATCAGGAAATGAACGCGTCATTCAATGAAAGAAACATATAGCTCATGGTAAAAAAAAATAAAAATAAAATATGTACACTAATTAATAATTCAGCACACAATTGCAACTCCTCGGCAACGGTGCCAAAAACTGACGTGCAGGCAGAAGTCGGCTAATTAAGAAATCAATATAGATAATGCGTTGAAAGTATAGTTCTTAACCAGCTAAGATCTGCCTTGTCAATTTAAAAAAGTTGTCACGAAATTTAGAAATAAAAATACTGGGAGTATGAGTCCCAGGTTGTCTCCCAATGAGTTGCAGGAAAAGGATGCTAATTTATTAGTTAGGAATTTTCCGAGAGAGTTTGAGTTTTGGATAATGAGCAATAATTATAAATGAAAGCAATAAAACTAAGAATTATTATTAAAATAAAAAGGCCTTGACTGGGGGAATGATTAATTGGAAGTTTTATCCTTGTTGGGATCTCTTAAGTGAAGTATCAAAAAGGCTGTTGTTTTCACTTAGTTAACCTTACTAAGTAAAGGAAAGTCAAGTGATTGAGCTAATCCTTATTCGCAAATCCTAGTCCTCTCCCTTGGGAAGGTCTAGCGTTAGTAAATACAAAACTAGCCAACAACTTCCAATTTAACCAACACTTAAGCCTTCCAACTCAAGTGTTTGCTCTTAAACAACCCCTATGTCAAGTTTAGGAATCTACTCCATTGACATGAATATAATACTTAGAAAAATATAAGAAGACATAATAAATTAATTAAAATAAAATAGAGATTGAAAATTAATTAAAAATAAAAGTAATCCTCTTCACTAACAATTCATGAAAATAATCCAATTAGAACTCTAAATAAAATAAATAAGGATATGGAAGAGTAAGGGACAAAGTAAACAAACTAGAATAATGTCTTCAACAGAGGTAATGATTCTTCAGTTTCCAAAAGCAAAAGCAATAACTAGGAATGTAAAGTGAACCTAGAGGGAAAGTAATCCTCTCTAAATTCAGATCTAAAAACCTAAAACTATCCTAATGTGAATGTCTAAGATGTGTGTGTGTGTGTCTTGAGTCTCTGCATGTTTCCTGGCTTTATTCTATGTTTCTGGGACAAAAACTTGGTCAAAACGTGGCCTGAAATTACCCCAGCATTTTCTGTTAATTCTGGAGATCGCGCAGGTCACGCGTACACGTCGTCCACGCGTTCGCGTCATTCAGTGGTTTTCCTTGTCACGCGTTTGCGTCGTCCATGCGCTCGCGTCATTCGTGCAGACTTCAATCCACGCGTTCGCGTCAGGCACGCGCTCGCGTCGCTGCGATTTTCTCCATTCCACGCGTTCGCGTGAGCCATGCGCTCGCGTCAGTGTTCGCTGGTGATCTCCTTAGTTTTTTGTGTACCTTCCATTTTTGCAAGCTTCTTCTCTATTTTCCAAGCCATCCCTGCCCTATGAAGCCTGAAACACTTAACACACGGATCACGGCATCGAATGGTATAAAGGAGAATTAAAATATACTAAGTAAAGATCTTTAGGAAGCAAGTTTTCAACTATAGAATAATACTAGGTAGGAATTATAAAATCATGCAATTAGTATGAATTAGTGGGTGAAGATTTGATGAAACCATTCAATTAAACACAAGATAAACCATAAAATAGTGGTTTATCAATATGGTATGTCGTAATTGGTGCTTGAAATTGACAAATCATTGACCAAGTCTAATGGTCATCAAGCCCAACTAATCAAGCCCACTACCATCAACACAATAACTCACAAGGATTAGATTCAAAGGGAGCAACGAAGATCACTAGTGATAGTTAGTTAGAAAGTGTATTTGATTATAATTTGAATTTTATTTGAATTTGTAATTTAGGATAGATTATAAATAGAATGAACCTTTGTAATGGAAACATTTTTTTCATTTTTTTCACACTTCACTTTCTACCTCTTTCACATTCTCATACTCATTTTATAATTCTTTGAGATATGAGTAGGTAATTCTCTCTTCATTGGGAAAAAGAATTTTGTTGAATTTCAATAGATTAATGTAATTAATTCTTCAACTTCAATTCATCTTTCAATTACTTTTTTAGAAAGAGTCTTCGTTTTTCATGAAAGATCTAAATCTATCGTAAGATAATTTAAATCCAAATTGGGTTTTATGATCACTTGAAAAAGTGAATTCATGAAATCAAGCTTGAAAACTCTTTCTCTCAATTCTCATTATTATGGATTTGGATTTACTAGGTGGCATTGAATCAATCCTATCTAGATTTTAAAGAATTGTGTGGTGATAAGTCAGAGAATATGTCTCATCTCTTCTCATGAGCAATTGATCAAGGAATTGGCAATTGATCAAATTAAGAGAAATTGAATTACCAAGAAATTAGAATTCAATTACTTATAATTTGTCAAGAAATCAATGATTACATGATTGAAGTGGAGATGAGAGCTATTGATCTTGAGAACTCAACATCTTTCTACCCCAATATCCTTCCCATCATTATCTTCTTATCTTACTTTAAAATTATCTTTAATTGATGCATTTACGTTGATTATTTACCTTACACTTTACTATTGCTTTTATTCACTTTAATTCTTGCCATTTACATTCTAATTATTTACATGCTTGCAATTTAACTTTCAGTCGTTTACATTCCCTTCATTTACATTCAAGACATTTATTACTTTCATTTACTTCTTTATCAAGTCATTTAAATTTCAGCTTATATTATCAATTGTTCATCATCCAAATTTGAATTGTCTAACTAGAATAATCAACTCACTACAAAAAATTCTGGTAAAAATGGCGGTTTTTTTGGTATTTACGGCGGTTTCGTAAAGCGACGTAATTCTGGATGCCATTCGGGTTATTACGGCGGTTTTCCGAAAATCTCCACAATTCCCTGTTAAAACGGTGGTTTTTGAATAGGTTAAAACAGTGGTTTTTGAACTGTCGTTATTTCCAGGGTTAAAATGGCGGTTCTTGGATAGGTTAAAATGGCGGTTTGAACCGCCATTATTACCCTGACAGAGTGGCATTTTGGTTGGTTAAAACGGCAGTTCAAACTGCCGTTATTTCCAGGATTAAAATGGCGGTTTTTGGATAGATTAAAAGGGCAGTTTGAACCGCCATTATTACCCTGACAGAGTGGCGTTTTGGTTGGTTAAAACGGCATTTTTGAACCACCATTTTTACCCTGACAGTAGCGTTTTGGTTGGTTAAAATGGCATTTTTGAACCGCCGTTTTACCCTGACAGTGACATTTTTTTCGTTTAAAAAAAAATATTTACTGTTATTTTATCGCGTTAAATAAATAATTTTGTGATTAAAATTTCACAATAGCAATAAATCATAATCTATAAATGAAATATTATATAACTCATAAACAAAATATTAATATAATATATAATTTTTTATTATTGAAAATCAAAAGTAATAACTCCTATACAAAACCTTGTCTTACTAAACTTACCAAAATACAAGCATTGCAATAAACACTAATCATTCAAATCTACCATCCAGTTCCCTAAACTATGTTAATATCTAATAATGTATTTAAACCATCTAATAAGTGCTGTTTTTACTACTTAGAATATGAATATACAAGACAAATAGCTTAGCTAAGTGATGATGAATAAGATTTGGAGGCCAAAAGTTTCCTCCTTTCGTAATTAACTTTAAAACAAGCCTGCCTTAGTTTCTTGGTCTCTTGTGTGAGTTTCATCCCGAAAACTTGTTCCAACATCTTTGTTTCTTACTCCATCTTGTAAAGAGAATCTGAGATAGAAAATGACTCAAGTTCAGAAAACGATCATATACTAAGTGTATATGTATACAAAAAAGATGGAATACGCTCTAATTATATATGGATATGAATGACATATGGAAAGCAGAAAAAAATAATTAAGATATATATATATATATATATACTGAAGCTAATTAAGCATATATATTATTGATCTTTTGGGTACATTATTATAAGGTGCAGGGATGAGAGAAAATCCAAAGAATGAAAGCACAAAGGAAAAGCACAAAGGGTATGAGATGAATGGCCTTTTCTCCTTGGGACTTATAATTAGACTTACCATTAATAAGATCGGTGATGCTCTCCTTCTTGCAATAATAATGCAGAGTACAGATTACTATTATGTATTACTGGCAATCTAACTGAAGCTGTAGTTGACAAATCAATGAAGAACTCACCAAAAGCTCTTGACACACTGGAAGATCTTTGCATATTTCTTTGGAGAGAAAAACTTCACTAACAAATATTTGTACATAAACTGATGATAAGGTGAATTCTTTTTTATATATAGAGCGTCAGGGAAATTGCAATTTGCATTCATTCAGCACAATGCATTTATTTAAAGTGAAATTGGAAATAACAAAATTGAGAGAAGCAGATACCTGGCAGCTTCAATCTCAGTATCAAAGAGGCCCAGATAAACGTACCTAATAAAATAAAATAAAATTGAGGGTAGCTTAGCAAAATAGATGAAATTGAAGGGGAGGGGGGGAAGAGGGGGCATACTTTTTGCCTAGAAATTGGCCCATACAAGCCTCCCATCTTCCACACTTGTGCAAGGTAACGCCTCTATATTTGGAACTTCCTCTTGGAAACCCAGTGCTTTGTCACCGAAGCACGTGCACAAATTCTTTCTTTGTCAAATTCATCATCTATTTATTATTTTACACAACACACCACCGTAATGTATCAAACTTGGAGAATAGAGATGCAAATCAAATGAATGAATTAATTAATTGATGAATCACCTACTTCAAGTCTTCTTCGTAGTCTTCTATGTTGAAGTTAATGTCAGCCTCCACTCCACGGAACTTAATTGCCACTCTATCATAAGCACCATCCAAAGCAGAAAAATGAATTAATACAAAAAGAAAGAAAGGTGAGGAGAGAGAAATATATATATGCTAGCTCGCTCACTCACCGAGCAGCTGCATGTGCGGTGTCAAATCCACCTGCACAAATTTTACCCAAACAAAATAGAACCAATTACTTCAGCCAGCATATTCATTATTGCAAGCATAGATGCAATAAAACAGTATCTTTGTGTATGCATCAGTTTATTGCCAGAAATTTTGGAGGAATTTGAAAGTTAAATAGAATGGAAAGTGGAAGCCAGTAAACTACTTGTCAGGGAACAACAAACCTGAATATGGTCATCAGGAAGTAAGACTTTCTGTGCATTTAGACATCTGCAGGTTGAAATATAACATGATTCCAGATATAGTGAAAGTTAAATCCAAGGATATAACAAATTAATAATATTGGAATAACCTTTCAAAAAGTTCTTTTGAATCTTTTAAATTGCAAGATGCTTGCAGGGTCAGAGCTAAAGATTCAGCTGTAATAACTAGACAACAAAATATATTTAAATGATTCCAATTTCTAAGAAGCAAAATAACAAAAACATAGAGTGCATTATTACTAAATGTTTTTCTTCTCCCTGTAATAGTTAATATCTTCTTCTTCTAGTGGTCGATCATCTCTCTCTCTCTCTCTCTCTCTCTCTCTCTCTCTCTCTCTTGCTTGGTGTCTCCGGCAACCCAAAGCAGCACGTGAACGAACTTCGATGGAGGATGCAGACGTGCACTCTTAGATGGATAATAATAAAAATTCCCGTGTTAATTGTTCATTACCCTGCAATCTTTGTTCTCTTATCTTTTCTGAAAATCCATTCATTTTAGATGGAAGGGGTGGTTAGAAGGATAGAATTTCTTGAAAAACAAAGGGATTTCCTTGGTCTGAAAGTATACAGTTAACCTTTATGTTAGAATTCTTCTCTTTCAGATATTTTCCTGCACCAGTGATGGTACCACCAGTACCTATCCCGCATACAAGCATGTCGACTTTTCCTAAACCAAGATATAAATAAGTACAAACTGAATGCCTAAACCAAGAAACCCAAAGAGATTGTAAACGAACTGAATGCAATATGACAAGAAATTGTAAGGCAAAATTAATTAAAAAATTAGAAGAGGTAGCATGTAATCATACACAAAAACCAGAAGACTAATGCACTAAAAATTGGATGCAAAATTTTGTTCCTACTAGTTCCTAAAAATAAGATAAGAATAACTATGCTTCATTAATTGCTTTTCTTTTATCTATTTTTTCTTTTGTGAGGATCACTTATCCCCCAAACCTCATGTCATTCTTCTGAGCTTTATTATATTCTTTTTATCAAAGTTAAACAGCAAAACTTTGTCAAAAACTTTTAAAGAACAGAGAGCAAGCTAAAAGGTAGCATTAGACACAGGGTTTGAATAATCTTTTTTGTTTCACCTATAAAAGAATAAATTTATTTAGGAAGTCAACAAATAGAAGTACGAAATATTGAATGAAAGAAAACTATTATAGAGTTTTACAACTATGTAACTCTACAAAAGTATTAAAATATTATACAAACTGCAGGGATAAAACACATAGCTAACCTTAAAACTTCTTATGTCTTTAGTCTTCCCAGGTTCTGGACTCACAGTTTCATGCCTCAACTTTCCTTTTTCTATAAGGTGAATTTTTCCATAGGGAATAAATTTACAAGATAGAACTCATCAAACTGACAAAATACACATCAACTTGTATTTTTCAAAAGTTGAGCATGTCAACTACTCTACATCAAAATTGTAAGAAAATTTTAAATTTAAATACCTACTGCACTAATTCTCCCACTTGATGCAAGGAATTGGCAAGAGCTGACTTTTCAACATTTGGAATTCTAATTAACGTCACTATTGCAATATAATTAGCATGACTAGTTCCTCTCAATTCTCTCACTTGCCGCTGTATAAGGCCCAAAAGCTTTACAAAAGAAAAAGTCCAATTAGTAATTCATGAACAACTAGAAAATCAGTATCAATAAAATAAGAAGATCAATATAGATGTATCAAAACTATGCTCTATTTAGCACATTTCATGGTTGTCATATTTCTATTGTAGAATATGCACAAGATCTTTTTCCCTTTTCTTTTGTATATTTTAAGTTTTCATGAAAGAATTATTTTGTAAGTGTAGGAGAAATCAAAGATAACTAGGGGTGGCAGTAGAACCCAAACCCGCGGGTACCCGTCCCTCCCCTACCCGATCGGGGCTGGTTTAAACCCGACCCGGAGCGGGGCGGGTTCATATCGGGGCAGGTAGTTGAACGGGGCGGGGCAAGGTCGGGTTCAGGATAAACCCACCCCTACCCGCCCCGGAGTGCACATATATAAATACATAATTTTTGGGATTAGGGTTCAGTCTTCATATCTCACCCACTGCCACTTACCTTTAGTTCCCAAATCCCAACCCTCAACTCACACCTCTGCAGACTTCATCTCTTCTCCAAGGACGCCGCCCTCTTCAGCTCTTTTCCAAGGCCGACCGCCTCTGCTCAGCTGCACCAGACCACCAGTCAGTCGCCGTCAAAGCTCGCCCATCACTGCAGCCGGCGGCGTCGTCACAGCCACCGTCGGTCACCTTATCGCTGTCCCTCATCGAGCTCACATCGGCGTCGCTCCCACTTTTCTTCTCAACGTCACTGTTCTCACCGTCACTATCCTCGCCGGCTCGCCTCTCCAGTCTGCGATCTCTGGTCTCTGCTCGCCTCTCCCTCATCGTCTTTCTGCTAACTGGTAAGCACTCCTCTCCGACTCTCTTCTTCAGTTTTTTTTAAGTTAATTTTTATGATTTATTTTTTATGTTAAAATAGTTAAATTAGACTCATAATATTATTTATGATTGTTGTTGATAGTTGATAATCTGATTTTGTGGTGTTGATGGTTGATTTTGTGATGTTAATTATTGATGCTTTGAATTTTGATTTTGTGTTGTTGATGTTTTAAATCTGTGAATCTAATTTTTTATTTTGTGTTGTTGATGTTTTAAATCTATAAATATGTAAATCTGATTTTTTATTCATCTCATCTGCAACAATTTTCCTTTTGGATGCAACACGCAGTTATGGATTATGCTGCTTTTCAGTTATAAATGAATAGGGCAAAACATATGGTGCTAAAGCTTTTTTTTTCATTTTCATAAGAAATATTACTTGAAACTACACTCCTAAAAGATTTCTTCAATGCTTTCCTGATCAAACTCCCATTTTTTTTAATTTAATTCTGCGTATTATTTTTATGATTATGTCTTGTTCATTATTTGTCTCATTCAATTGTGTTGATTTTCATTCCTTGCTTCGGCTTCAATTCTTTTCTGTCGTTCGTTTGATTTGTCCGTATTATTCCTATTATATCTCGTGATCTGATTAGCTTGTATTCAGCATGTTGTGTGGAAAATTGGATTATCATTGTTAAAAAAACATTGAAATTTCTCTGTTCTTAGTATGAATTTAATGTAAATGGATTTTCATTGTTAAAAAACATTGGAAGGACCTATTTTTTATTGTTTAAGAGAGCATGTAGTTTTCTTATTTGAAACACTGAACATTTAGCTTTTGAGTTGGAGCTGAAATGTGTCAGTATAATAATTGAAACTAATGAATTCTTTGTTGGATGTTAATTATAACTGAGATTTTTATTTTGAATGAATGGCAGAGATGGGTGAGGAGGTGAAAGCAATTGTTCCCGAGTCTGTGCTTAAGAAGCAGAAGAGGGAGGAGGAATGGGCCTTGAAGAAAAAGGAGGAGTTTAATGCTGCAAAGAAGAAGAGAGTTGAGAGCCGCAAGCTCATTTACAGGAGGGCAAAGCAATATGCAAAAGAATACCAGGAGCAGGTTGCATTTCACCTTAATATATTTTCCTTTTTCTCTATTTTAATGTTTGTTTCTGTTTCCTTTATTACTTAATATTTATTTATGTTAATTTTTTACATAATACTAATTAATTTATTAATTTCTACCTCTTTTGAATTTTAGGTTTGAATCTTGACCTTCAAACCTTTAATGATGATGAAGATATGAAAAGTGATCAAGAATAATGATTGAAGACTCTTTTGATGTAATTTCTTTATTATACTATTAAATTTGTAGTGATGAAACATTAATTTTTTTTTTAATTTCAAGTTATTTGACACTGTTGCTTCTGTTTGTATCTTAATTTATATATAAATGTGTAAAAATTAAAATGTTATTTAATTTTTATAGGGGCGGGACAGGTACCCGTGGGGCGGGTAGTAGTGGAGTGCAAGGACGGCAAGGCGGGGTCGGGTAGGGCAAAAATCCGTCCCTACCCGCCCCACTGCCACTCCTAAGCATCTCCAACGGGTTAAAAAATGGAGCTGAATTCCTATTATGTCAGAGAGAAAGAAGAGTTGGAACGTTGGAGTGGAGAGAAAATGAATTCCCTCACTAATTTCAAGAAGAGGGAGTCCCTTTGAATGGGGACTCTCATTATTCAATCAACACTTGTCATTTGACAAAGTAAGTAAAAAAAAATAAATTATTATATAAAATGTTAATTAATTAAATAATTATATTAAATAATTAATAATAATTAATTCAATAATATTTATAATAATTAATTATATTAAATAGTTATATCTTTATTTAATTAATAATTTATATTAATTATTTAAATAATAATTAATATAAATAATTATATTAAATCAATATTAAATATTATTTATATTATTATA
>NC_029792.2:106192748-106196318 GCF_000816755.2 Arachis ipaensis | reverse complement strand
TATATTTTTATTAGTTTTTAATTAAAATTCACATTTCTGGACTTTACTATGAGTTTGTGTGTTTTTCTGTGATTTCAGGTATTTTCTGGCTGAAATTGAGGGACTTGAGCAAAAATCAGATTCAGAGGTTGAAGAAGGACTGCAGATGTTGTTGGATTCTGACATCCCTGCACTCAAAGTGGATTTTCTGGGGCTACGAAACTCCAAATGGCGCTCTCTCAATTGCATTGGAAAGTAGACATCCAGGGGTTTCCAACAATATATAATAGTTCATACTTTGCCCGAGTTTAGACGATACAAACTGGCGTTCAACGCCAATTCCATGCTGCATTCTGGAGTTAAACGCCAGAAACAGGTTGCAAAGTGGAGTTAAACGCCAGAAACAGGTTACAAACTGGCGTTCAACTCCAAGAGAAGTCTCTACACGTGTAAAGCTCAATGCTCAGCCCAAGCACACACCAAGTGGGCCCCAGAAGTGGATTTCTGCATCATTTACTCATTTCTGTAAACCCTAGTAACTAGTTTAGCATAAATAGGACTTTTTACTATTGTATTTACATCTTTTGGAACATCTTTAGTTTCATCTTTAGATCATGTTTGGGGGCTGGCCATTCGGCCATGCCTGAACCTCCATCACTTATGTATTTTCAATGGTAGAGTTTCTACACACCATAGATTAAGGTGTGGAGCTCTGCTGTTCCTCATATATTAATGCAAAGTACTATTGTTTTTCTATTCAATTCAAGCTTATTCCTATTCTAAGATATCCATTCGCACCTAAGAACATGATGAATGTGATGATTATGTGACGCTCATCATCATTCTCACTTATGAACGCGTGCCTGACAAACACTTCTGTTCTACATGCAAACAAGCTAGAATGAGTATCTCTTAGATATCTAATACAGAGGACCGAGTCCGAGATATTAGAATCTTTGTGGTATAAGTTAGAACCCATGGACGGCCATTCCTGAGATTCGGAAAGTCTAAACCTTGTCTGTGGTATTCCGAGTAGGATTTGGGAAGGGATGGCTGTGACGAGCTTCAAACTCGCGAGTGCTGGGCGTAGTGACAGACGCAAAAGGATAGTAAATCCTATTCCAGTATGATCGAGAACCGATAGAAGATTAGCCATGCAGTGACAGCGCATTGGACCATTTTCACAGAGAGGATGGGATGTAGCCATTGACAACAGTGATGCCCTACATACAGCTTGCCATGGAAAGGAGTAGGAATGATTGGATGAAGACAGCAGGAAAGCAGAGGTTCAGGAGGAACAAAAGCATCTCTATACGCTTATCTGAAATTCTCACCAATGAATTACATAAGTATCTCTATCTTTATTTTACATTCTATTTATCTTTTAATTATTAAATATCCATAATCAATTGAATCCGCCTGACTGAGATTTACAAGGTGACCATAGCTTGCTTCAAGCCGACAATCTCCGTGGGATCGACCCTTACTCACGTAAGGTTTATTACTTGGACGACCCAGTGCACTTGCTGGTTAGTTGTGCGAAGTTGTGACAAAGTGTGATTCACGTTTGAGAGCACCAAGTCTTTGGAGCCATTGTTGATGATCGCAATTTCGTGCACCAAGTTGTTGGCGCCGTTGCCGGGGATTGTTCGAGTTTAGACAACTGACGGTTCATCTTGTTGCTCAGATTAGGTAATTTTATTTTATTTTTAAGCTTTTTATTTCTTATTTTCGAAAAATACAAAAAAAATTTCTTCTTTTTCGTTTTTCCCAAAATAATTTTCGAAAAAAAACCAAAAATTTGATGTTTCTTGTTTGAGTCTTGAGTCAAATTTTAAGTTTGGTTTCAATTGCATGTTTATCTCTTTCTTGCATTTTTTCGAAAATTCATGCATTGCATTCTTCATGATCTTCAAGTTGTTCTTGATGAATCCTCTTGTTTGATCTTCATATTTTCTTATTTTGTGTCTTTTCTTATTTTTTATATGCATTTTCAATTTGTTTGTGTCTATACATGAAAAATTTTTAAGTTTGGTGTCTTGCATGTTTTTCTTTTCTTAAAATTTTTTTCAAAAATAAGTTCTTGATGTTCATCATGATCTTCAAAGTGTTCTTGGTGTTTATCTTGACATTCATAGTGTTCTTGCATGCATCATTTGTTTTGATCCAAAATTTTCATGCATTGAGTCTTTTTGATGTTTTTCTCTCTCATCATTAAAAATTCAAAAATAAAAAAATATCTTTCCCTTTTCTTCTCATAAAACTCGAATATTTGACTTGACTTTTTCAAAAATTTTTAAAATCTAGTTGTTCCTTATGAGTCAAATCAAATTTTCAATTTAAAAATCTTATCTTTTTCAAATCTTTTTCAAAAATCAAACCTTTTTCATTTTTCTTTCATATTTTCAAAAATTTCAAATTAATTTTCAAAATCCTTTTCTTATTTTTAGTCCATATTTTCGAATTCAATGCTAACAATTAATGTGATTGATTCAAAAATATTAAGTTTGTTACTTGCCTAATAAGAAAGGTTCAATCTTTAAATTTTAAAATCAAATCTTCTTGTTTCTTGTTAGTCAAGTAATCAACTTTAATTTTCAAAATCAAATCTTTTTAAATTTCTTTTTCAAAATCTTTTTCAAAATAAGTTTCAATCACATCTTTTCAACATCAATTTCAAAATTCTTTCTAACTTCTTTTCTAACATCTTATCTTTTCAAAAATTAAGATTCAAATCTTTTTCAAACTAATCCTATCTTTTTGTTTGATTCTTATCTTTTTTCAAAACTACCTAACTAATTCTATCTCTAATTTTCGAAAATCACATCCCTCTTTTTCAAAATTCAATTTTAATTAACTAATTGTTTTAAATTTCAATTTAAATTAATTTCATTTTTCTTTCTAATTTTCGAATTCTAACTTTGATTTTAAATTAAAAATAAAAATACTTTCATTTTAATTTATTTAATTTTCGAAAATTCTTCTCCCTCATCTCTTTCTAATTATTTATTTATCTACTAATACTTCGCTTTCTTAAAAATTCGAACCCACTCCCTCTTTCTATGTTCGAATTTCTTTTCTTATTCTACTCACATAAAGAAATCTCTATATTGTGACATAGAGGATTCTATATTTTCTGTTCTCTTCTTTTTCATATGAGCAAGAACAAGGATAAGAACATTCTTGTTGAAGCCGATCCTAAACCTGAAAGGACTCTGAAGAGGAAGCTAAGGGAAGCTAAAGCTCAACGCTCTGGAGAAAATCTGACAGAAATTTTCGAAAAAGAAGGAGACATGGCCGAAAATAATAATAATGCAAGGAAGATGCTTGGTGACTTTACTACACCTAATTCCAATTTACATGGAAGAAGCATCTCAATTCCTGCCATTGGAGCAAACAACTTTGAGCTTAAACCTCAATTAGTTTCTCTGATGCAACAGAACTGCAAGTTCCATGGACTTCCATCAGAAGATCCTTTTCAGTTCTTAACTGAATTCTTGCAGATCTGTGATACTGTAAAGACCAATGGGGTTGATCCCGAGGTCTACAGGCTTATGCTTTTCCCGTTTGCTGTAAGAGACAGAGCTAGAG
>NC_029792.2:106161186-106192508 GCF_000816755.2 Arachis ipaensis | reverse complement strand
TGTGATACTGTTAAGACCAATGGAGTTGATTCCGAGGTCTACAGGCTTATGCTTTTCCCGTTTGCTGTAAGAGACAGAGCTAGAGTATGGTTGGACTCTCAACCTAAAGATAGCCTGAACTCTTGGGATAAGCTGGTCAAGGCTTTCTTAGCCAAGTTCTTTCCTCTTCAAAAGCTTAGTAAGCTTAGAGTGGATGTTCAGACCTTCAGACAAAAGGAAGGTGAATCCCTCTATGAAGCTTGGGAGAGATACAAGGAACTGACCAAAAAGTGTCCTTCTGACATGCTTTCAGAATGGACCATCCTGGACATATTCTATGATGGTCTGTCTGAGCTATCAAACATGTCACTGGACCATTCTGCAGGTGGATCTATTCACCTAAAGAAAACGCCTGCAGAAGCTCAAGAACTCATTGACATGGTTGCAAATAACCAGTTCATGTACACTTCTGAAAGGAATCCTGTGAGTAATGGGACGCCTCTGAGGAAGAGAGTTCTTGAAATTGATACTCTGAATGCCATATTGGCTCAGAATAAAATATTGACTCAGAAAGTCAATATGATCTCTCAGAGTCTGAATGGATTGAAGGAATCATCCAACAGTACTAAAGAGGCATCTTCTGAAGAAGAAGCTTATGATCCTGAGAACCCTGCAATAGCAGAGGTGAATTACATGGGTGAACCTTATGAAAACACCTATAATCCCTCATGGAGATATCATCCAAATCTCTCATGGAAGGATCAACAAAAGCCTTAACAAGGCTTTAATAATGGTGGAAAAAACAGGTTCAGCAATAGCAAGCCTTTTCCACCATCCAGTCAGCAACAGACAGAGAATTCTGAGCAGAACCTATCTAGCTTAGCAAATATAGTCTCTGATCTATCTAAGGCCACTTTGAGTTTCATGAATGAAATAAGGTCCTCCATTAGAAATTTGGAGGCACAAGTGGGCCAGCTGAGTAAAAGAGTCACTGAAATCCCTCCTAGTACTCTCCCAAGTAATACAGAAGAGAATCCAAAGAGAGAGTGCAAGGCCATTGATATAACCAAAATAGCCGAACCCAAAGAGGAGGAGGAGGACGTGAATCCCAGTGAGGAAGACCTCCTGGGACGTTCAGTGAACAATAAGGAGTTTCCTTTAGAGGAACCAAAGGAATCTGAGGCTCACCTAGAGACCATAGAGATTCCATTAAACCTTCTTCTGCCCTTCATGAGCTCTGATGAGTATTCTTCTTCTGAAAAGAATGAAGATGTTACTGAAGAGCAAGTTGCCAAGTATCTTGGTGCGATCATGAAGCTGAATGCCAAATTATTTGGTAATGAGACTTGGGAAGATGAACCTCCCTTGCTCACCAATGAACTGAATGTATTGGATAGGCAGAAATTACCTCAAAAGAAATAGGATCCTGGTAAATTCCTAATTCCCTGTAACATAGGCACCATGACCTTTGAAAAAGCTCTGTGTGATTTGGGGTCAGGAATAAACTTAATGCCACTCTCTATAATGGAGAAACTTGGGATCTTTGAGGTGCAAGCTGCTAGAATCTCATTAGAGATGGCAGACAACTCAAGAAAATAGGCTTATGGATTAGTAGAGGACGTGTTAGTAAAGGTTGAAGGCCTTTACATCCCTGCTGATTTCATAATCCTAGACACTGGGGAGGATGAGGATGAATCCATCATCCTTGGAAGACCCTTCCTAGCCACAGCGAGAGCTGTGATTGATGTGGACAGAGGAGAATTGATCCTTCAACTGAATGAGGATAACCTTGTGTTTAAAACTCAAGGATCTCCTTCTGTAACCATGGAGAGGAAGCATGAAAAGCTTCTCTCACTGCAGAGTCAATCAAAGCCCCCACATTCAAACTCTAAGTTTGATGTTGGGAGGTTCTAACCTTGCTCTGATTATCTGTGAGGCTCCATGGGAGCTCACTGTCAAGCTATTGACATTAAAGAAGCGCTTGTTGCGAGGCAACCCAATGTTATTTAATCATATCTATTTTATTTTCTCTTTGTTATTTCGTGTTTTATTAGGTTGATGATCATGTGGAGTCACAAAAACTACTGAAAAATTAAAAAAAAAAAAAACAAAATGAAAAACAGCATTAAAAATAGCACACCCTGGAGAAGAGCAGTCTGGCGTTTAAACGCCAGAAACAAGCATCTGTTTGGCATTTAACGCCAGAAACAGGCACCAAGCTGGCGTTTAACGCCAGAAACAAGCATCTACCTGGCGTTAAATGCCAGAAACAAGCTACATTTGGGCGTTTAACGCCAGAAACAGGCAGCAGTCTTGCGTTAAACGCCAGGATTGCACAGCAAGGGCGTTTTACACGCCTAATTGGAGCAGGGATGTTAAGTCCTTGACCCCACTTGACGAGACTTTTATTTTTGTCTCGTCACTTGGCACGAGATTTTTCTTTTTGTCTCGTCACTTGGCATGAGATAGTTCTATCCTCTGTGCAGTAGAAACAGAAATGGAGTAGAGAAGAGAGAAAATTATACCCAGATATATCCTGGTTCGGCTGCTAAGTGCAGTGCAGCCTACATCCAGTCTCCATCACAAACATGATGGAATTTCACTATAATCTTCCTTATTACAATCTGTAAAGTGCTAACCTAACTTACAAGGGGATTCCCACAGAATCATGAAACACAATATGGATGAACAAAGGAACTCTAAGACATCTATGGCTTTTTCTTTTAATTTTGCACTCTCTTCCTTTTTCCGCTCTATGGCTTTTTCATACAAACCTCACTGTTTGCCTTTTTCCATGAGACTCAAGACATGACAAAATTAAATAGAAAAATACAAAACATAATACATTGAAGGAGAAGAAAATCTGTAAGCTTAGGTAGCTCTGAGAATCCTGTGCCTTGCACTCTCACTGCTTACTTCTAACTCCTTCCTCCAAACAGTGGTTGTTCTCCTTTTTTATAGAAGAGAGAAGTCTCCACACTTGAAGCCAAAAACCCAAGCCAACTTCTTCTTCTTCAAGAAACAGAACCGGTTCGGCCACATAGAGAGAGAAGAGATAACCATGCAAAATCCAACATGCAATTACCTCTAGTCCTTTCTTGGTCACCACTCTTCATCAATCCGAGCTCTCCATCCTTGGCTTGCTCTCCAAGATGGATTTCTGGCCCTTGATGCTTCATGATGATGATGACTTCATCTGCTTCAATCTCTGCCTCTACCATCACTTCGCCACTCTAGCTACTTCCTGTGGTGGTTGTGCAGAATCAAAGACAAGTCACGCCTCCAAGAGTCTCCTCCTTGCTGGCCGAATCTTCTTCTTCCTTTTTGAGCATGAAGAGCCCAAGATTACTTCACCAAATCTAACCATATTTGGTGAATATCTTAGCCACAGCATGCTTTTATTTTGGTATATTTTCTTGCCATCATTGTGATGGTCTTTAGACTTGCTTTTCCTTCATTTCGGTAGCTCCATGTAGCTTCCATGGCATCCATTGTTTCCTGTGTAATAACCGAAGAGGAGAAGCAAATAGAGAGAGAAGAGAGTATGAAAAAAAGCAATCAAGTGTATCTGAGTAAATTAATTAAAGTGAATTGCTTTTACTTCCCTTAGGTGGAGTAGCGTGTAGCAATGCTAATCCCATCATGTCAACTTGTCAAATTCTCTCTCATAGTTCCCATGCAATAAATGACAATGTAATAAATTTTGGAATCCATCACATGGTGAAATGCTTGGATCCGTTGGAAGCAATTTTGCTTTCTTTTTCCATTGGTTTCGGATCATGCATGAGGAACTCTCATCAAATGTAAAATTGGGCTTAGTTGCAACAACATTTAATTTCTGGCCCAATAATAACATTTGCTTTCCTGATGAAATTTGAATCAAGCATTGAATTACCAAGCATGGAACATAGTTGGGCTTTGGAGCAATGAGATTCATTCTGGCCCAATAAATAATTCAGCCTTATAGTATGAGAAACATGTAGCATGGCTGATTATTTGACACAATTGGGCTTACACCAGAATTTTATTTTCGGCCCAATTAGAAACCTGCATCACAAAATTATTAATTAACATATGTTAAATGAAAATTAAATTAATAATTTTGTAATTAATAATGTTTGTTCATCATCAAAATTAAATTAGAGTTTTCCAAACTCATCAGAGATCATGGACCTCAACAAGAGTATGAGGAAATTCCTCACCATGAAATCCCTGAGATGCCTCAAGGGATGCACTTTCCTCCACAAAACTATTGGGAGCAAATCAACACCTCCCTAGGAGAATTAAGTTCCAACATGGGACAACTAAGGGTGGAGCACTAAGAGCACTCCATCATCCTCCATGAGATTAGAGAAGATCAAAGAGCCATGAGGGAGGAGCAAGAAAGACAAGGAAGAGACATAGAGGAGCTCAAGAGCACCATTGGTTCTTCAAGGAGAGGAAGATGCCACCCTCACTAAGGTAGACTCATTCCTTAATCTCCTTATCTATTTATTTTACTGTTTTTCAATTTTTGAGCTTTATGTTTTATTTATGTTTGTGTCTTTAATATATGATTATTAGTGTCTAAGTGTCTATGCCTTAAAGTTATGAATATGAATCCATCACCTCTCTTGAATGAAAAAAGTTTTAATTACAAAAGAACAAGAAGTACATGGTTTCGAATTCATCCTTGAAACTAGTTTAATTATTTTGATGTGGTGACAATACTTTTTGTTTTCTGAATGAATGCTTGAACAGTGCATATGTCTTTTGAAGTTGATGTTTATGAATGTTAAATATGTTGGCTCTTGAAAGAATGATGAAAAGGAGAAATGTTATCTGATAATCTGAAAAATCATAAAAATGATTCTTGAAGCAAGAAAAAGCAGTGAATACAAAAGCTTGTAGAAAAAAAAAGAAAAAAAATATGCAAAAAAAAATAAAAAAATAAAAAGCAAGCAGAAAAAGCCAAAAGCTCTTTAAACCAAAAGGCAAGAGCAAAAAGCCAATAGCCCTTAAAACCAAAAGGCAAGGGTAATAAAAAGGATCCAAGGCTTTGAGCATCAGTGGATAGGAGGGCCTAAAGGAATAAAATCATGGCCTAAGCAGCTAAACCAAGCTGTCCCTAACCATGTGCTTGTGGCGTGAAGGTGTCAAGTGAAAACTTGAGACTGAGCGGTTAAAGTCAAGGTCCAAAGCAAAAACAGAGTGTGCTTAAGAATTCTGGACACCTCTAATTGGATACTTTAGTAAAGCTGAGTCACAATCTGAAAAGGTTCACCCAGTTATGTGTCTGTGGCATTTATGTATCCGGTGGTAATACTGGAAAACAAAGTGCTTAGGGCCACGGCCAAGACTCATAAAGTAGTTGTGTTCAAGAATCAACATACTGAACTAGGAGAATCAATAACACTATCTGAATTCTAAGTTCCTATAGATGCCAATCACTCTGAACTTCAATGGATAAAGTGAGATGCCAAAACTATTCAAGAGGCAAAAAGCTACAAGTCTCGCTCATCTGATTGGAGCTAAGTTTCATTGATATTTTGGAATTTATAGTATATTATCTTCTTTTTATCTTATTTGATTTTCAGTTGCTTGGGGACAAGCAACAATTTAAGTTTGGTGTTGTGATGAGCGGATAATTTATACGCTTTTTGGCATTATTTTTACATAGTTTTTAGCATAGTTTAATTAGTTTTTAGTATATTTTTATTAGTTTTTAATTAAAATTCACATTTATGGACTTTACTATGAGTTTGTGTGTTTTTCTGTGATTTCAGGTATTTTCTGGCTGAAATTGAGGGACTTGAGCAAGAATCAGATTCAAAGGTTGAAGAAGGACTACAGATGCTGTTGGATTCTGACCTCCCTGCACTTAAAGTGGATTTTCTGGAGCTACAGAACTCCAAATGGCACGCTCTCAATTGAGTTGGAAAGTAGACATCCAGGACTTTCCAGCAATATATAATAGTCCATACTTTTCTTGAGTTTAGATGACACAAACTGGCCCGCTAGTTCCATGCTGCATTCTGGAGTTAAACGCCAGAAACAGGTTGCAAAGTGGAGTTAAACGCTAGAAACAGGTTCCAAACTGCCGTTCAACTCCAAGAGAAGCCTCTACACGTGTAAAGCTCAATGCTCAGCCCAAGCACACACCAAGTGGGCCCCGGAAGTGGATTTCTGCATCATTTACTCATTTCTGTAAACCCTAGTAACTAGTTTAGCATAAATAGGACTTTTTACTATTGTATTTACATCTTTTGGAACATCTTTAGTTTCATCTTTAGATCACATTTGGGGGCTGGCCATTCGGCCATGCCTGAACCTCCATCACTTATGTATTTTCAACGGTAGAGTTTCTACACACCATAGATTAAGGTGTGGAGCTCTGATGTTCCTCATAAATTAATGCAAAGTACTATTGCTTTTCTATTCAATTCAAGCTTATTCATATTCTAAGATATCCATTCGCACCCAAGAATATGATGAATGTGATGATTATGTGACGCTCATCATCATTCTCACTTATGAATGCATGCCTGACAAACACTTCCATTCTACATGCAAACAAGCTAGAATGAGTATCTCTTAGATATCTAATACAGAGGACCGAGTCCGAGATATTAGAATCTTTGTGGTATAAGTTAGAACTCATGGACGGCCATTCCTGAGATCCGGAAAGTCTAAACCTTGTCTGTGGTATTCCGAGTAGGATTTGGAAAGGGATGGCTGTGACGAGCTTCAAACTCGCAAGTGCTGGGCGTAGTGACAGACACAAAAGGATAGTAAATCCTATTCCAGTATGATCGAGAACCAACAGATGATTAGCCATGCAGTGACAGCGCATTGGACCATTTTCACAGAGAGGATGGGATGTAGCCATTGACAACGGTGATGCCTTACATACAGCTTGCCATGGAAAGGAGTAGGAATGATTGGATGAAGACAGCAGGAAAGCAGAGGTTCAGGAGGAACAAAAGCATCTCTATACGCTTATCTGAAATTCTCACCAATGAATTACATAAGTATCTCTATCTTTATTTTATATTCTATTTATCTTTTTAATTATTAAATATCCATAATCAATTGAATCCGCCTGACTGAGATTTATAAGGTGACCATAGCTTGCTTCAAGCCGACAATCTCCGTGGGATCGACCCTTACTCACGTAAGGTTTATTACCTGGACGACCCAGTGCACTTGCTGGTTAGTTGTGCGAAGTTGTGACAAAGTGTGATTCACGTTTGAGAGCACCAAGTCTTTGGAGCCATTGTTGATGATCGCAATTTCGTGCACCATAGGGAAGGCTACTACCTGCGAGTAGGGGTGGGGCGGGTAGTATTGGAGTGCAAGGAGGGCGGAGCGGGGTCGGGTAGGGCAAAAACCCGCCCCTACCAGCCCCACTCCCACCCCTAAATATAACAAAGCAAGACAAGGTATATTGCCTGCCAACAAGATGAGGGTGGGAGCAACCTTTAGTGAACATATAGACAATGAAAGAGAAGATTTCAGCCAATTCAAGATAATTTCACCTTATATGACTCTCTATGATATCACCATTCAAATTGGTGAGTAAATTATATCTAACGGTTGATATATCCACTAACAAGAAAGTGGAACGAATTCATATTCCCTACAAAATCAGTAGCAAATCGTCAGATGTTTCCATAGAGAATGCTGAGTTCTTAAGAATCCTAAATTGTCTTTTTTCATCTATGCTTGAGGCTCAGAAAATAGTGCTGATTGGTCATATTTTGATCTTGAACTAGAGGTATTGCTAGCCGTTTACGGGTTAGCATGGAATAGGCTGAGGAATTGAACATTGGGCAGTAGGAGCGGGCTTTGTAAAGGATAGTTATATAAACAAGTTTTGATCGTGTGGAAAGTGCTTTATTCCAAATGCATTTATTCAAATATGGAATGTTCTTTACTAGGCTGCATTTGAGACAAGGGATAGGGTGCAACTCGACACTGAGACAGACACACAAGTATTCTTCCTTCTAATATGTGCATTGAGAAAGTGTATTTCAGTCCCTTCATGTGTTTTGCTGTTTCTGTCTCTCTGACTCAGTGCTACCAAACATCTTTGCATACCAAAAATGGCATTTCTACGAGAATGTTAATAGGATTTCAAATAATTTGGTTGAAACTTTAATCACTCCATGCTTTCAAAATTAAAAAGTATAACAACTCTAGTAAATTTCTTAAAATTTTTTTTCTACAACAGAAAACATAAAGAAGAAGATCTATGAAGTTCACAGTGCATGTAATACCAAGAGAAAATAAGTATTCACATGATTTTACTCAATCCTATAATTACGAAGAAATTCAGTGAAGAACTTACTCAATTTCTTCTAATAATCCCAATTTCTGACCTAAAAATAAATTGAACAAGGAAAAAAATTCAAAACCTAGCATTAAATAAAATAAGTAGCAGAAGTTAGCACAGAAAAATCAAAACCTGGAATTAAACAAAATAAGGTCAATGAGGAGAAGAGAAGCTCGAAGAACCGAAACTAATAGAATACCTCGTAGAGCGCATCAATGGAAGCAAATATGCCATCGGAGGAGAAGCATTGATGGAGGTGACATCAACGGAGGGGAGAATCGTTGATGGAGGAGAGATCGATGGAGGAGAAGCTCGCAGAGCAGCAGCGATATCGTTTTCAAGTTCTGCCACACCAACACAACTCTTACATACACAGACGCACTATACTACTCTCACTCTCATTTGCAATTAGACATGGATCAGAGAAGTTGAATTTTTTAAAACTGATTTAAAACATAATGGCGGTCAAAACCGCCAAAATTGCCGCTAACTAAAGTTGAATTGTGGTAGCCACATAAACTACCGTAATTCATAGATATTATGGCATTTTTATGAGAATGCCTTAATTTTAATATCGTTTTATAACATTTTTTTGTAGTGGACTAGGAGTTGGAGTAAATTCTGAGGGTGATGAAGGAGACGGTCTAAAAGCCAGTAAATTATTTAAACAAACACAACAAATAACCCTGATAGAGTGGCATTTTTAAACTTGATTACACATAATCTTTAACCACTAAATTATAGTTTATTTTTTGCTTTTGTATTATGTTTATATATATGCAAGATGCTAGTAATAAGATTATCAGATCAGATCAGCAACCTTATTTATCAGATCAGTAACAACACGTTCAAATTATAGTCCATAAGTAAAATCAAAGAAAAGATGCTAGTGAGAGAAAAATGAAAGCATTGAGAAACCTAAAGATCATGGAGCTTGACTCTAGCAGCAACGAAAACCAAATGGTTTTCTTACATATTCATTTAGGAAATATTACAGTAAGAGGATTCATAGTATGCAGTGCACTATTAGAAATTTGACACCGTTCTTTAACAAAACACAAAACCTTATACGAATAAAATAGATCTACTTGTTCACCTTTCTTTCAACTTCGGATCATGTATTCTTGGGCAAGGTCCTGCAGCAATTTTATGCAAATATAAATGAAAATCAAATAAGTAATAAATAAAATATTACAAGCAAATAAAATCCATAAAGAAATGGCACAACAGCACACAAGGATCCTGCTTGGTGGGCTCTAGGGAGAATGTACACAGCCTTATATTTAAAATCATTCAAAACTAATAAGTAAACTTGTGCTTTAATTAAATTTGGAGTAAACTTCATATTAGTTTTGATTAGTTATCCTCTCAAATTGTTTGAATTTCAGTTTTCTTCATGGCATAGATTCTAACAAAGAGCTGAATTTGTTTCATAGCTACAACGACAATAATGAAAAGTATGCCACCAAACAAGGAGATTAAAATTTATTAATATCATACTGCCAGAGACAAAAGGAAAATGGAGATTAGCTACCTTCCATTTAGATCCCCACACCATATCAAAGGCTTGTCTGAATTTTGTGTAACAAATTCTAGAATCCTTTTGTCTCATTTTCTTCTCCTTTGAAATAAGTTTGGTTCCTCTTTCCACCCATTATTTGGAACATATGTATTCAACAATCGAAGGGTTTCAAATTCAACCAAGATTACTCTGCCATCTAGTTCATGCTTTGAAGCTGGCAGCAAAAAAGTTTTCCATAAACTTTAAAGAAAACTTATTGGTTAGAATATAAAATATAAAATATAAATAATACAATAGTTTAGAAAATAATTGTAAAATCTCACATTCTACAAATAATTCAGTCACATAAGATCATGAAGGAGAGATTAAACCACTAATTTAGAAGTACAACAAAAGCTGATATATAAAACCACCAATTTAGATACATTAACCATCACACACACATAAAAACAAACACATGGTGCTCAAAACTCAAAATAAGCTACAATTTCTATCTCTCAGCCCTAACAATCATACAATTAAGATGTCATGCTTAAATTTTAATTATTAATCAAATTGAACAAAGAACAAATATATAGTAATTAATTATATTATCATACCACAAAATAAAAATAAAAAATTAAAGAAGGGACAAGAGAAAGGACGAGAGAGATCTATAATACTTATAGAAGAACTGAGGAAGTATGGGAGAGTTGTGCTTGTTCTGCTTGTGATGGCTTGGATTTTAGAGATCTTCAATAGAGAGATGTCACCAGAGAAGACGCTGAGGGAGGCGCTGAGGATTTTGGTGGAAAAGGCGCATAACTAGGACGGAAAGGAGAGGAAGCTGGAGGTGATGTCACCGGAGGAGATTACCACGGGAGGAGATGTCGCCGAAGGAGGTCGTCGCCGGAGAAGATCCGAGATCTGAAAGAAGATCCGAGATCGTCGCACTAGCTAGGGACAGTGACCATGGGAAAACAACTTCGACAATGGGAAAGAAGGAGTGTGTGGCTTGGAACTTTTGACAGTTGAAGACGAAGCGGCAGTGGTAGCGATGGATTGAGGATGACGACGAGGGAGAGATAGAAGCGAGATTGAGCCAGCCGTTTAACGTATATTTACAGTGTTTCAGTTAGGGATTGTTTTTTTCATTTTATATATGTGGGATAATGGCGGTTTAAAACCGCCATAATCACTAGAACCGCCACCAAATAGAAAGTCAGTTACGGCAGCAACAAAAAATGTCATAATGTTTGGATATTACTGCGGTTCTTCAAAACCGACGTAATATAAATGCCATTTTAAACCATTTTTTTGTAGTGACTTGATCATTGCCTTGCTTAATCCATTAATTCTCATGGGAACGATAATCCACTTACCGTGGTATTACTTGATGCGACTCGGTGCACTTGTCAATGAGTTAAGCATAAAAATCTAATTTCATACTATCATTATTTAAATACAAGTTCTTTTATAAAATATTTTTAAATTTTTAATTATACAAACTTTTTTCTACAATATTTTATTAAAAGAATTATATGACATATTGATATTGATTTAGTAAAGAGTGTAAGTTAAGAGTATAATAATATTTCTTAATCAAACATTTTAATATTTAACACCTTAATAAATATTTTAAGAATACTTGATAAGGCACTTATTAACTAATATAAATTCATTATTCCCATCCGTTTTAAGAATGTCTGATTCCCCATATAATTGGCTTCTCACTAAATTAATAAGATAGATTTATACTGTCGATTATAATAATTCATTTTATCTATAACGTAACTAGGCGACCTTTTCATACATTACACTATTAATTAATATAAGCACTTATTGTAACCATGACTTGAACAGTATTAAAGTAGAATATAATTAAAATTAGTGTATAAAAAATATTGAGAATTTTAAATTTACAAAAAAAAATGAGAAAAACTGATGAAGGGACTAATTTGGTGTACGACATTCAATTTCAGATACTAAAATGAGTTATTTGATAGAAAGTAAGGGGACCAATTTGATGCATATGTAATGATAACATATTGGATGACACGTGGACAAATAACATTGTGACACGTGGCATGATTCGACACATGGCAAAATAGTATTGTGACACGTGGCATAACCATCCACGTCAGTATGCTACGTATTGCTGACCGACATGTCATCATACTGTTACATATAGCCAAACTATGAGGTGACACGTATCACCAAAGGTGCACGTCATCAAACCACGTCAACGCATCGATAACAAAAAACGGGTCAATGACTAATATAGTGCAATTTTTTCAATATCAAAGACACAATTAGTGCAATTAGAATCTTAATGACAATTTTAATATACGGCGTAAATCTTAGAGACTACTTTGAGAATTTAGTCAACTTGGGACTAAGTTTAACTTTTCTTAGATTAATCTCTAGTAAATTTTATTAATCAAGTAGCACATAGAAATTATTTGAAATTATAGAATTAAAATCACAAACGAACTTATTTTGCTATTCATCAAAATCATGGGGTCAAAACATAATTAATATAAATCTAACCGTAAGAATAATAATTAAGTCCAACATATGCCAAATTGACCTCAGTTGTTTTCAATGATGAGAATAAAATACATTCATCCTTAATTAAAAGAAATAAATTATAATTTTTAATTAGAAATGTCTTTCTAAAACATTGGGACATTACATGGCTATCAAAAGATTTAAATTTTGACAAAATGACTCCCGATACAAAAAAAATGTTAAACTTTCAAAGAACATCTAAGATTGACAAAATGCATTTTTTTTTAATAAATAATAAAAGGCTCATGCATTTAATCCCTTTTTTGTGAGAACATTCGGAAGATTATATATTTAAAAAGAACTTACAAAAAATCGAGAAAAAATTCGACTCTAAGCCTTTTTATTAATTGCTTTTAGAAATTTTTTACTATTCACTAAACAAAAATTCACTAATATTAAAACTGCCAAATTTTTTGGATGAAAAATTTTATTTTTTCTAATTAAGCTTGTAAAAAATTACGTCAAAATATAATTTTGAGAGTTTATTTTTGAATATATCTCCTTGTATTTGGAATATTCATATCAAACAAATATCATCATCTTTAAATGGTAAAAATGTTTTTTTTTCCAATGGTTATTTGTCAAAAGTTAAATTTTTGAGAAGCCAAAATATAACCATTTATTCATTAAAGTGCAGTGCATTATTCTTAGTAAATCGTGACATAATAGCACTATTGTTGAACAGATAGTAATAATCCATCATCCTATAATGATTTACATAAATTTTGAAATATGACATATATGTAATTTCATCTGGACAATGTGGATATTGTATTTTACCCTTAATTTGGGCAAAAAACTATAAATATATGAATGAAATTCAAAATAAAATAATAGTTGATTGGTGACTATTTTTTGTATTCATTAAAAGTTTAATCATTTTGCTAAAACATACGTGAAATACATATAATAATTATACATAAATATATAAAAACTAATTTTCTGATATTCATGCCTTCATGGAGTATTTTTGGGATAGTAGTATATATATAGGAATCAAAATGATCTTCTGTTTTACTTATAATAATCAAACTAAATAAACGATAAAAATCAAATTCTATTCCCATAAAGATTAAATAACCATCACGGCTCCAAAATATTTAATTTGACAAAATTACCCAAAAGAAGACATTTTGGCCGTCCAAAAATGATCTTAGTTTGATAATGAACGAAAGTTTTTGAACGACTTTTTTTGCAAATCAATTTAGAAAAAAATAGATCTTTTCATTTTCCAAAATTTAGTAATTTTACGTTAAATGAATTTACTTTTGAGGATTTTCTTTTACATAAATGACAAAAAAAATTTAAAGATATATATTGAAAAAATAAGTCTAGTAATCAATTGTTTTTTTTTTTTTTGGATTTTCGTGTTTACCTTCAAAATAATGTTACAGTCTAATAAAAATTAGATCAAATACATAAGTCATTTACTACTTATATATGAACAAATGTGCATTTTGTCAAAATAAAATAATCTTTTCAGAGTTAAAATATTTTTTACCTTTTGAATATTATTGTTACGGTGGGTAACCGGAGATTAATGGGCCGGATGACGTTGGTTGGCCCAAACGTATGAAGGAGGTGGCTTTCGAGTGGACCTGGTACTCGGTGTTCCTCCGTCCGACTTGTTCGTGAGAGAGAATGGGGGGGGGTACCTGCAATGACACTCCAATGCCTAAGTTAGCAAGAGTGTGAGCAAGCTGAGAAAGTATTGGGACTTAGTGATACCTGAGGGATGTCAGGGTATTTATAGTGGTGAACCAATAACCACCGCTGAAGTAGTGCCACCTTATTAGGTGGATAACCGTTCCCATATCTTAGGGAGGTTAAGATATGGCTCTATGAAGCAACATGGAGGTGGAGTTGAGGAAGGCAGCGCAAGCCAGCTACAATAGTTTATTTGTTGATCTTGTGTCTGTAAAGAACGACTTACTGAACGCTCGGAAGGCCTACACCGAGTTGGAGGACTCTATTGCGGATGGTGCTGACGAGGCCTGGAGGATTTTCAAGGAACAGGTCGGAGTTATTGCTCCTGACTTGGACCTTTCTCCTTTGGACCCTGACAAGATTGTTATTGATGGTGCCATCGTGGATCCTCCTGTCCCCATAGTGGAGTCTGAGTCTGATTTAAAGACTCGGGGGCAGAGGATCATAGAGTCCCCTCCTCACTCTAAGGACGCTCCGAGTTCTTCTACCGTTCCTCCGACTTCATCTTCAACTCCTGCTTCTGGCGTTCCCCCTGACTCTGCTGGTGGTGATCTTCTAAAAAAGTGACTTTTGGCTATTGGGGCCCGGCCTGTGGGCCCCCTTTTTTAAACTCTTTATATTTATTTGTTGGTGTTTTGAACAATTTTTTGGCCTTTTAAGGCCGTAAACAAAACAGTAATGCCCCTTTTTAATAGGGGTTTAATTTAGCGTTAAATAAATGCCCTTTTTGGATAAGGGTTTTGAGTTACCTTATGCGCNAGGCTTCTAAAGGTGGAGTCGGTGAACTGGGTTCCGTTATCTGTGGTAATGGAATAAGGTATCCCATACCTTGTAATTATATTTTTGTAGAGAAACCTCCGACTCCTCTGTGTAGTGATGGTGGCCAGTGGTTCTGCTTCTATCCACTTTGTGAAGTAATCTATTCCCACTATTAGGTATTTAACTTGTCCTGGCGCTTGGGGAAAAGGACCTAACAAATCCATTCCCCATTTTGTAAAGGGCCATGGAGAAGTGATACTAATGAGCTCTTCTGGGGGAGCCACGTGGAAATTTGCATGCATTTGGCATGGCTGGCACTTTTTCACAAATTCTGTGGCATCTTTCTGTAAGGTTGGCCAGTAAAATCCAGCTCGGATTACTTTCCTGGCCAATGACCTGGCTCCGAGATGGTTCCCGCAGATTCCGCTATGTACCTCCTCCAACACCTCGGTGGTTTTTAAGGTCGGTACACACTTTAACAATGGTGTTGATATCCCCCTTCTGTAGAGAACATTTTTCACCAAAGTATAATGTTGTGCTTCTCTTCGGATTTTCTGGGCTTCTTTTTCCTCCTTAGGGAGGATGTCGAATTTTAGGTATTCGACTAAGGGGTTCATCCATCCGAGGTTTAATCCGACCACTTCAAAGACTTCTAGTGTGTCTTCCGTTTTTACCACTGAGGGTTCCTGGAGGGTCTCTTGAATCAAGCTCCTGTTATTTCCTCCTGGCTTGGTACTTGCTAGCTTGGATAGGGCGTCTGCTCTGCTGTTTAGATCCCGAGTTATGTGCTTCACCTCGGTTTCTGCAAAGCGCCCCAAGAGCTCCGAGGCTTTCTCCAAGTACCTGTTCATAGTTGGGTCTTTTGCCTGGTACTCCCCACTTATTTGAGAGGTCACCACCTGGGAGTCGCTGTATACCATCACTTTCGTAGCACCGACTTCTTCAGCCAGCTTCAATCCTGCGATCAAGGCTTCGTATTCTGCCTGATTATTTGAAGCTGGGAATTCGAACTTGAGGGAAACTTCTATCTGGGTTCCCCTTTCATCTACCAATATTATGCCTGCGCCGCTTCCTGTTTTATTGGAGGATCCATCCACGTAGAGTTCCCAGGTAGTCGGTTTGTCCTCTTGATCCCCTGCATATTCGGCAACGAAGTCGGCGAGGCACTGGGCTTTAATCGCCGTCCGAGTTTCATACTTTAAGTCGAACTCGGAGAGCTCTATTGCCCATTGTACCATTCTTCCTGCAATATCCATTTTTTTGAGGATCTGCTTCATGGGTTGGTTCGTGCGGACTCTTATTGTGTGAGCCTGAAAGTAAGGTCGTAGCCTCCGAGAGGCTATTACTAAGGAGTAGGTAAACTTTTCTAATTTGTGGTACCTTAGCTCAGGGCCCTGTAGAACTTTACTGATGAAGTAGATTGGGTGTTGCCTGACCTCCTCTTCTCTTATCAAGGCTGCTGAGACAACCCTGTCTGCCACGGAGAGGTATAGGATGAGGTCTTTTCCGGCTATAGGTCGGGTCAAGATAGGAGGCTGGCTCAAAAACTTTTTGAACTCCTGGAACGCCTCCTCGCATTCGGGGGTCCACTCAAACTGGTGCCCCTTTTTTAGTAGGGAGAATAGTGGAAGGGATCTTAATGCTGATCCTGCCAAAAATCTGGAGAGAGCTGCTAGTCGGCCATTCAGCTGTTGGACTTCTCTCAAACAAGTCGGGCTTTTCATCTCTAGGATAGCTCTACACTTGTCGGGATTGGCTTCGATCCCTCTTTGTGTTAGCATGAATCCTAGAAATTTTCCTGCCTCCACTGTGAAGGCGCACTTTGCAGGGTTTAGTTTCATCCCGTGCGACCTTATGGTATCAAAGACTTGTGAGAGGTCGGATAGGAGGTCCACTTCTTCCTTGGTTTTTACCAGCATATCGTCGACATAGGCTTCCATTAAGCTCCCTAAGTGGGGGGCAAACACCTTATTCATCAGCCTCTGATATGTGGCCCCTGCATTTTTCAATCCAAATGGCATGACCACGTAGCAATAGTTGGCTCTGGGCGTGATGAATGATGTTTTTTCCTGGTCTGGTTCGTACATCGGGATTCGGTTATACCCTGAGTAGGCGTCCATGAATGACAGGTATTGATACCCCGAGCTAGAGTCCACTAGGGCGTCAATGCTTGGTAGTGGATAGGGGTCCTTGGGACATGCCTTATTTAAGTCGGTGTAGTCGACGCACATTCTCCATTTACCATTTTGTTTTTTTACTAGCACTACATTGGCTAGCCATGTTGGGTATTTGACTTCTCTGATGAAGCCGGCTTCTAGGAGCGCCTGCACTTGTTCTTCTACTACTAGGGCTCGCTCTGGGCCGAGCTTGCGTTTTCTTTGTTGTACAGGTCGAGACCCTGAGTAGACCGAGAGCTTGTGAGACATGAGCTCGGGATCTATCCCAGGCATGTCGGAGGCCTTCCAGGCGAAGAGATCGGAGTTATCTCTTAGGAGCCTAGTCAACCCTTGTCTTAGGGTTTCCCCTAGGTTGGCTCCTATGTGAGTGTTTTTTCCTTCCTCTTCGCCGACCTGAATTTCCTCAGTTTTTCCCCCGGGCTGTGGTCGTAGCTCTTCTTTAACCCTTGCTCCCCCGAGTTCTATTGTGTGGACTTCTCTGCCTTTTCCTCTCAGGTTTAGGCTTTCATTGTAGCACTTCCTTGCCAGCTTCTGATCTCCCCTCACCGTTGCTATTCCTGACGAGGTTGGGAACTTCATGCAGAGGTGGGGCGTCGATACCACCGCTCCGAGTCGATTAAGGGTAGCCCTGCCGATTAAAGCATTATAAGCCGACCCCACGTCGATGACTATGAAGTCTATACTCAGAGTCTTTGATTTTTCCCCCTTTCCAAAGGTGGTGTGGAGGGGTACAAATCCTAGTGGCTTTATCGGCGTGTCACCTAATCCGTATAAGGTGTCGGGGTAGGCTCTTAACTCTTTCTCATCTAAACCTAGCTTGTCGAAAGCGGGCTTAAAGAGGATGTCTGCCGAGCTTCCTTGGTCTACTAGGGTTCTGTGTAGATGGGCATTTGCCAGGATCATAGTAATTACCACTGGGTCATCGTGCCCAGGGATTACTCCTCGCCCGTCTTCCTTTGTGAATGAAATGGTCGGAAGATCGGGGGACCCCTCTTCGACCTGGTAGACTCTCTTGAGATGTCTTTTTCGGGAGGATTTTGTGAGTCCCCCTCCCGCAAATCCTCCTGAGATCATATGGATATGTCTCTCCGGAGTTTGTGGTGGTGGATCTCTTCTATCCGCATCTTCTCGTTTTCTTTTTCCATGACCGTCCGACCTTTCTATGAGATATCTGTCAAGCCGACCTTCTCTGGATAGCTTTTCTATCACATTTTTAAGGTCGTAACAGTCGTTTGTGGAGTGTCCATATATCTTATGGTACTCGCAGTAATCACTGCGGCTCCCCCCTTTTTTATTCTTGATGGGTCTGGGGGGAGGCAGCCTTTCAGTATTGCAAATTTCTCTGTATACGTCCACTACAGGAATTTTCAATGGAGTATAAGAGTGATATTTTCTTGGCCTATCAAGGCCGAGCTCTTCCTTCTTCTTCGCTTCCCTCTCCCTTTCTTTCGTTGAGGGAGGGGGCCCGATTCGCAAACTCGGGTCTCTTAGCCTAGCGTTTTCTTCCATATTGATGTACTTTTCAGCTCTTTCCTGTACATCATTTAAAGAGGCGGGGTGTCTTTTTGATATGGACTGCGAGAAGGGACCTTCTCTAAGACCATTGACTAGCCCCATGATGACCGCTTCGGTGGGCAGGTCTTGAATCTCCAAACATGCTTTGTTGAATCTTTCCATATAGGCCCGTAAGGACTCCCCGACCTCCTGTTTTATTCCCAGGAGGCTTGGTGCATGTTTTACTTTGTCCTTCTGGATGGAGAACCTCATCAAGAATTTTCTTGAGAGGTCTTCAAAATTGGTAATTGACCTCGGAGGGAGACTGTCGAACCACTTCATCGCTGCTTTGGACAAGGTTGTCGGGAAAGCTTTGCATCGCGTAGCGTCTGAAGCGTCGGTTAGATACATCCGACTTTTAAAGTTGCTCAGATGATGCTTTGGATCGGTGGTTCCATCGTAGAGGTCCATATCGGGGCTTCTAAAGTTTCTCGGAACTTTCGCCCTCATTATGTCCTCGCTAAACGGATCTTTCTCCCCTAAGGGAGAATCTTCTCTATCGCCTTGGGAATTCCGACCCTTGAGGGAGGATTCTAACTTTAAGAGTTTTCTTTCTAACTCTTTTCGTCGCTCCATCTCCTCTTTTAGGTTCTTTTCAGCTTCCCTCTGTCGTTCCCGCTCCTGCTCTAGCTGCTCGAGGCGGCTATGAATTAGCCCCATAAGCTCACTAGCGAGAGGGGGTCCTTCTTTTTCTGACTCGCGCCCCTCCGAGGAGTTTGCCTTCGGATTTTTGATTCCGGAAGTACCTTCCTTATTTTGATCATTAGTTTCCTGGTGGAGGTTCTGATCTGCTTTATTGTTTCCGGTGTTCAAATTCTCTTGATCAGAATCTGTCTCCACATGACCTTCTTCAGGGGATCTTTCCGCCATCACTGGTCAATCTCTCGGGTCCCCGGCAACGGCGCCAATGTTACGGTGGGTAACCGGAGATTAATGGGCCGGATGACATTGGTTGGCCCAAACGTATGAAGGAGGTGGCTTTCGAGTGGACCTGGTACTCGGTGTTCCTCCGTCCGACTTGTTCGTGAGAGAGAATGGGGGGTGGTACCTGCAATGACACTCCAATGCCTAAGTTAGCAAGAGTGTGAGCAAGTTGAGAATGTATTGGGACTTAGTGATACCTGAGGGATGTCAGGGTATTTATAGTGGTGAACCAATAACCACCGCTGAAGTAGTGCCACCTTTTTAGGTGGATAACCGTTCCCATATCTTAGGGAGGTTAAGATATGGCTCTATGAAGCGGTTAGAGAGTTTCTAGGGGCGGTTACTCATTCGAATGAGTGTTATCTGCCAGCTAACCCTCGTATCCGACTTCTTTGGAGTAGGTCGTGTTCAGTACCGACTTCTGGGGATGAAGGCCGGTACTGGGGGAGGGCCAACCCCTTTGGGTTGGGCTTCTTTGCTTGGATCCTGGGTCCTATTTATTGGGTCAGGGTATGAACAATTATTTTATTAAAAATTAATTTTTTTGGGAATCAAAATAGCAGATCACTCCACATATATATAGTTAGAGCAAAAGAATAATATAATGTAAATACAATAAGAGTAAAGGATATATACAATGATAACTGAATATTTTGTTCTCATGAAAAATTTGATTATTCTACTACGAAATATATATTGAAAATCTTAATAATTTATTACCCTATTGAAAAAATATCTAAAACACGTTAAATGTATGCAAATAAAATGTGGCTCATTTCTTGTACTCTTAAAGCATTTTGTATTTCTAATTATCATGGTGGTTAAGTCTAACATCTTATGTTAAAATTTCTAAATAGAATAAATACAAGACATGTAAAGGGAAAAAAATTTATCCACATAATCCTGTTATGTATTAATTGGTAGTTTTTCACCATTAATTTAAAAAAGAAATAGCTAATATCGGATATGCCATTCGCTAATTTCATTATTGATTAAAAGAGAAGAAAGAAGATCAAGTATAAAATCCTTACAAAAACTATCTAATAAGTGAAATTTTACACGAAATTATATTACTCAGTCAGTCTCCAAATATTATCCTAATGTATACTCTTTTCTTATACTTTATCAAGAAAGTATTTAGTAAATTAAAGCTTATAGTTATAGTGCGAAAGTTAGTGCACTCGAGGTAAAGTAGAGAGTGTAGCACTCTTTAAAAGTTAACCTACTATCAAAAGTGATTAGGTAAATTAAATTTATTTATTATTGTTTTCTTTTTTTTTGTCATGGCTGAATAAACAAACCGACACTAACAAAAAAAATTAATTCGCTCGTTTAACACAGGACTATCTTTACACCAGAAAAGTACTCATAAAAATTTGATTGAATTCTTCTGTTACTCTGTTATTGTTGATGTGATGTCTTTAAGCATTTTCACTGTTTTGTTTGCTAGCAGGTGGCCACAGATTTTGACGCTCTTAAACCCACCACATTCCACCTCTACCATAAATGGACCTTCAAAGCCCGAAAAATTGCTACCATAGAAAAGGAAGACGCTGTCTGTCGCGCTGCTGGTTGGCTAACTCCAAACGCAAAACTGATTCTGTGGAAGAACCCGATCCCCATGAAGGCGCCATGATTCTCAGACGACTACGCGCAGTCAAAGCACAAAATACATTACAGTTACAATAAGTCCATTATCTTTTATTTCAAATTATCCTCAACGTGTACGTAATAGAATGAAAAATTAAAATACAACTATATTTAAATAATTATTTGTATTATTTTTTATTAATTTATTCAAAAAATAATTAAATTTTGAAGCTAATTGGATTTTATTTCACATAAAACAAAATTTTTTATCATTGTATTTATATTTAATATTATAATTTTATTTCACACAAAACAAAATTTATTTAAATTTTAATATTATATACATAATATATATTTAATATTATTTTTTTTAAGATTCTAATATATCTTTTTTTCTAGATTTAGTACATGAATTTTCAACTTATTTTTTATGTATTATTTATTTTAATTCTAAAGTCCAATAACTTTTTTTTTTTGTACAGACATGTTTTTAATATTTATATACTATTTTTTTATTTTGAACTTCAACCCAATATCTGAGACTTACAAAAAAAATTTAAAACTTGTAAAGAAATGATTAACCTGATTAGCAGGTTACCTTTTTAAATCCAGACCATTCAAATAAAAATTTAATAAATAAAGAGTTTAGATTTAACGAATTCACAAGGTGTGCAGCACTCCATACTTAGCAAAGAGCGTTTAAGGATGAGCCTAGTTATAGAAACGAAACAGTATTTTCTATATCCAGCAATTAGAAATTTTTATCCGTTTATCAATTTTTTTAGAATTCTCTGCAACCAAATAATGTTTCGGAGAAAATACAAGTTGCTATAAATGGGATCCAATTCAACCATTTTCTTGAGACAAGGTGGCCTTGGAATATGTGTATTCTATTTGTGCTGTGCAAATGGAGAACCTTGTTCCCTATGGAGGGAGCCGAACATCTAAACTATCATCCTATGTTTTATTGAGGATGAAAGTTCGGATGTCTAGGAATGTCTTATATATGCCTATTGTTAAAGATTTTTAATTCTGTTGTATTTATTGTGTGACTATTAGATTTTAGCTACTGTTTTATTATTTATTGGATCGAATGACTAACTATTTAATTAGACGTATACTACTTATTTAGTTATGCTATTTTTGACTTTTAATCTGTCTCTCGCAGTTCTGGACTGGTTACATTTTTTTCTCTTGATGACAAAAAGAGGAATAATGATGGGAACAGTGATGTTTGATATATCTTGATGATCAATGATTCTGATGATTTGATGATTAAATTGTTTTAATGGTTATGGGGATTCGATGATTAAATTGTTCTAATGTTGAGAACATATGCTGATTTCATGTCTTAATGAATAATTATTTTGAATTTTAGCTAATTATTTTGCTGAGTTGCTCATGTTTAATAATTTCTTATTTGTGATGATGCTAAAACTCTGATAGTATGCAATTGTGATATATGAGTTGTTTGTTGAAAAGTTCACATTAAGGGAGAATATCTTTTATTAAAAAAAAAAAGAACTGATCACATTTGAAATGGTATCATTAAAGGAAAGTCTCTAATTTGAATTTTGTAATTTATTCTCTTAATTTTCATTTTAATTATGTTTGTCATTAAAGGAGAGATTATTGAGTTTAATAAATAATGACAATATTTGATGATGACAAACATATTGGTAGTTGGGTTAAAAGTTCAATTGGGGTTTTTTTTTTTTTTTTGGTCGATGGATTGGACAACCTCCAATTCTAAGTTACACACTCACACACACCACACTCACATACACATAATATCCCTTTTTTATCAAGTTTATATTACATGAAGCTTAAACCTAAGATTTTTTGATAAAAAAGAGGGACATATTCCACTTGAATTAAGATTCATTGGGAATTGGAGTTTGATTCTTGTATTAGTGTTGCAGGCCCCATAATATAGTGCAGCCCAATAAATTGCAAATTGGACAACAATTTGGCAAGTAGATCATCTAGCCAATTCAGCCCAATGCCCTCATAAAAAGAAGAGCATAAAATTGACGGTGAAACTTAGTCAATTCGGATAATGTACCCAAAAAAAAAGTTTTTTTTTTCTTATCAAGAGACAAAGTAGAAGAAAGGAAAGTTAATCAATGAGGTTATGTCAAATCAAAATCTACAAAAATAAGTTACGCAAAATAAGAGAATAAAGGTATGAAATTTTCATTAACATGCAAATTAATTATTTGCTAATTTTTTTTTTCTACACAACCATTTCAGACAATATAAAAAAAGTGGTAACTATCTTGTTCTGCTGTGAATTAATGATTAATAATGAAATTTAAAGGCAAAGTATAAGATTAAGAGTTTGAATTTGACAAATTCATTAAGGAAGCAAACTGTTGTTGTTCGTTTTTCTGATGTTGTGATTAATTTTGATATCAAATTTCTGATTTTTTGGTATGAGAAAAGAAAAGGAAAGGGAAATTTCAGTTGGTTCAAGATTCAAGGAGCTGTCTTTTAAAGAAGCCCTAGGTGTGGAAATAGATCTCAGTATAAAAAGAAAAATCACTTTATATTGCAATCAAGAAGAGATAACGCGAAAGCAAAATTGAGAGAAACCTCACAAATCAAGTTTGAAGTCTTGGAAGCATTGCACCTATACTAAATGGAGTATTCTGCCAAAATGAATAACTACAGTTGAGAGTTTAAAATCTGGGTTCAACATATAGAATTTGAGTTGTTCAACATCAATTCCTTCATAGTCTATCATTGATTATTCTACTTGTATGTTGTATTTTTTTTTTAGTGATAAAAGACATTCATGTAAAGCATTAAAAAAAAGTCACTGAGAGAAAAGGTAAAGAGAGAAATTTTGAGAGAAAAGCCAAGAATTATTTCTCGTCTCTTTTGATTGTATTTCTATTTTGTATCTTGTATCTGAGATGTATCTCTTATAAGTTGGGTAAGTACTTAGTGTATTGATAATCTAGGAAGTTGTCTGTAGCCAAGTCAAATTTATGTTGAAGATTGATTTATCCCTAATAAGATTAGGTTAAATCATTGAGAATTGGCGTATGTAATACTTAAAAAGATAGTAAAAATTCTACCACTGTTGTGGTGGAGACTGGATATAGGTTGCATTGCACAAGACAACTGAACCAGAATACATGGCTGTGTCATATTTTTCTTCCATGTTCTGATTCTGTTTTAATTTTCACAATTTATGAAACAAAATAAAATTGTCTCCAGCATAATCATTCTTGCAGCCTAAACAGAAGCAAAATTTCATTTTCTGATTTAAAAACTTATTATTTAAAATTAAAAAAGGCAATAAATTCAACTTTTCATAATTATATTTGTTATTATTATATTTTTTTTTAAATTTTTTAAATGAAAAAAATGAGAATAAATTAAATTTTTATAATTTATTTTAATTTATCACCAAATAAAATATAAAAATTTTAATTTTTATATCTCTATTTTTTGTATCTTGTTTTCAATATCTTGTCTTATCATATTCTTAGAACCAAACACAAGCTAAATGACAAGTGTATAACTAAAGTTTTCCGAAAACGTTAAGAATAAAAAAGTTTTACTCTACTGTCATAAATAACAATAGAACAGTCCAATGAATATAGAAGTGAATATACACAAGCTCACCTTTGCATGTAGCAAAAGGAGGCTAAAATATCATCACTTTCTATAGATTATATATAATCTCATAAACAACAATGAATGACCTCTCCTCGTTAGATAAAATTACAATGTCATTTTTCATCTTCTTTTTATTTAGAAAGCAAACATTTTTGTTTTTATATTTTGTCTCATTCAATCTAATTTATCTCTCAGCAAATAAGATGAGTTCAGCTATATAGCTCAAATAATATTGTTGCAGCCTATTATATTTTGCGTTTACAATAAAATTGTTCACAAATAAATCTCATTTGATCTTCTCATAAGAATTCTTTTTAAGTCTTTCTATATATTTTATTATTGACTACATTCTTTAATGAATGCCTACTTATTCTTCTTTTAACGTAACCAAACAACAAACCTACCCCAGATTTCATCATCTCTACAATAATAGATACTACTCCAATTTTATCTTAAATCGTCGTTTCTTATTTTGTTCATACGTATATGCTCTTTCATTCATTTAAGCATCTTCAGTTTAGTCCCACTAAATTAATGTTCATATTCACTCTTTATGTGTAACACTTCATTCCATACAATCAGGAACAGAACTAGAGTTTTTCCGTGGAGAGGCCAACATAAAATATATAATTTGAGAAGAGAAAAAAAAAAGAAATAAATTAGAAGGCTAAACCGTAAAATAATTAACTTGTTGTATAAAAATTATGAAGTTTTGGGAGGCCATTGCTCCCTTTTCCTAGTACCAGGCTTCGTCTTTGCATACAATATAGTTAGTCTAATGGTATAGTAGAATAAAATTTGCTCTTAAATTTAAAAAAAAAAAAAATTTGTCACATATGAATACAAAACAGTCATTTTTATCAATTCATTGGGATTCTATGGTTTGCATCATCCTTTATTTTTTTTTATTTGCATGAATAATACAACCAAGATATTTAAATAATTTTACTTGTTTTATGATATTTTCTCAAATTTTCACTTGTACTGGTGTTTTTTGTTCCAGTGATGAAGTTACATTTGAGATACTTCGTCTTAGTGTGACTGATGCGCAAAACATATGCTTCCAAATCTCATCTCAAATCTAGCTTTTCATTTAAATTTTCTCACAGTTCTTCCACGAGGATGATATCATCAACAAAACCATACATCATGGTACAGATTTTTTGAATGTACTCGGTAAGCACTTTTAAAACTAGTGTGAAAAGATATGAATTTAAAAATATCCGTGATGTAATCATATATCAATAAAAAATTCCTCTTTTGCACCATCTTAAGTTCTCAAGCTAGTTATAATTTAATTGTACATGTTCTTTAGTTGCATCAATATATATACAATCCTTACTTCTTTCTTCTCCAAAACCATCCACAGAGTCTTTCTTGAGACTTCGTCGTATGTCTTTTCTAAGTTAATAATTACCATGTGTAGTTCACTCTTATTAGTCTGGTGCCTCTCTATCTTTCTCATAATAAGTATACAGCCTTTATGATAGACTTACCAGATATTAAACCAAATTGGTCTTCCAAAACCTAAGTCTCTTACCTCAACCTTCATATTATCACCTTCTCTCATAAGTGCATGGGATGATTCAATAGTTTGATTCATTTGTAAATAGTAACCAAGAAACTATTCTCTCGTTTATTTAGCATATTCTTAGACTTTAAAATTTCATTAAAAAAGTTGATAAGTCAACATACACCTCTTCTTAAATCTTTTCAAACTTTAATTAAAAAAAATGTTCATTTTTTTGTTTACTACGACTTCTTAGGTGAATATAGGGAGATTGTGCCATTTGAATTATAACTCGTTGGTATAAAAAAAAATGTTCATTAATAGTTTGACAACCCAATTCTCAACAGGTAGGGTTGCCTGCAGAGTAAATTGAACTGCAGGTAAAGTTGAGTTTAAATGTTGCACCAAACTTATCAAACCAATCCAAAGTCTTAATATTATAATATGCATGTTTATATATATATGATGATGGAGAAGGGAATCGAACCAAAGCCTTTCCTTATAAAAAAAAGCATTTTATGCCGCCAATTTGGCATTTAATTTGCTAGTAACATAAATTTTGAATTTTAGATTAACTTAATAATGATTGTGTGATGTCTAATTGTAATATGGAATTAATTTTGTAATTTTTATATTATTAGTATATTTATAGCCTAAATATTTGTTTATTGAAAATAAATTCGTTTTTTTGCATATAAGGTCGAGTGAAATGGTCTAATATGCAAGTAGGATTTGGGTTAAGAAATCATAGACCTGTAGATAGAATGTAATAAGATTTTGGAGAATAGAGTTTAAATTCACATGATTATGAAAAATGAAAACAAAAAAATTCCATATAACTCAAATTATCTCTTCCTTAAATTCATCATTTCTTTCTTAATGCACTTGATCATAATTAATCGCTTATCATTCTCTTATCATTCTTTCCCTCTAATTTATGTACAATGCATTTTTCTTCTCGAGATAATTGCAAAATAAGTAATAAGGAATTTAATCTTATCCATTATCAAAATCAGAGTTTTTCACAAGACATCAAATCATATATTAACGTTTCAATTTCGACAAAAAAAATAACTTTCGCATTACCAATTAAACAATGTATACTCTCTCCTCATATCTTGAATAAATAGCTTCAGGAAGGAGAATTGGAAGGGTTGGTCTAAAAACTTTCGACAGATAAAAAAATCTAAATTCCGGAGAAAAACTAAATTCAACTTCAATGTGCATAACATAAAAGAGTTTTACATTATGGCCACGCAGAAGAAAACAAAATTATAAAAAAAAAAAAAAAAAAAAAAAAAGAGAACACGAGAAAAGAAGAACAAAAGCCTGTATACTAAAGAAGAAATTTCCTAAAATGCCACTGGAAAAAGCCACCAAAGCCCAAATATTTGGCATGATCAAAGTGAGTGGAGTGTAATAGAACTAGTCTTTGGCCAATGTTTCTAACCAACAAGAACCTGAAAATCAAATTAAATCAATGGTGGCTCCAAATGCCACACCATAAACACAATGTAGAAGAAACTAGGGAAGAAACATGAAGAAATTGCTGTTAGACTCAAAACTTGTTTCATTCTGGAGATCTATCCAACTCACTAACTGTACAGGGAAAAACCGAGGACAACACGATATGACGATGATGCCCTTGGAGAGAATTATACCAGGACTTTTGGTACTGTCACCAACACACTGATGACCGACTAACAACTACCGTCGACACATACACCGTTGCCCTTGGCATATAGGTTTAAGGTGCCATTGGATGCAATGAAGCCGTTACCGTTTGGGTGAGATTTTAGTATCGACGAGTGTCCGTTCACTCCACTATATATTCCACTAGTTAACTTGGCATGGCCATTGCTTGGTAGTAGTATTGCTTTCTTTTGTTCACAAGCTGCTGCTATTAATCCTGTTTTGACAAATAAGGCATTCATATGATATATCATATTAACTAATATGGTTTATTGCGCATTGCATCAAAAGTATGATGATCATAGAAAGAACTCGAGGAGACTTTCAAGCTGTTACATAATTATGCATCATAGACTAAAGTCTACCACATGCAAGGATGTAAAAGAATTAACTGATTTTTTTAAATTATTTTCATTAAAATAGTCATAAGATAGCACAGGCTAGATACTTTGAATCAAATAATAGCAGCATTACTCGATGTGATTTATATTGCATTAGTTATCACATGATTAGAAGCGAGTAATATAAGCAACAACAAATGAGAGAAAAAGGGGTTTTAATTCTTTAACCATGACCATAGCTTGGGTTCATTATTAGTTAAATAGAACAGCAAGAGATTTTGACCAGAGAATGAAAGATGATTATCAATGTTTTCTTTAGAATTGGAAGGAAAATTTTACCAACCAGGACATAAACCTTTTAAATAAGCATGGATGGAACAACCGGCTCATGTACGAAAAAGGCGCTAAAGGACTCTAGAGATTAATACCTGAGAAGACAGGAGAAGGTTTCCCTGGTCTGGATTTGAATTCTGGGTGAAACTGTACGCCAATGAAATACGGATGGCTAGGCAGTTCTACTATCTGCACTCGTGTACGTAATTAACAGATTGTATTGTTAAACATTGTTTGATAATCTTAACATCCACGCTATTAACAACTTCGTATGTAAGAACACACCTCCATGCGCTTCCCACTTTCATCTTTGCCTACAAAAGATAGACCAGCATTCTCCAGCTGTGATATCATGTCAGGATTAACCTATACAGAGTTGCGATAAGAGTTAGCATATAAAATTGTACACACACAAATTCTTTGCCTTCAAACTAATTTACCTCGTATCTATGGCGATGTCGCTCATCGATGTACTTTACATGACCATACCTATGAAGAAAATTCCAAATTTTAGTATCTTAGATATGTAAAAGCAATGTAAAATGAATATCCCAAAGTTACTACTATCTTGAGTTAACCTTTAATTATTTATGTAACAATGAATAACAAAGGAATTCAGTGAAACAAATGACAAGTACAGCAGAATAACAATGGGTGTATAAATCTTATTAAGAAGGAAATGGAATGTGTTTATGCAAACGCAAGATCTGTTCTCGGTTCTTACAACTTTGCAGATTTGCAATCAGCAACTTCAAAGAAGGTCCTCCTTGAACCAAGACGCATGGTTCCTCCCATGTGAGTCTTTGAACCCTATCAATAAAAGACAACGGTTTAACTAGGTCGTCAAAACCAACATTCTCCGACTCAAGCTGTATTGTAAATAGTAAAACATACTTCAGGCATGAATATGACGGCAGGGTTCTTGGCCTCGGGATCAAATTCTGTGCTGGTAGCATCATGCAGACCCAGAACGGATCGTGCATACTCTATCACAGCAATTTGCATACCCAAGCAAATGCCCAAATACGGAACATTATTTTCTCGAGCATATTTAGCAGCAAGAATTTTCCCTTGCACTCCTCTATCCCCAAAACCTCCTGGAACTAGAACCCCATGAGCACCCTGCAAAGGAATTCGATTTAGGTAACAGGAAAATGGTCTAATTTTAATGCATTATAATAGGAATTTGGGAAACTGAACAAAGGAATTTAGTCCACAGTTCAAATGGTCAAACCTTCAGAAGCGTCCAAGCAGCTTTGTATGCCTCGGGATCCTAAAATATTACATAATCATTAGAGGTTTGGCATAAATTGAAAATAAGACGTGCTTACATACGCAATACAGCAGAATGCCAAGTATTCACCTCTTTAGAAGTAACATCTTCAAGATCACCAGCGGGAACCCAGTCAACAAGAAGTTTACGATTGCGAGCAACAGCAGCATGTAAAAGAGCCTGAAAGAAAACCATGTAAACAAGCTTGTCACATATTGGAGTTCGTTATATTTAGACCAGAAAGTTCAACTTGAACTCCAAACAACTCGAGGTCCTAAAGGTGCGTGTCAAATACAAAGCAGAAATAAATATAAATAATCGTGTACAAATTATCTTAAATTTGTGGACAAGATACCTTCAGAACAGAAAGATATGCATCTGAAAGGCCTGTGTATTTTCCCACCATCGCAATTCTAACCTGCAACATGCATAATACTTGTAAGCTCAAGAATTAACACACGACTATCTATTCATAATTTCATACAAAGTACGATGCAATCTAATTAGATTTTAGATATTTGAGACCCACAGTTTCATGACATTTGTCATAAGCTTTTGTCCTCGTAGTCCATTCCTTCAAATTAGGCTCTTTAGCAACACTGCAAATGACAAAGCCACACATATTTAGCCACTGCTGCAGCAGAAGTAACAATACAATCTCCAAAGTCCAAACATCAGAATTATAAAATTTGTTTTTCTTTGGGAAAGGAAGAGGTTTATAGAACGTAAAAGACTGAGTTTATTAAACAAACCCCAGCAGGTTTAATGCTTTCAGGATCGCCTCATGCGCCTTCTGATCCTATTTATTACAGAAAATAAATTCAAAGGAAAAATTCAGGTTCCTGCATAAACCAAAGAACTAAACAGAAAATAACGTTAGAATTACTTACTTTCAATAGCAAGGGTATGTGCCAAATATTCGGAACATCATGGAGATTAACAATGTTTGACATCTGCATACGGAAAAAGTTTTCTCAGTATAAGTTCTTTTGTGATAACCAAAAATCAAAATATCAAATTTAATATCCTATTACCGGCACATGACAAAATTGAGCAAGCTTTGCCTTAACGTTGTCATCAAGAATCTGCAGTAAAGAAGAGAACAATGATCAGATGAAGCCAACAGGACAAGAAGAAAAGACAAAAAAGGACAGAAGACACACCTTTGTACTTCGACAAGCAAGAAGATTAGGAGTCAAACCTAATCCTCTAAGTTGACGAACACTGTGCTGAGTTGGCTTTGTTTTCTGTAAATTAAAACCATCAGTTTTAAGTCTATATCATAGTCAAAAACAATAAACGGAGAAATTTAAAATTTCAATTGGATACTTGCTATTTTTTATTTCTCACTTATATCTAGTAAGTGAACATAGAAGTTGCATTGATGTCATTTTGTTTGTAGTATACCTGTTCGCCAACAACATTGAGAACAGGAACCAAGCTGACATGAACGAGACAGAAGTTGCC
>NC_029792.2:106158034-106161177 GCF_000816755.2 Arachis ipaensis | reverse complement strand
AGAAATTGAAAAATAGATAAGGTCAACAATATTCCTCTCACAAACTTCCAAATAGAAGCTGCTAACCAAATACTTGTTGAAAATAAAAACAATAGAGTTAAGCAGATAATGGAATTATAATAGTACTTAGTCAATTTCTTTTCAAAGAATTAGTTAAATTGTTCTCTTAAAGTATTACTCTACCTATTGTTCCACCCAATTCAATCACACAAACATCTGCTGGCTCTTCTTTTCCATCAACCGGTATCTTCGCAACACACTCTATCCACTCTTGGATGGCGTCTGTTATGTGCGGAACCACCTACCACCAAGCAAAGTAACACCGAATTAAGAATCAAGGCACCGGCAACCATTACAAACTCCTTCAAAAAAGAAAGAACTAGAATCGTTGAACTCACCTGGACAGTCTTTCCAAGATAATCTCCTCTTCTCTCCTTCTCGATAACAGACTGTAAAACATTCAAGAAGGGAAAATAAATGAAAAACTGCAAGCACACCGAGTCAAAAAATAAAGAATACATATGAAGTTAGTTTGTTCACCTGATATATTTTTCCAGTAGTTATGTTATTGTCGCGGGTTAGTTTGATGTCCAAGAAACGTTCATAGTTACCAAGGTCAAGGTCAACCTTCAACATAAACAAAAGAATGAATAAGAATTAATAACTTAAAATTCAAACTGAAAAGGGATTGCAGTATTCCGGTTTACTATAAATGAAACCAGTCAATCCATCTCAGAGAACAAACAAAAGACAGTTAACTGTAATTTCAAGTAAAATGAGAAAACTGAGAGGAAGGTAAACGCAACATAGGTTCAAGATTTTGAGTAGCAGATAGAAATAACAAATACAATCACTGTCAGCGACTATATTCCGAAAGAAGAAACACTAATTGGCCCCCTCATGGCAAGAAAACTAGTATATTTACCTCGCCGCCATCATCTAAGACAAACACCTCTCCATGTTCAAAAGGAGACATAGTCCCTGCATCAGTATTGAGATAGGGATCTGCAAGTGCAAACAAAATTAGAAAATTTCAGAATTGAACATTATTATTTTCATAATAAGAAAGAAATACAGGGTTATGTTTGGTTGTAGGATGGAAGAGAAATAACGATTGCTGAACATAAAATTGGAACTACTGACAACAACAAAAGAAGAAAGCAGTATGGAGAAAGAAACAAAAATGCACCAGAATTAGAAGCCCTTTAAAATCATAGCACAAAATATGAAGGAATACATCAACTCGGGAAAAAAAAGGAAAAAAGCACTCAAATGAATTTCCTTTAAAATTGAACCAATTGCAATTAAAAACACTCAAATGAGTTGGTTATCCAATATCCATTCAACCAAAAGAACTGAACTGAAATTTTTATACTGAAAAACCAACATATTAATATTGACAAAATCATTTTGTTAATTAAAAAAGTTGCATTCTCCTCTTCAGTACAAGAGGGTAGAGAACCAAAGTGTTAATTCTAACATCCAAGGCAGAGTAACAATAAGAGAGGAAAATTACCAATCTTGATAGAAGTGACTCTAAGACCACAAGCCTTAAGAAGAACACCAATACTGCTAGCAGTGACTCCTTTCCCAAGTCCACTAACAACACCACCTGTTACCAACACGTACTTCATTTTCACCACCCTCTTTTTCAAGTTTTCCCTCTTCTTTTGCACTCCCCTGCTTGTACAAGACAAAATGCACAAACCCAGATAATATATCAGTACTTTGAACAGAACAAAACAAGCCCAACCAACAAAAAAAACAACCTAGGACTGTAAAACAAAAACACACACACATGTTAATATATATAGCAGCACTTAAGTGTGGTTTACACATAAGAGCTCACTAACCCTTTTGTGCTCTCTCTGATAAAACTATGAATGATGACAACAACAGTACAAAAGACAACAATGTTTATAGTGACGGTTTTCTTTCTGGCATGAAAAAACGGATAAGGTATGTGAATAAGCTTAGCTTAGCAGATAAATACTGGCAGTGACACACATTACATAGATATCATAAGAAATGGGGCAAATTAACAAAATAAATTAAAAGATGGTGAGATAATAACAACAGAAGATTTTAAAAAAAATAGAAAAGTTGGGAACTTTCAGCAACCCCACAAAGAAAAATGGAGAGAATAATGAGGAAAACCTTGTTCAATATGACGGGGTTTACAAGGCCTCCTCCTCCTCTTACCCCAGAAAAAAAAAAAGAAAAAAAAAACGCTTCTTTTATATTCTTTTCTTTCTAATGTGAAGACCCCTTCTAACCCCCCTCAAAGAGAGGTTTTGGTTTTCAGTTTTTCTCTATATACACCCTCCAACAAAGCGAAAAAAAAATCCTCTTGCACCCTCCACAATGGCTCTATCAACTCACAAATGGTACATGTATATATATAGATATAGATGTGTGTATATATAGATATAGATATATAGGAGTGTGTGCGAATGAGCGTGTGTAATTTTATATAAATATTTGTGTGTGTTTGAGAGAGAGAGAGAGAGAAAGAGAGAGAGGAATATAAGTGAATAAGGAGGAAATTGAAAAAGAGAAAAGGGATATAAGCATATAAATCTCGGAGGAAGAAGAAGATGCCTTTTGGTTTGGCCTTATGGGTTACGAGGGAATTGAAAATGTGTCTCTTTCTTTCTTTCTTCTGCAGCTTGCTTTGCTTTGCTTGGTTTCTGTGTTGTTCTTGTTACAGGCGGCGGGTGAACAAGGAAGCTAGGCCTGAACCTTTCAACTTTAAAAAGAAGCAAAAACCCCAAAACCCCCCACAAAGTTATGCCTTGATGATTAAGTAATTATATAAAATATAGGCTTTAAAAAAATTTTAGTCTTATAAAATATATGTTTCTCATGTAAAAAATATTTTCCTAATTTAACCTAATAAAATTTAAAAATTGTTATTTGTTAAGTGATAACGTGATAATTAGTTACTGATATAATATATTTTTTTCGGTTAATATTTTATTAACATTTAATTTAATTTGTCATTTACAAGGAAAACTGATTAGGAGAATTAAGGGGAAGAACCTTTTATATTTTATTGGTTTAAAATTATTTTTAAAAAAACACAAAAAGAATAAATAATTATTTTGTACTAAAAAAATTAGATTTTGACAAAATACACTCTT
>NC_029792.2:106153967-106157997 GCF_000816755.2 Arachis ipaensis | reverse complement strand
TTGTCCAATCAAATATATTTTTAAAAATTATTTTATTAATCATATTTTTTAAAATTTATTTTGTCAAAATTATAATTTTTTGAGAATAAAAAATAGTTATTCACTCAAAAACAAAACTTAAAAATAGCAATAAATAATCCTAAATTTATGTTAGATACTATGGATTTTTCTATTTTTGACACAATCAACGATAATAAATAAATAAATAAATATTGAAATAAGTATTGAATAACATTTATGGGGATATTAATTGCACATGGCTCATGTTGATATGAATGAAGAAAATGTTGTCACTCAATATGCTAACAGCAAGTGGTTTGTATATTGACACGGTGAATCAATAAAAGTAAAAATCTTTTACTAATAAATAATTAGTAAATTAGTAAGAATTAATCTTTACATACAAATCATATTAAGTCATTTACATTCACGCGCCCACATTCTTCTTCACGTCCCTACTGCACGTTTTTCTTCTTTTTCTTTGTCACTCTTGATACTTTTTCTTCTTCTTATTTTTTTCATTATTTTTCTCTTTCGTTATCATTATCATCAACACCGCCTCCTCCTCCTCCTCTTTCTTTTCTCATTAGAATTTCTTCTCTTCCTTCCTTTTTTTTCTTTTTCTCCATCATCTTCATCATCATGATCATCATCGTTATAGTCATCATCGTCTTCTTCTTATACGTATCGTCGTTATCATTATTGTCATTATTGTTATCGTTATCGTAGAATTTTTACCAAATTGATGATGTTGCATGATCTAAAATTAATTTGGATGTGCTTTTTGTTGATAAATCAGTCATTTTCTATGTTGTTTTCAAACTAATTTTGTATGTTGCAATCATTAAATAATTTTGATTCTGAGTTAATTGAGGTTTGTAGCAAAATTTTAGTGTAAAAACTAAGAAATTTATGTGTTATTGTTAATAAATTTTGGTATATTTTTATTCTGATAAGTTCTACATAATTCAAAACTTTTCTTCTTCCTCCTCCTCATCTTTTGCTACTTCTTCTTCTTTTTCATCATCATCATCTTCTCCTTTTTTTTCTTATTCATCTTTTCCTTCTTGTTTTACCTTCTTAAGTTTCTTCTTGTTTTACTCCCTTAATAAGAATTAAAAAAAAAACAAACAAAGAAGAAGAAGAAGAAGAAACACGTAATGCTACAAAATTACTAGAAAGAGGATAAATCTACATTCATTCAACTAAAAGAAAGAAAGAAATAAGAAAAAGAAGAAGAAGAAGGAGAAAAAAATGCAGCATTAAAGAAAATAATTTTGTGTATTTATAGCAAAATTTTGGTGTAAAAACTAAGACATTTATATGTTATTATTAAGATATTTTCGGTGTAGTTTGATAAGTTTTGCATAATTCAAAACTCTTCTTCTTCCTCCTCCTCATCTTTTGCTAATTCTTCTTCTTTTTCGTCATCATCATCTTCTTCTTCTTCTTTTCTTATTCATCTTTTTTTTTCTTATTTTACTTTCTCAAATTTTTTCTTGTTTTACTCTCTTAACAAGAATAAAAAAAATCAAATAAAGAAGAAGAAAAAACACATAATGCTGCAAAATTACTTGGAAGATGATGAATTTACCTCATTCAACTAAAATAAATAAGGAAAAAGAAGAAGAAATTTTATGCATGTTTCATTGAGTTACATGTCTTTTTGAACTCGCATTGTATAATATAATCAAAAAATAATAACGATGTATTTTGGATTATATTTCGGTGTATTTTGTATGTCTTCAGTATATTTCGTGTGAATTGAGGTGTATTTATTGATGTTATCCTCTTTATATTGTAACTAAACAACAGAATATTATTATTGTGCTTCTGATGTTATTTTGTACATCTTTGAGTGATTTGCAATTGTTTTTGTCCATTTATTAGGAAATTTGTTCATCGATTTGGTGTAACAAACCATAGAATTTTGTTCTAGTGCTTCTGGTATCATTTTATATATGTTTCATTGAGTTGCATGTCTTTTTGAACTCACATTTTATGATGTAATCAAAAAATAATAGCAGTGTATTTTGGTTTGTGTTTCGGTGTATTTTGTTTATTTTTCGGTGTATTTTGTGTGAATTGATATGTACTTATTGCTGTTGTCCTCTATATGTTGTAACCAGTCAACAGAATATTGTTATTGTACTTTTGATGTTATTTTATACATATTTGAGTGATTTACAACTATTTTTGTCCATTTATCAGAAATTTTGTTCATTAATTTGTTGTAACAAACCATAGAATTTTGTTCTAGTGCTTATGATATTATTTTATGCATGTTTCATTGAATTGCATGTCTTTTTGAACTCACATTATATGATGTAATCAAAAAATAATAGCAGTGTATTTTGGTTTGTGTTTCGGTGTATTTTGTTTGTCTTTCAATGTATTTCATGTGAATTGAGGTGTACTTGTTGATGTTGTCTTCTTTATGCTGTAACTAGACAATAGAATATTTTTATTTTACTTTTGATATTATTTTGTACATATTTGAGTGATTTGTAACTGTTTTTGTCCATTTATCAGGAATTTTGTTCATCGATTTCTTGTAACAAACTATATAATTTTGTTCTAGTGCTACTGGTATCATTTTATGCATGTGTTTTTGAACTCACATGATTTTACTCTCTTAACAAAAATAAAAACAAAAAAATCAAACAAAGAAGAAGAAGAAACGCATAATGCTGCAAAATTACTTGAAAGAAGATGAACCTACATTCATTTAACTAAAAGAAAGAAAGAAATAAGAAAAAAAGAAGGAAAAATGCAATAAAAAAATATTTTTGTGCATTTGCAGCAAACTTTTATTTTAAAAACTTAGAAATTTATATGTTATTGTTAAGAAATTTCGGTGTATTTTTATTCTAATAAGTTTTACATAATTCAAAATTCTTCCTCTTCCTCCTCCTCATCTTTTGCTGCTTCTTCTTGTTCATCTTCTTATTTCATTTTCTCATAATTCTTTTTGGGAGAAAAAAATCAAACAAAAAAGAAAAAAATACATAATATTGCAAAATCAATAGAAAGAGAAGGAGGAAAAAAATGCAGCAACAACAGCAGCAAAAAAAAAAGACGAAGAGGATGAAACGCACGAAGAAGAAGAAGAAGAATGAACGTGAAGAAAAAGGAGGAGAAACACATAAAAGAAGGAGAAGAAGAATGATGAGGAGGAGGAACGCGGGATACAAACATTGGAGGAGGAACGCGGGATACAAACATTGGAGGAGGAACGCAAAGAAGAAGAAGAAGAAACACGAAAAAGTACGGCGTGGTTTCATGCACACATTATGTAAGTCGGTTTTGTTGGTTAAGGTTAACTTGTTTGGACTTGTTTGCCAAAAAGACTTGTATGTGTAGTAGGACTGAATTAGTAATAGCAACCAAAAATATTTATGCAAATTAAGTCATATGCTTAGCGAGATTTAGCATGCAAGACATTTTTAAAAACAGGATCGGGCTGGCTGGTTCAATCAAGATAATCGAAAACCAGTTATCTGGCCGGTCTAGTTGATGTCTAAAATTGGCCTGCAAAAAATCGGTAAAAAAATTGGCGAAATTGGTAGTTAACCGGTGAACTGACTGAATCAAGCCCTTTTTTAGGGGTCGGTTCTCTATTTGGGATTCAAAACGATGTCGTTTTGATCCTCCAAAAAAATAAAAAGCCCAAACAGACAGAAGCATAGTACACACCCCCTCTCCCTTCTCTTTCACTATTCACCAAAATTCCTAATTTGTATGTGTAACCCTATCACACAAACAGCAAAGCCACGCCTTCACTATCAGCCCCACCACTATCGGTGCCGACGGTGACTGTGTTTGTTGCCATCCTCACCTCTCAAAGCCGCGAAGGTCTGCTCTTCAGAAGGTCGGTTCAGAGCTGCTGTTGGTGTCGTCGTCTCTGTCCTCGTCGTCAAGCTCGCCTTTGTCCTTGACGTCGTTGGCCGCCCTGAACTTGTCATCGAGCATCTGTCTTCGAACCATCTCTCTCTCTCTCTCTCTCTCTCTCTCTCTCTCTCTCTCTGAT
>NC_029792.2:106150495-106153879 GCF_000816755.2 Arachis ipaensis | reverse complement strand
CACTAGAGCTCATTGCCACTATAAGAAAATGTTGAATACCGTTTGATTTAGCATCAGACGTTAGGGGTGAATTTGACAATAAATTCTTCGGATAAAAAAGTTACCATCGGGTTTGATTTTTCGACGGTAAATCTACTGGTGATAAATAGAGGGAAAAAAGAAAAAATTGGCGCGAGCAATCCACTGGTAACCTTGATTAGTGCAACACTTCATTTTGGTAACTCGCAAAGCATTACCAGTGGATTTATTCGCCGGTAAATCTGACGATAATCTTACCCTAAATTCAAATCGCAAACCTTCTCCCCCTTCATTTTCACATTACTCTATCTCTCTAATATACTCCCTCATTAAAAAAGCAAAAAACCCTAGGCTCACCCTAGCTCTGTCACTCTCACTCCCACTCCCACACACAGAGGCACAGCGCCGCCCTCTCTCCCCCAGCCCCTCACTCTCACCTCGGTTCACCACCACCACACGCTCACCTCCATCGCTGCACCTCTCGCCGGATCCACCACATCATGTGCTTGTGAATCGTGTCTCCTCCGGATACACTGCATCATGTGCTCTCGCCAGATCCACCACACGCTCGCATCTCATCGCTCCTCTTCTGCTCATTGTCCCTCGCGTGCTCATTGCTAGCTGTCTTGCTCCATTTGTCTTGTATTCTACTCATCTGCCATCACTGCACCCAATGCTTGGTGAGTGCTCTCGTCTTTCCGCACCGCGCCACATCCCCATCCCTCCCTCGCCTCACTTCTGCGAGTGTTGCTGCATGCAATGTACTGCTCAATTCTGCAGCTACAACAATAGTCAACATGTAAGTTTTTTATAGTTATTCTATATTAATTTTTAATAGTTGATTCATTGATTAGAATCTGATTTATGAATCTGATTAGAATATGGAAGAGGTTGAACTTGAAATGTTGAACTGGTTGAAATGTTATTGTTGTTAATTTTATTGTTGAATTAGGTTAGGAATTGGGTTTGCTGACTATGAATATGCTGATTTTGTTAATTGTTGAATTGGTTTATGAATTGGTTGATTATGAATATGAATTGGTTGCTTTGTACTCAAAAAATTGAACAAGATAATGAAATATGTGGTTCAAATGCTGGTCCAAATGCTAGTGCACCTTCTACTTTGTCAAAATATAAGGATAATGAAGTGGTATGTCTTATTTGCTATTCTAACTGTCAGTGAAACTGTGAATCTGAATGGTGTAGTATATTGTAATATTGTCTTTAAAGCTTAAACTACCTTGCTTTCACAACTGTACTTAACAACCCTTTGGTGAATTGAGATTATACGAGCAAGTGCTCATTTCAAATTATTGAAGTTATTATTAGATGCAATATTTTTCTCATGATCATAATTAACTACTTTTGTTATTTCACTCTTAGGAGTGGGAGATCAATTCTGATCCTCAAGATAAATATTTTATTGGCAGTAAAGTTCAAGTTGTTTGTAGTGAAGATAGGGAATAATAAATCCAGCAATTAATTTCTTTCGATGCTTTGTTAGAAGTTGAGCAAGTTACAAAAGCTACAAAGTAGGCTATCAAACAGAAAATTGCACAAGCGACAACTATCGATGTCCAATCACGAAGTTTACCAGCAAAACTTCGTATAGAACCGGATGACCCTGAGGATGTGGTAAGTTATTCAATAAAATTATCATTTCCTAATGTTTTCCCCTTATTTATAAAATTTATTAGTTTTTATACATAGAATGCTTGCTACCAACATTAATGGTGTATTTGACAAAACTGATTTTTTTATCTAGATAGTCTTAAGTTTGTCTCTTGCTCTCTTTGCCACTTTTGATAATTATTTTTTGGATGACTACTACTTAATTTCTAGCTCCATTTTCCTTTTAATTATTATTTTTCAAAAATTGAAACAAAAAAGATTTATAATTTTACTGCGTTAAACTCAACATTACTTACTACATTCCTGGATTCTGTGTGCGTTGTGCTCCATCGTCTTTAGTCTTTTCGTCGTTCATGTTGCTGTGCCTGCCATGATACTCCGTCTCTCTCAGTCTCTGCGCCTCTTTGGCTGTATCTTCCAATGGAGTTTAGGTATAATTTGTTCATTCTTTGTTCTGATTCCTTGTTTATTATGATTTTTAAATTTTTCAAGCCTTAGAATTTTTATTTATTGAATTATGTTTGTAAATTGTATTTACTTGATGAAACTTGTAAATTCTTTGTTTTGGTTCCTTAAGATTTTTTTTTTTTATTTTTGTTTGTAAATTCTTTTTATTTGCTGAAATTTGTTGTCATATCATTAAGCATTTTACCCTCAAGTTTCGAAGTCAGTTGTTTAATATGCATGAATTGTATATTAGTTTTTAAATCATTTTAAAAAAATATAAAATTTAATTTTATCGCCGGATTTACCGAGAAAAAAAATCCGATGGTAAAAATTACTAGTGAAAATATTCCGACTGTAATTAGCGACGGACGAGAAATTTGTCAGTAAATAATTACCGGCAAGGTTTATAACAACGTCGGATTTATTCCGACGATTAACACATTACTGGCAGATTTTTTGGTAATTTCGCAGGTAAATTCGACGGTACTTAGTATTTCTCTTGTAGTATGCGAAAGTACGAAGTGCGAACTGCGAATGTCCCCCTCTGTCGTCTTGGACTTTTCACCGTCTCTCTCTATCGCTGTGAGTTCTCCAATCTTCAGTAATTCAGTTTAATTTTTTTATTTTATTAATTGTAAATTTATAATAATTCTAAATTGTTATATTTTACTATTTTGGATTCTGAATTTTGGTTGTTGAGCATAATAGATTTTGGTTGATATAATTGTCAAAAATAATAATAAGTTCAACTTTGGATTTTAGATTTTGATGACTAGAGATGTATTTTGTTGAATATAATTTGTATTGTTGTTTGCTGAAATTTGGATCCTGAGGGTTTGTTTATTCTGAAAATCGGTGCTGAATTTTTTGTTTAGTTTTATTTTGGTTTTTTTGTTTGAATTTTTAGTGTTTGTTCTGAGAATTGGTGTTGAATACTTGATTAAAACTTAAAAAGTAAATTTTTATTTTGTGATTTTTTAATGATAAAAAATGAAATGTGAGACAACTTTATATTCTGATATATGTATCTATATTCATATATAGATAAATGATTTTTTGAAACTGATTTTTAATATTTATGTAATATTATTATATCGTTCGTTATATACAAATGACAAAACTCTTGGTTTTATTTTTGATTATTCATGCAAGATCTAACTAAATAGACATTCTTTAGTAGTTTTAATTATTCCTTAGCTTAATTTCATATATTTTACGATAGGTTAAAGTCGCATTTCTAAAACGTAAGAACAGTATAGCCAGTATTATCCAGATTTAAGAAAGCTA
>NC_029792.2:106149714-106150487 GCF_000816755.2 Arachis ipaensis | reverse complement strand
TAATTTATTTTATTTTATTTAATTTATTTAAATATATTAATCAATTATTTAATTTGATTAAAATAAATATCAAATTATTTAGGGATAAGTACGATTTTGGTCCCTAACGTTGAGGGCCAGAATCGAAATCGTCTCTATTCTAATTTTCGATTTAAAATCGTCCTTAACATTTTTTTGTATTAAAATCATCCTTTTAATTTTTCTTGGACAAAAATACCCTTACCACTACCAACATAATTACCTCCTTCACCACCACCACCACCAACTGCCACTCCACCACCATTATCTGTAACACCCTACTACACAGTGTTTTATGCTTAAGTCATAGAACAGAGGTAGTGTGGTATTACAGACCTTTAATAGTAAGGATATACATATAATACTGAAAGAAATAAAAGAAATAAAGCCTTGAAACAGAGCGGGTAAACAAAAATCGCAAAATAAAAAGCGCAAATTCATAACCCATACAAAGTTAATTTATCATAACTCTTCATGTATTGAGTCTTTTCAATATTTAAATTATATTCCTTACATATTTAATTTCATTTCTAATTTAGTAGATTGAGTAACAAAATAACATCGATGATGGTTGTTGAGTATCTTCTTCGTCTTTTTAACTTACCTCCTTTTTTGTCGGTATCATGAGTAATTATATATAATAGTGTTTATGCATAAAAGGTAAATATAAATTATATCATATTTTTTCTTAATAAAATTTTTATTATCTATCTTAAAATAGAAAAAAATATTGTAAATTACTTTAAACCAATAAG
>NC_029792.2:106147780-106149376 GCF_000816755.2 Arachis ipaensis | reverse complement strand
ACTATAGAATTTAAAAAAATATATAATTATTTAATGATTATTTCATTTAGTATAATATATTAGTTTTTTTAATCAAATATTATCTTGGATTTGTGATGGACTCGAACATTTTAACAAAAAATGTTTAAAAGAGTGCAACCCTTCTTAATTGAAGAATTGGTAAATTTATATGCTTATTATAATAGTTAATACCTTAGACAAAGATAAAGAAATAAAATGAACAATTAGGTAAAAAAATTAGCATTTTAGAAGAGTTTAAAGATGACACACTTAAATATTGGATGATTTTTTATTGTGTTTGTTCTAATTATTTTATATTTTACTATTTTTTGTTTGAGGTTTTTCAATATTATTCTTTTGTATCTTGGTATTTTTTAAAAAAGAATTTGGTCTAATATTTTTTTTAGTCTAATAATATTTTTTTAGAAAATAATACTAAATTAAACATAAGATAGTAAATTTGATTTTTAAAAAACCATATTAAAACTGAAGTTATGTTATGTTCTGCAATTTAGGAGAGTATTCTTATCCTAACATGATTTTTGTTTTTGCTCAATAATGCATCAATCTTCTTTTGTTTTCGAGTAACTGTTACAGTAACCGTTAAGGATGTGTTTGGCAACCACGTTAGAAAAAATAGAAGTGTGTTTAAGTTTTTTAAACGTTGTTCTTTGATATTTGGCGACTTTTTTTCTCTGAAGGCAAAAGTGATTTTGTATCCCAAAAGCCCGTTCACTTGAAGCAAAAAATTATAACTTCTCCGTTTACGCAACGTACATTTAGAGTTGTTGTTGATTTTCTCCATAGTTTTTTTTATCACTTTTAATACTTGTTTTTCAGACTTTGATTTTTTATTAAATTTTTTATTGTAATTTTGTTTTAATATGAATTAATGATTTTATTAAAAAAAAAAATACTAAAAAATATAAAAAAAGATTAAATATACTTAAAAAAATAATATTATAATTTAATATTATATTTTTTAGTAATTAATTAATTATTTATTTAGAAGTGATTTTAACTAATATTATCTAAACAATATTTATTTTATTAAAATCAATTTTAATATAAAATTAACAAACATAAATCACATTGATATAAATTTACTTCTATCCAAAATTAATTCTACAAAATCACTTTTATTTAGACTGTAATTTCACGTAAATTTAAATACACACTAAATAAAACAAAAAATGCGCTACTGATATAATCCATGATGGTGCAGCGTTGCATGTTTGACTTGTGTAGCCATTGGTGTCACAAATAAGTGATAAATCAGAATGATCTGCCACAAATGGCATGTAACTCTGGTTGCTGTGTTTATTTTTATCCAATGAATTAAAATTCAACACATTTTTTCCTATTTATAATAATATGTGACAAATCAGAATGATCTGCCACAAATGGCATGTAATTCTGATTGGTGTGTTCATCTTCATCCAATGAATTAAAATTCAACACATTCTTTCTTATTTATAATAATATGTGACAAATCAGAATGATCTGCCACAAATGGCATGTAACTCTGGTTAGTGTGTTCATCTTCATTCAATGAATTAAAATTCAACACATTCTTTCCTATTTATAATAATGATC
>NC_029792.2:106145254-106147704 GCF_000816755.2 Arachis ipaensis | reverse complement strand
GGATAAGAAACTAATATTGAAGAAGTCATGTCGTTTATAGTCTTTATCACAAACATGACTAATAAATAAAATATAAAAGAAATTTAACAAATTTAAAAAGTAGAAAAGTGAGCATTATAATTTGAAACAATAAAATAATAGTAAAATGACAAAAACAAATTAACGTGTCAGAAAACACTAAAATATGTTTCAATATTAATGACAGCTTTACCAACAATTAAACTATCAGTAATTAATTTTATCCAGGATTAGACTGTTGATAAAATTATGTGAATATATGACTCGTTAGAAAAATTCAATCAAATTTAGTCGAGGATTCGATTGTCGATAAAATTAAATTAATAATATCAATAGAAAAGCCGTTGGTAATATTAACATTGACAAAATAATTTTAAAAAAATTAATATTTACCTAAACAAACTGTCACTAATTTTAATGTTGTCAAAAAGAGATTACATATTTACCGATTCCATAATCATCGGTAAATTTTAAAATTAATTTATCATTATTAAATATTACTAACGGTTTATCCGTCGGTAAAATTAATATTGACTGAAACTCTTTTTTATTTTTAATTAAATTCATTCTATGTTAAAAATTTTATCCTTCAGTATCTGTTGCATATTGTCAAATAATTTATAAACCATGAAATTTAATCAAATGTATTTGATAAATAATAAAAATGACATTCTAAACTTGTTACATAATATGGTTCACTAATCACACACAAAAAAGTGATAAAAAGTATAGATAATGTATAATTATAAACTATACTACTCATAATATCATTTGGGCCGTCATCACTGTAATAATGATTCTTTGGGCCATTATGGAACTCATCTACAAGGCGTTTGTTGGGATTGCTCGAAGGTGGACGTGGCAGAGCATGCATAAGAGGATTGGAGGTGGGAGTAGTGTGGGCGTGCAACTAACGCATTGTTGGAAAATTCGTTCTATATCTACTAGTACAGGGAGTACATCTGGCTCAACTGCTGGCACATCTCGTCAAATTGGGTCATCATGCGGGTGATCTCTCCCTCATTTCTCTGAGCTCGTTCTTTTAACTACTGCTACTCCTACTGAGACTTGGCCTGCAACACCCTGTGCTACTCTATCTACTAAGTCAGCTCTTGGTTGAGCAGGGTAACCTGCTTCCAGATGCCTGTCCTGGTCGATTTGCTAGCAATGGAGAAGTTATCAGCCTCCGAGAACTGTGGGACATGTGTGCTGAAGACAGGGCCTATCTCGTAGATCCTTCCCCTCTTGTAGCCACCGATCATCTAGATCTAGATTTCATCCTCCGAAATGAAGGAGGGTTCTAGACTTCCCTCACAATCTATATCTGTCGCTCCTTATCAACCCTCGATAACTCTCTTTGAAGAGACCCTAAAAAAATGATTGTTAAAGTGTTAGTCATTAAACTACAAACTTGTACTTTAATTGATTCTTAAGTAATCATTAAACTAATCATTAAACTAAAGGTTTATGTGAGCATCCTCAGAGCGCTTGTCGACCCACTTTGACTGGTCGGCTTTCCTGGTATGGGTCCTCATAAACAACTTGCTCATACAAGGCTTGCGACCTAGCTTAGCCTCATATCAAAAGGAATACTTGATGAATGTGATATTATGTAAGTTATATTGTGTACTATTGTTAAAATGTTAAACACATACCATCTTCTTAGTCGTGGCCTTGTAGGTAGTGGATCCCCCAATATGCACTAATCCTCTAGTCGTAGATGTTCGACTAGCTCGTGCCCTGACCCTAGTCTCCCGATAGTCCGTCGTGCCCTAATAATCTCTGAACTGCTGGAGGATATTATCCAGGATCCAATCGGTTGGAGCATTCTTATTGCGGATGTCTGATAACATCTCCTAGAGGCACTTGGCTGCTCTATACTGCCAAGTCCGGTAGATGTTTAGTAACTCTGAGGGAATGATATTGAAGTGTTGCTGCAGCAAGAAAAGAGACTGCAATTAATAACATTGTAATTAAACAAAATTATAAAATGAAAATAACTTGGTTACCTTAAAAAAGTCCCACCAAAGTTCAATGACCCACTCTGGCACCTAGCTAAAATAGGGTATGAACCATTTATAGTGATTCTTGAACACTTATGTAATCATGTCTGTGCCATTACGCGCCTTATGCCAACTTTTAAAAGACACTTAATAAATATATACACAATTAAATATTTAAATTCAAATAGAACTACGGTTGATTAAATATAAAATCTACCAGATTTTTCCATCCTATATGAGCAGGATATGCGTATCAGTGGCAATGAATTCCCTACCCTCCTATGTCTGTGAATGTGGAGTCTGTGGTTGAGACGTCTCAGCCTGCTAAGGCTGAGACTGGTGCTGAGGCTAAGATCATGCCTGCAGCTGAGGCTAGAACTACAGTTGCGACCACCACCATTGCCACTACCACCCCCCTGCCCCCGACGC
>NC_029792.2:106144255-106145147 GCF_000816755.2 Arachis ipaensis | reverse complement strand
TATTCCAAATAGAATAATAAACACTATTGATAACACATTAATAAATAATTATATATAAAATAAAAAGATGTGCACGTATAAAACTGTTATATACAGTCATAATTAAACACATTACTTTTACTCAGATGTCTTAGAGGAGTGAAACATAGATTTGGCATCATCATCCTCTTGATTCTTATTGTAACACCCTATCACACTAAGCTTCACCTATAGCTGTGAAGCAAAGGCGATAAAGCATCACGACAGTTCTAAAGTTGCATACAATAGTATATAATCAAGAAATAATATAACTAGAATCCCGATGAAAGGAATAAAAGATCAAAGACTCATAGAATAAAGATACAATGCGTGAAACGTTCACACATGATAACTAAACGCGTTAGCACGAAAGGTACAAAGCATAATATATAAAGCCTTATAGATAGCTCCAGGATACATAAGGTAATAATTAAAGTAAACAAGATATATATATGTATAATATACAAAAGAGAACTAGTCACAGCCTGCGGAGTTTAGGCCGGCCAGCTTAGACAGAATACAACAGTTTGAAGTTTAAAACAACAACATCCTATCACTCAAAGTTTTCAGAAATAAAGCCTCTAAGGCAACAAAATACAATAATCCCAAAAGTGAGAGAATAATACATCAAAATAAACGAAATATAAAAGATAAAAGCGATTCTCCACTCTATCACCATCCCGCAAACTCACCGAGGTGGGTTGTGACCTGCATCTAGAAAACAACAACAATATATATGGTATGAGAATCGGAGGTTCTCAGTATGGTAATAGTCCCCAATAGATAAGATATAAGGTTCTGGGAAGCCAGAGGCAATCCTAGAACTTCACATCGATACAGATATTCAAGCTTAATGAAATATATATATATATAT
>NC_029792.2:106135210-106143931 GCF_000816755.2 Arachis ipaensis | reverse complement strand
AGGTAAGAAAAGGATCATAGATACCAGATAAACAAGAGTATATATATATATATATAGTATACAAAAGAGAACTAGACATAGCCTACATAGTTTAGGACGACTAGCTCAAACAGAAAATACAATAGAATTTTTGAAATAAGTTAAATAGCAACGTCCTATCTCTCAATGTAAGCCTCTAAGGCCACAAGATACAATATACAAAAGTGAGAGCTACTATATTAAAATAATCAAAATACAAAAAGATAACAAGAGATCCTCCGCTCTATCACCCTCCCACAAACTCACCGAGGTGGGTTGCGACCTGCATCTGAAAAACAACAACAATATATGGTATGAGAACCGGAGGTTCTCAATATGGTAACAGTACCCAATAGATAAGATATAAGGTTCTGGGACACCAAAGACAATCCTAGTACTTCACATCGATAACAGGATATTCAAGCTTAATGAAATATAAATAAAGTAAACCATAAACAGGGTAATCTAACTTAAGGGATTTCTAACTAATGCTAGTCACCGCTATCCCACAGCCTTCACCAACCTACCCTCCATGCGATCCCATCACCACCGCCTACCGAACTTCCTTAATACTAGCAGAAAACATAGGTAATGCAAACAAGTAAAGCACAAGTAATATACATATACAACAAATAAAACAAATAACAAGTAGACATGTGATTCATTTAGGCATAACAGAAATTAAGCAAAGCAACAAGCATATAGAAGATGCATATGATGAATGCCTGTCCTATTGGTTGTGATATCACATTGTCGGTTCAAAGTTGCCAACCTGACATATCCTTTCGGATGTAGCCTTTCTGCCACATCAGGGATATAGTGCCATGCACACTATCGTTCCAAGGATATGGTGCTTGACACACTTTCATGCGCATTTCAAGGATATAATGCTTGGCACACTCTTGCGGCAGAGAAGGTTATGCAAGCGGGATACTACCTCAGCCCTCACATCTGAACGTAAGTGGGATTAACCACCATCCTTACGCCGGCACCGTGACCTCAACAAGTGGAATTCACCACCGTTCTTGTCCGAGGTGCATAGTTACTTAACAAATCAAATATATCATAATAGATATCCAATCTCAGTGATCACTGCTTATAGCACACATTCATTATTCTTTTCCAGTTTCCAAGTTCATCATCAATATAGTACTCTGCCAATTTACTCAACTAGTCCATCCACAGTACTTTCCAATCCTAAGTCACCGTCGTCTAAACTCATAATAGAAAAATTATCTAATTTAAGTCACCTAACCCGTCCTTACTAGTCTCAAAGCCCAATTATGAACTAAGAGTCCTAAATAGACATTAAAGGAGTTTAGAAAGCTAAATGAACCATTAAAATGTAAAAAAATAAGTTTTCAACAAAACAGAGATCTCGCATACGCATACCCCTTCTTGCGTAGGCATGGGTGTCAAATCGCCAAGGTCGCGTACACGAGCTACGTCTGCGCACGCAGACACTTGAAACAGGAAGGGGAGGCTGCATTGCGTGTTACAAGTCGCATATGCATGCTTGTAAAGATTGACATTCTCATGTACGTATGCCAGTGTTACGTACACGAGAGTGCTTGGTAGCAGCCAGTCTTTGTGTCGCGTGTACTATTCGCGTACGCATGCTTTGAAGAAAATTTTAAAAGCTGTATAATTTAGATTTTTACCCCAAACTTTAAACGCGCATAACTTTCTTGTTTTAAAACATTTTTCACCCATTCTTCAAACGTTTTAAAGCTCTCGGACCCAACTTTCATTTAAATTAATTTGATCAAAATAAGGGGTCTAGAGACCAAGTTATACTTTGTCAAAATTCATAAAAAATAAGGTTTTACCAAAAATTTTCCAAGTCCTTTAGTTTTTCAAAACTCAAACCAAATCTAATCAACCATACCCAAAATAACCCAAAGATTCACACCAAATATTCCTCAACCATTCCTCAATTATTCCACTACCTAGACCATTCCATGATGTCCCATGTATGCAACATCCTTATACGTGTGCGACTATTTGTGTACGCAACCATTTACTGGCATGTGAAACAAATTTCACGTTCCACATGAATGATGCATGCGAGTTTGCATTTTCGGCTTCCTAAAGCCCCTCATTTGCTACGATTGTAAGGTGGAGAGAAGAATAATGAAAGGAGGCTTGGACGTTCACTCATATTAATTTATTTTTAGTCTTTTAGTTTATTTTTCTAAAAAGTGAAACTCTACCTTCTCTTTATGGTTCTTAGTTCTTCATTAAGGCTAAGTTTAAAGTTAATCCCATTGCAATTTTCTTTAATTTTCTGCAAGACTAAAATTGTAATCTTCGTTTTCTTCAAATTCTAGTTGGTTTTCATTTCCTTTTCACTCTCATTATGATTTATGTTATGAATGCTTATTAATTAAGACTTTTATTTGAACTTAATGAATGCGTTTTAGTTATCATGAATTTATATTTATTTGAGTGACTTTTATCTTTTCTTGTAATTTTAGTGAATTTACTTTTGTGTTTTTACTTATTGCAATGCCGAGTTTTGTTTATGCTTACTAAATGTTTGATAAAATGCGTATAGTTAGTAAGGAGTAAATGTTTTACTTGGCTTAAGCCTAGGACCGAGGAGAATCTTGAGTTACATAATTGCTCTTAATTAGTGGTAATTGAGGTGGTTGAATGACCTTAATTAACATAATTTTAACTAACTTTTCATTTTTAATAACAGTCAACTAGTTAGGATTTTGTTAATTAGGGTGAAAAACTCTAATAGACTTTACTCGTTATTGAAGATTAATTTATTATGACAGTTTCACCTGAATTTCATTTATAACTCGAGTAATTAAGATAAAGGTTCCAAGAATTACAACTCTAATTGCTTACTCTTTAATTTCATTTATATTTTAACTACATATTTTCACTTAAAATCTTCCTTTATTCCATACTCAATTATGATTTACTTTCTCAAAATACGACTCGGGTCTAAAGTTCTGGCCTATATTTTGAAAGTTTAATAACTTTTCCCACATCTAAATTTGATTAGAAGTGGATTCAAAGTTACTACTATGATGTTACAATGTTATACTCTATCCTATTTCTAAACCACCTGGTGATAGGAAATATTAAAACTATTAAATCATTCGGTAGGCATTATACAATGGTAGGGTTCAAAGATCATTTTCAAATGAGATAAAACTACTCAATTTCAAACAAGATACCTTATTAAAAAGTAAGTATACAAAAAAATTTAAAAAATTATGTCATTTTTCCAAGTTTATCAAATGGCCTCAAATGAGAATTAGAAGTGCATGAAATATGAGGAAGAACTTAGAGAAAAAATTGCCAATGTAGTAATACCTTTCGAGATAAGAACATTTTTCTAATTGATCAATGAAAGACAATTGGCTGAAGATTATTTGAAAAAGTAAACAACAACATGAGCAAACTTTTGAAATTCCATGAGAATGGATACAACAAAGGTATAATCCACAAAAGTCTATATTCAAACCTCAATAACTGCAATACAACAATAAAAATCCCCATGACAATCACAAAGAACTACTACACAACTTGCGCAAGTTGTGGAAAGCTACATGGGAGCCGCTTTTACCTATTGCACGTATGCTATAAATGCAAAAACCTGGACACATAGTGTTCCGAGGGTTACCTGAAACGTTGAATTGATCCTGAACGTGAGGTTCAGATCCTTTTGTATGGCAACGTCCGACTTGTTGATGCCAAGATGCCGCCTGTCCGAGTTCCTCGTGAGGAGGTGGGTGGTGGTACTTGCAAGAGTCTCTAATGCTTAAGTTAGCAAGGGATTTAGGCAGGTTTTTAGTAGATCAGAACGTGAATATGCCTAAGAGATGTCAGTGTATTTATAGTAGAGTTGATAACCACCTTTGTTGGAGTAGTTTCACCTTTATTGGTAGATGACCGTTCCCTTTATCTGGGGAGTTACTGAGATCTATCTTTTAGAGAAGATAGAGGTAGTAGAGAGATTTGCGGAGGCGGTTTACCTATTTGGATAAGTAAACCAGTTCTTTGTCGACAAGTTCGACCTTTTTAAAGAGGTTGGGTACGGATTGGAGGCCCCCTTTACGGATTGGGCCTTTTATCATCGGGCTTGGCTTTAGTTGTTAGGTCATGGTATGAACACATAGCATGTGAGTGTTTGCAAGTTTAGAACCGCAATGCCAATGACACCTTTTTTTTTAGATGTCTCAACTACTCCTTCTTCCAATGATTTAATTCAGAATAAGTGTACCATAACAAATGTTTATTTAATTATACTTTTTTATTCGGGTGCTACACATTTTTTCATTTCATTATGATAGTACAGCTAGGATTGCATTATATTTATTTGAGTTGGAGTATGATTTGATTGTTTCAACATCGTCCTCCAACCTTGTTGAAACCCATACTATTTGTAAACAAGTTATTTTCCTTTGACAACCAAAACCTTACCCTTGATCTTATTGTATTGCCTCTTATCGAATTGGAAACCATACTTGGATTAGGCTGGTTATCTGAACATAAAGTACTGTTAGATTGTTATAACCATTTACTCAAATTCATGTCTAATACCCTATAGCACCCATAGTATTCATCAATTTGTATCTTTTTGTTAGTAGATGTGTACTCTAGTTAGTAATAGTAGACAGATTTACTAAACGAACTCATTTATTTCTTATTAAGGTAAACTATACTGTGGATAAGTTGACTCAGTTTTATTTATGAGAAATATAAGATTGCTTGGTGTCCTAACTACAATAATATCCAACAAAGATACAAGGTTTACCTCAAGATTTTGGGTCATTTCAGATATCCTTTAGGACTAGATTAAATTTAAGCACAACATACCAGTCTAAAATAGATGAACAAGATGAAGGAACCATGCAAACTTTAAAGGATATGTTACGAACATGTGTGTTAAATAATAAGAAAATTTTGGGTAAAGTATTTACCACTAATTAAGGTTACCTATAATAATAGATACCAAGCATGCATAAGGATGGCTTCGTATGAAATTATTTATGAAAAAATTTCAGTCACCCTTATGTTGGTTTGAGTCAAGTGAAATAAGTTTGATAAGTTTAGATATAGTCTTTGAGACTGCAAAACAGATAAAGAAAATTCAAGAACGGATTCAAACAGCTCAAGCCCACAAAAGATTTATTTCAATGCTCAAAAGAAACCATTAGAGTTTTGAGAAAGAAAGCATATATCCTTTAAGGTTACCTCCATTACAGGTAGATCGAGAGTTATCAAAGTAAAAAAGTTGAGTCATAGGTACATTTTGTCTCTTCTAAATTCTAAAAAGAACTAGCTAGTAGCCTATTAAATAACTCTCCTACCTCAATGGTCAAATTTTCATGATTTTTTTTCATGTATCACAATTGAAAAAGTATTGTTTTAATCTAAATCATATTTTAAAAATAGAACCTGTACAGTTAAAGAAAGACTTTACTCTATCATTACATCTAACTCGAATCATTGACAAAAAAAATATTGAGGAATACATGTGAAAATTAGAGTCACAAATGCAATTAGAGTATCGTAACCTTTCTAAGGTATATAAATAATTTTGAAAATAAAATTTTGCTAAAGAGGATAGTGTAACAACTCTTTTTGGTGTAGTGAAAAAAAAAACCAAGAAATTGATCTCAATGACAAACAAAGCTGTCAATTGTAGCATCACACCTTTTTCTCCACTATCTCATCACATTAACCACCCATGAGACCTCCATCACCATTCCCGCATCCCTTCATCTTCTCTTAATACCTCACCTTCATACCCAACTCACCTCGCTACTTTTTCTCAACATGGTATTCATATCAAAATTTGAACCTCTCATGTATGCATTACCTCAACCTCGTATCCTTCTTCCATATGTAAACCACTCTCAACCCGCCTTCTACATAAACTATGAAGCCTTCAATCCATAACCTTACATGCACATTTATTTTGTTTTGTCCTTTTAATCTCATTTTTTTTTATTCCGTCATACAAAAAAAAACTTAAAAGTCAGTCCAAAATCAAGCTCTACATGTATATACCTTTTTCTTTCACTTTGTCTCCTCTTACACTCCTCAAACATACACACTTATAACAACATACGTAGTATACTTATCAAACCTGGCTCAACCTGCCCATTCAATTGGAAACTCGGTCATCCAGTCATTTGGCAAGGTTGAGCCACTCCTTGGATCACTCCTGCATCAACCCATAAAGACCCAAGTTGACCCACCTAATTTTGAAGAGACCCAGTGACTCGATCGATTTATAAAACTCAGACTAGGTCATGTGTTTTATCTATTTTTTTTAAATAAACGACATCCTTTAAGATGGATTCTAAAACCCTAATATGTAATCTCAGTCATCTTAGAATCACATACAATGTCTGTCTTTTTCAAGGACTCAAACTCTCTCATCTCTCTCACTGAAACATGCAACGTCTCTCAGGCTCTCCAAAACTCTCGTTTTCACTCATACTCACTGGCGTCAGATCGTGTGTTGCTGCCTTCCCTAGGCTCATCGTCACTGGCGGCAGAAGCAACATAATCAGCAATTGGCCCTCACTATCTTTTTTCTTCGATGCCTTCCCTCCACCCGTTGTCTTCTAGCTTCGGACCTCATCATTGTTTCCTTTTTGCTGGTCTCGTCACCAAGTCGCTGTGGATCGTGGTGGTTGGTGAGTCCCTGCTTGCCCCTGTTATCTCTTTTTTAGTTTTTCCTTGTCCCTGTATTTGCCATGTTGCTAAATTGTAATAATAGAGTTAATTAACTTGCCACATTTTTCTTTGTCCCTTTTCAATTTTTAGGAAATTACAGCTTCTTACACTCTTTTTAACTAATAAATTAATTTGTCATGTTCCTAACCAATTAATTTACTATGTTACTTAACTAAATTTTGTTACTGTAAATTACCACTGAACTAGCATTGTTGTAAATCATTACTAAATTTTGTTGCTAATCACATAACTTTAATAGATACCTTAGTTTTTGAGCTAAATTTTGTTGGTTTATGTCTTAAGAATAAGGAGTTGTTGTTTAGATACTCTTAGCCTTTAATTATAATAACAGAGTTGATTCAGCATTAGACTGATTTATAAATTAGCTAAATTTAGAAATTGTTGTTGTTTGAAAATTTTGATGGACTCATTTATAAAATAATTGAGTTTACATTTGCTAGAGTTGATTTAGTATTAGACTATTTTAATTAGTTTGTTAATCACTAATTTGCTGATTTATTTTTCTTTTTTATTTTGTTTTGTTAAAAATCTAAAAATATCTTCATCACAATCACCATAAAAAATACCACTATCTCAAAAACAAGTATCATCAACCCCTAATATTATCTTATCTGTTAGTCCTAAAATTGTTGTTCACATAGTGATAGACAGTGTTGCAAATTATGTTGTTGCCAGAAGATTATTAAAAACTAAAGTTCTTAAATTCTACTAGTCTCCTTGTGTTGTTCATTGTGTTAATATTGAAAAGTTAAAAGAAGTAAGTGAGACGATATCACACACACTTTTATTGCATTTAAAAATTATGGTAACCTCTTAAGAATGGACAAGTTCAGCTTACTTCAAAGAAGCCAAAGCTAAAAAAGTTTATAGATCAAGTCTTAGATTTTAAATTTTGGAGTCAATGCACTGATATAGTTAAGCATACTAAGTCACATGTTTGTGTATTGCGTAGTGCGAAAAGTGAAGATGAAGCTAAAATAAATTTTCTTTATCAAACAATTTATAAGACTATAGAAAAGATAGTGAAGAGATTTCAAACAAGAAAGAAGATTGTGGAGCTTTACTTAAAGATTTTAGATACTTATTGGGATTCATAACTTCGCAAATAATTTTATGCTACTGGCTATTGGTTAAATCAAATTTTTCGATTCAATGCTAATGAATTTGAAAAGTATAAGCAAACGACTTTTGGCCTACTAGATATCATTGAGAAATATATTTATGGTGATCTAGATTTAAATTCTAAGTTTACAAGTGAGATGAGAATATATAGCAATGTTAATCAAGATTTTAGAAGACGATCTGCACTACTCAACAAAGCATAGTGATGCCAGGTAAATATTTGAGTAATTCACATGAAAAAATAGTTTGGGGTTAAGAATTATATAAATGTCCTAAACACAAATAGATTACACGCCATGTCCTAAACACTTTTTATATAAATCGAACCAACTTGTTTCGATGTATGCTATTTACATATAAATCGAATCAATCAAATTTGATTTAGTTGGAGACACAATAAATCGAATTAATCAAAGTCGATTTATTAGGAAAAGAGCCAAAATACTACTAAATCTAATCATTCAGAATCGATTTATAGTAGCATTTGGCAAGGAAAAAATTGAATCCTATGAATTTGATTTACTAACAATTACATCTATTAGCATTACAATGCTATGCCATCAATAGCTTCATATTTCTTCACCGATGTGACATATTTTTATCCAAATAAATACAATAATTTATTTAGTGATAAAAACTAGTACCACTATTATTGCAACTAGCTATTATTAAAAGAAAAAAATACTCATAATAAAACAAATATATCTTAATTTATTTGTGAAAATATTAAAAATGATTTTTAACAATTTATAGCACTAAATAATACTCATTTATAGTATTACCCAATATAATATTCTTGAGAATATAATTTTTTAAAATATATTTCTTAATTTTGATCTTTTATGTATA
>NC_029792.2:106130199-106135187 GCF_000816755.2 Arachis ipaensis | reverse complement strand
TGATATATACTTTTAAGAGTGTGTGAAAAAAATAAAATCTTAATTCAAAAAAAATTCATACATATATTTAATTTTCTTTTTTATTATTAGTATAAACCGACCAAAATTCAACAAAGAAAATTGTTTTTTTTGTACACAACAGAAATGGGATCAAATTAGACCACATAAATTAGTTGTATACAGTTATCCATTTATATAAATTATTATATTATATACATAAAGATATGTCATATCGGTGAGAAAATATGAAGGTACTGATTGATTAGCATTGTAGTGCTAATGAATGTATTTGTCAAATGCTTGTTACTATAAATCGATTGTGAATGATTCGATTTAGTAGTATTATGGCTTTTCTCTTAATAAATCGACTTTGATTAATTCAATTTATTGTGTCTCCAACTAAGTTGAATTTAATTGTTTCGATTTATATAAAAGGTCTTTAGGACATGGCATGTAACCTATTTGTGTTTATGACATCTATGTAATTTTTATCCATAAACTATTTGTTCATGTGAATTACCTTAAATATTTGATTAAGTTTTATCATCTTTATTTATTTGTAAGTTATGATTGTAATTCAATGTCTCTTTTGATTTAAAATCAATGGTGGGAATCTTATGAAACTCGAGCACCAAATTTTAAAAAATTAACTATTCGTGTTTTAAGTCAAACAGATGTGAGCAAAATTAGAGTATTTTTGAACACATCCATACAAAAAAGAGAAATCAGTCAGAGCATAAAAAAATTAGTGATCTTACTTTCATCCATTATAACTTGAGGCTACAACAAAGGTAATTTCTTAATTATATACCTACTTTGATAAGCATAGCACTTTATAAAGTATTGCTTTTTAGAATTTAATTGTTATAATAGTAATTATATAAATTAATAATATCAAAACCAAATGAAGAAGTAAAGTTATGATCCAATTTGACTTGATGTATTTGATAACCGTTCGAATTGGATATTAAAAGATTAAGCACCATTCTTAATTCCTGACCAGATTGATGCTTTACGAAATAATTTGACAAATATGTCCATTCAACTAACTTTAGATGATCATGATATGATTTTCAATAGTTTAAACATTTTAATTATCAATTAATATTATGAATTATAATGAATTAATATATTATTTTTTATATTAATTTGTGAAAAATACACAAATATAGATCAACCGAATTTGGAAAATGATCAAGATGATGACGGATGAAGAAACAATTCTATCGAAGATATATATGCAAATTAAAATGAAGGCAATGTTGGTCAAGCTCCAAATTTATCCGACAAAGATATAAATGCCGACTTTGATATTAAATTTTGGATTTAATTTATGGATTGTGTTATTTTTTGCTCTCTTATTCATTTAAATTGAAGTATTTTGTATGTGACTAGTTTATTATCTATATTTGCATTATTAATTATATCCAAGAAGTGATACATGATTGTTATTAATGTGTTTGTGAAGATATTTATTTAATTTTTATTTTTAATTTTATTTTTATAATTTTATATTATTATCTAATTGTGATAGAGTAAACTGGTTTAATCAGTAAGCCATCAGTTAAACCAATAACCTAATTAAATCAGTGATCCGATGATCCAATCGTATGACTGGATCAATTACCGATACGATTTTGATAATCATGATATATAGTCTCCCTTAACTCCTTATGACATCCTATGTTAATTTATCCTATGTTAATTTGTTGCAACTTTGGGTATTACATTATTCTTACTAAATTGTTGCAGATACTAAAGTTTTAATTTTGTTTGTTCTTATCCTACTAAATAGTTGTAGGGTCTAATACTTTAAGAATAAACTATCATTTTTACTCATTAACATTTAAAATATTGATAAATTTACCTATAAAAAATAAAAATAATATTATATCCATAAAAAATAGATTTCAATAAACAATAATACACAAATACTCAAAATTACCCAAAATTTTCAAACTACTTCCTTCTAACATACTAATTTTAAATTCTAAATCACAAATCTAATATCAATTCTTCCTATTCCCCAATCTTTTATTATTGCCCAAGCTTCCTCACAAACATCTCCAAATCCTTTGTCTCTAACTCTTTTACCCCTTTATCGAAGGACACCTAATGACCTACTCTTTTTGTGAATAGATAATGTAAAATGGGTTCTCTAATAGCAATAGTAACAACATGTGTGCCTTTTGACGACCACTTCTTTCTTTTGAAGTTCGTTTACTTTCATTTCGTTTGTTTTATCAACTTAAGTTTTATCTCTTGTATTGTATTATTAAGTTTTAACCATCTCTAATCAGATAAATGATTGATTGTAGTGGGTATTATTATAGAACAAAATAAAACAAAATTAGCACATGATCATCACCAAATCCAATAAAAAGAATTGGGTGGTGGTGAAGAGCTGAAAATTGAAATGGAGTAAAATTAGAGTTGTGAATGAAAATTTGGAATTAAATTAAATTAGAAATAACAATTTAAAAATTTTAGACCGTTGTTTTAATGTGTAGGTAGTCATATTCACTAGAGCCCATCTTTTGTAGATATAACGCCAATTTTATTTTTTTATAAGTAGTTTTATTGAATAATAATGGGTATTTGCTACCCTATTAGAATTTCAAGACCCACTATAATTTAATAATAAAGCCATCAAAGCATTAAATCGTAAATAAACTACCATTTTTATTTATGAATATTAGATTTATATAAAAAATGATAAGTTAAAAAAATTGGTTTAGGGCAATCTTATAATAAGAATTCTCTTTTATTTTATTTGGGTAAAAATGTTACGATGTATTTTGAGGTTTTTATATGTTTTATACATTTAAAATAGGTTTATGTTAAAATATTCTTAATTTGCCGGATTATTTTGTAACGTCCAAAATTTGTTATTATTTTTTTGTTACGAATTAAATACTCTTTTCAGAAATTAAAAAAACTTGGTAAATATTTTCAATACATATTATCAAATTCACACGCTCACAACTCTTATGGATTTTTAAGGAAAAATAGATAAGTGTACACCCGAATTTTTACATGGTGGACAGTTGTACTCCTCAATTTTTTAATGCGTCATTTGCACACATGAATATAAAATTTTGTTGTCAATTTTATCTTTTCGTAGCCTGAGTAATTTTTTTGGTGGTGGTGGAATGGCAAGGTGGCACGGTTTTTATGTGATGTGGCCAATTTGGAGTGATACAGTGGAAAATAAAAATATTACATTATGAAATTCGTTGAAATATTTATAAGAAAAGGGCATAATAGAATCACCTGTTCATCCTCTTCCTTCTCCAATTCCTTCGAACCCTAACACAGGGTGAAGAAAAAACCAACCAAAGTTGCAATCAAACTCATAAGCAACATCTCCCAATCCTACTCCTACAACCCGATCAATGCCACAACCCAAAGTCCCAAACGTTAACTGACCCGGCAGCAAAGTGAAGCAAAAGTACCACCTCCTAATGGTTCCCAACAAGAAGGTCAGAATGAAGTGCCCACCCAGCAATCTAAGAACAGTCAGAAGAACAAAAGAACGTATAAGAGGCCAGCATCGAAGGTCAAAGGTTTGTGCAAGGAGGAAGGAACGAGGCACCAAAGATCTTTTTTTCTCGTATGGAACCTGATTCCTCTGATTCATAAGCAAAATCAGAATTCACATACCTCAACAAAGAAACAATCTTTCAGGTTCCACTCTGTAGCAGAATCAAGCACTAGAACCACTGGCACAAGCATGAGGTATGTTCTTCCTTTCGCGGAGAGTGTGACATTTTGATACATTAGAGTTTACAAACCCCTATTACGACAGACAGGAAGAAGATGTACAGAGAAAAATGAAGAGAATGAAGGAAACAATTTTTTCGACCCTGTGTTAGAGTTCTTAGGGTTCGAAAGAATTGGAGAAGAACGAGGATGAACAGTGGTTTCATTGTGCCATTTTCTTATATTTATTTTAATAAACTTAATAATGTAATAATTCTATTTTCCACTATGTCACTCCAAATTGGCCACATGACACAATACCGTGCCACTTGGCCTCTACCATCGCCGAAAAAATTACTCAGGCCACGGAAGGGTATAATTGACAACAAAATTTTATATTCGTATGTGCAAATGACTCATTAAAAAACTTGGGAGTACATCTATCCACCGTGTGAAAATTCGAGTGTACTTTTGTCTATTTCTTCGGATTTTTAATTAATCATAAATAACCTAGATTATTGACTAGTGATAATTATGTTCTGTAAAATTTATTAAATAACATAAATGCGCTAAAAATATATAACATTAAAAATGGTTTAATTTAATCAATTTTTTTATTTATGTTGAATTTTTCTAAAATTGTATCAATTTGATATTTTTGCCAAAAAGTTATAAATTAATTTTCACAATAAATAATAAAAAATTTACAAATTAAAATAATAAAAATGGCTTTATTTACTAAAAGTAATAGAAAGCCATATGAATAGTACAGTAGTCCCATGTATGAATGCCAATTGATCCTTTTCTTTATAATTGTGTAAAGAACACCGCAAAATCGTGAATAAACTTTTGAAACAATTTCTTGGGGTTTGTATTAGATTCTTTCTCAGCTTTTTCAACGAAGACAAGAGGTAGAAGAATCTTTTTACTTTTATTGGTTGCTTCCACAAAAAAGCAGATTTCCACACAACACATAATAGAATAAAAGATCAAGATATAGATGAAAAAAGGTGATTGTTCTTCCACATTTGGGTCATTCATTCACACCAGACAAAGGGGAGTTTTTATATATAAAATTAAATAAAAGTTTTATTATACTTTTTGTTTAATGCAATTAAGCAACAACTAGACAAACGGCAAGCCTAATGACCTTACAAAGAAAGAGACATAAAATAAGCAAAAAGAGACATTAAATTCCCTTCGCTTCTCATTCTCAAGATAGTAAAACGCCACTTAAAGTATATCTTTTTGTTTTTCTTTTAAAAAATCATTTTCATTCGTTAATT
>NC_029792.2:106110035-106129663 GCF_000816755.2 Arachis ipaensis | reverse complement strand
TCCCTTACCCTAATGCACATGTTCGATCTCATTTTATACTAACAAAATCAATAATAACTAAAATTTTAATTTAGATTTTTGTATAAATAGAATCAAAGGTTATATTATAATTTTACATATTTTGGGATTTAATAAGTCTTTGTAAGAACCTCTCTCTAGCTCATTCATGTTATTCCTATAAGGACTTGACACATCTTTATTTTTGTCCCTATAGTGAATAATTTTTACGGATTCCTTTTTAGCAGTTTTTTTCATCGTTAGAATGATGGTGTATAAGAAAGGTGTAAAATTAGTAAATTTTTTTTTATTAAGTATTGACTGATAAAAAAGTTAACTCCAGCGGTGATAAAATTGAATTTTACTTAAAATTCTAGAGTTAAAATTGAAATAAATTAAATATTAAAAATATTTTAAAAAATTTTCGAAAACTATTGGTATAAAAAGTATACTTAACCCTAAATTATAAAATATGCTAAATTAAATTATATATCCTCATATCTAATTATAAAATGATTAGGATAGATATGTAAAATTTCACATCACTTAAAGATAGAAATAAAACATGCCTTATAAAAATGTGAACGTCTCTTTTTTGTGGACGTATTTTGATGAGTTGAGCGATTTTGATTTCTCTATGAAGAACAAAATCGTGAGACTCGGTGTCAAAGCAAACAATATTTTCAAGTAGGTGGATTGAGCTGTTCAAAATGATATCAAAGCTAATGCCCGAATTCATGTGCCGGCGAAAATATTTTGGTCCTATTAGAGATAGAATGTAAAGTATTAGATTGATTGGAGAAAAAATAAAATATGTCTTATAAAAATATAAATACTTTTCTTTTATGGATGTATTTTAATGAATTGAGTAATTTCTATCCCTCCATGAAGAATAAACTATGATACCCAAAATACTAAAACCGATAATATTCTTCAACGAGTGAGTTAGACCGTTACAAAATTCACTCTAATTTTATTATTTATAATTTGTATTCATTGTTAGCATATTTTTTACCCACCACATATATATTACATGAATATGAAAAGTCAATTATCAATTATCANNNNCTTTAATAAAAAAATATATAAAATAACATGTATAAATATACATAAATATGTGACTTTTGTTTTTGAAGAATTTGCGTTTTTTTTATTGCATAAATCAAATATTTAATTATGTACTATTATATCAACAAAATGCTTATTATTTCAGTAATTTATTATTTTAAAATTCTTATAAAATAATATAAAATCTCTTAAATTCACATTATTGGGCAAAATGTTGTTTTATAATTGAGTGCAATCTAACTGATATTTTATAAGTATTTAATCTTTTTTTTTTTTGGTTGAAAATGAAATGGCATCCCCGTGTCTGAACAGGGTCCTACTTCCTTTGGTTACGTTGATCTTGTGCTTATTTTACATTATCTCTTACTTAGGTTACATCTTTGACCCTTTATAGTTTATAGTCTCTCAAATTAATTATTAAGGCAAACATCTATATATCCATATCTTTTTTATCCTATGTGCGTTTAAGATAGACTTTTTTTTTTCTTGTAGCAAGGTTATAATTTTTTAATTTAAGTCTCATCTTGTGGATTGAATACATAAAAAATCTAATGATACACTGCAGAGGGATTAGAAAAAAAAAAGGTGAAGTTGGAAAAGTATGAGAAGAGATCCGATCCCATATTCACTTTATAGTTTTAGTGTTACTGGTATTATTTGGGATTCCAACCTTGGACATTAAAGTTCTCCACATTTACTATCAAGTCGTTGTATACCTGTTATTAACTTATTATATTAAGTGCTAATAATTTTATATATTTTATAAAAAGTCTAATAAATTGTAATTTATATATTGTTGGAAAAATTTTAAATATATCGAAAACATCAATGTTTTAATTGTTAATAAAAATAAATAAATATTATTATTATATATTACTAAAAAACATTTTAAATTTTAGTAACGGGACTTGCTCCCACAAGTTTACACATAGATCCGTCCCTCTAACAGCCACTGTTTAATTTGGACCATATATTATTGCTAACGTGAAACTGACAATGGTATTATTTACACAAATTTTGCATTAACTGAGATTCTATCTTCTTTTGAATAATATATTATAACTTGTAAGAACAATAAACTAAATCTTTCAGTTACTGGTCCAATATTCGAATCCAAGTAAAGCAAACATAAATTAAACAATAATTCACCTGCTTAAGTTGGTAGTTAAGATGGACTTTGATGTCACATGACAGTTTTAAGCTATAGAATTGATGTCACATGCTAGATAGTTTGGTTAGGAATTGAATTTTTGAGACATCAAACTGATCAAAGTTATCAATTCTGGATGGTCCCCTACAAAAGAGGTGGAAAAGGGTAAAAGCAAGTCATAATAAGTAATGGAGTAAAATAAACTGGTGATGAATTGATAGATTTAGTACATTAAAAATGTTAATGGACTTGGTTATAAATTAAGGCTTGATATAATATCAGTTTTATGAATCTGAATATTGTTATCAATGATGCTCTGCAATCAAGTTAATTATTCAATGAAGTTAATATAACTTAATTTACGTCTACGTATTACTATTTTTAGATGTAAAAAAAATTTGTATGTGTAGCATAACTATACATACAAGCTTTTTTTGGTTTACAAGTCTTACAAGTTGGGTTAAATCCAACAAAAACTACGCTCACCCAATTCAAGCGTGTTAAACACGTGCGTTACCCAACCATTTTCAAAGCGCGCTACTCACCATTATATGAACGACTCTTCTTCTTCTTCCTCGATCAAATCCACAACCGTCGAGATTCAAGGCACATTCGAAAACTCTGAAGAAACTTTCAAATTCCTCACCAACAATCGACGAAATCAACAAACAAACATCAAAATCTCTATCAAAAAACACCAAAAAGAAAGAAGAAACATTATTGAAGGTACTATTTCACTGATTTTCTAGGTTTTTCAGATTTCTCTTTCTGATTTCGAAGGCGAAGTATTATATTGTCGTATTTCTCTTTTATTAAGTAGATTCATTATATGATCTTTGTTTAAAGTTGATATTAGTGTTCTCGTGAAACTATTCAAGTCGTTTATACTGTTTTACGTACTTTTAGTGAATGGTTTAATGTATTTTTTAATCTGTTTTTGTGCATGTTTGCATGTTTTGAAGTGAGTTTGTATATATATAAATTTTGTATTGTATTTTAAGTGAACTCATATTTGAGTGTATATGGCCGATTTTTGGGTGTATATCAATCGAATTCGAATGTGACTGGTGCTTCTAGTGACATTTTGAACTTAAATATCATTTTGAACTCATATGATGCCATGTAATAAAAAAAAATACAGGTGTATGTGATTGATATATATATATCAAGAGTATTCAAGTGCAACTGGTGCTGTTGTACTTGTACTTGACCTTGTAGTGTCATTGTATGCATGTTTGGTTGAATTGAATATCACTTTGAACTCGTATAATGTCGTGCAATCGAAAAAATAATAAATGTATATGTGACTGGATTTGGGTGTATGTAGCTGGTATTTGGGTGTATCTGACAGTTATTTGGGTGTATGTAGCTGGTATTTGGGTGTATCTGATAGTTATTTGGGTGTATATTGTTGGTATTTGAGTGTATGTGGCTGGTATTTGGGTGTATGTGACTGTTATTTGGCTGGTATTTTTATCTATTAATAATATTTTTTATTCTTTACAGTAAAAATAACAAGCAAGAGCCAGGGTGAAAAAAAAAATACAATGTATATATATATGTTAGACTAAGTCAATTTTTCCTAGTATAAATATATTTTATTTAAATGACTCTCCTTTTACTTTGTTTACATCAAACTAAGGACTTGAGATGCTCCATGTAACTATTGAATGAACAATTTGAAAAAATGAGCGAGGCAAAGAAGGCCATCGTTCGAGACTTAGGATTTGGTGGTCTCATGTACATCCCGGTAATGAATGTGCCACACAAACTGTTAAAGGAGTTGGCTAATTCCTTTAATTTGGACACAAGGCACGGTTCATTGAAAATTAAACAAAAAAAAAAAAAGGAGTTGCCCTTGGTCTCAATGCATCAGGTAACTGATTACAGAAAACCTCTATACTTGCATTCTCTTTAACCTATTCTTTGTAATATATTAATCTGATCTCATGAAATCAAGAAATAAATTTAGCCGTATATGGCTGATATTTGGGTGTATTTCAACTTATTTGGAGTATAATTGGTTTTCTTTTTTATAAGAGACCTATTTTCTAAAAAAGTGAGTTTTAAAGAACTTTCTAAGGAGAACAAAGAAATTTTTAGAAGGTTCCAGGAAAAAACATTAAAGAATCTCACCGATCAAATGATGGATATCGGTGTTGACAACGATTAAGATCGCCTAATGTTCAAGAGGATTTTTGTCCTCTATATTCAAATGGCGTTCTTATTGCCAACTACCATAAACAAAGTATCTCCTGTCCACATGGCTCCAATTTTTCGACTAGACAACATAACGGAGTGTAACTAGGGCAGCCATGTCTTCAATTTCATCATCAAATGCATAACCAATTACCGTTTGAAAAAGAAAAAATCAATTGATGGCTGCCTGTATGCCTTGATGACAGTATATTTTCATCTAACAAAACACACAGACAAGAAAGGAGAAGCAATCCCTTGACTGCCCTGGGTTAGCCATTGGAATAGGGAGCTACTGGTTCCAAGGATCAGAGCAGAAATTGATAGTCATATGATATCATTGTTGTCAAACTCGCGAGTTAACTCGTAAACTCGTACGAGTTAACTCGTAAACTCGTACGAGTTTACGAGTTTAGGTAGTGGAATCGAGTTAACTCGGACACAAACTCGTTTCTGGGTAGACTCGGGTAAACTCGGCCAAACTCGCGAGTTTATTCACGAGTCAGCGAGTTTGCTTTGGTTGGCTTTTTCGCCAAAATAGCGCCGTTTTGGGCCCAACAAAAAAAAAACAAAGGCAACAACCCACTAACCCTAAACGGCTAAACCCCCTTTTCTCGCATTCACTCTCTTCTCCAAGCTCTCTTCTTCTTCGCGTTTCGTCATCCACGGTCCATCCCTCACCGCCGTCCGTCCCCAGTCCCTCGCTGTCGTTCGCTGTTTGCCGTTTCCCAAACCACCGTTCTCTCCCTCTCGCTCTCTCATTCAGCTTGAAACACTTTCACTCTCTCGCAGTCTCGCTCCCTGTTCTGCATCGAAGAACGCAGATTCGTGGAGCACAGCACAACACAGCAATGCTAGTGTCAACCACGCTTTCGTCGGTCGTCGTGGAGCACAGCACAGCAACACGCCAATGCCAGTGTCAGCTATTCAGCTGAGCCTACTCCATTCAGCCATCTCAGCCTTCAAGTATGTTTAAAAATAAATTAGTTACTGAATTGAATCAATTCATGCATTTGGTAGTTGGTACTTGTTAGTGTGAGTTTAATCCATTCTGAATTGCTGCATTTTGGAATTTGTAGTTGTTACTTCTTATTTGTTAGTGTGTGTTAGACTGTTAGTTGTTATTGAATCCGAAACTCTGAAATAGTGAAATATGAACTTGTTGTAGTTGAATCTGGTAATTTCTGTTATAGCTTTCTTTCCGGTATTCAAGAGCAGATCTTGTTTACTTATTTTTATTTGCTGTATCTATGAAATTTTTCTTCATTTTTCAAGTCAAGTCTTCCCTCAGGTGTTGTTAATGTTAACTTGTTATAATTGAATTTCATGTAACTATGTAAGTTTGGTATGTTTTGTTGAAGCAAAATCTTATCCTTTAGCATGGCTGTAATTTTTATATCACTGTAAAATTCCTCAACAATATGATCCTTAAAGTAGAATCTTATTTGTATTTCTTTGTTCTTCTAACCGTCTATTACAAGGATAAGTGGATAATTTTGCTTAATTATTTAGTTTGTACTTTGTTGATTTAGGGACAAAAATACAAAATGTTAAACATGAACTTGAAAGAAATGATGTTTCTGATGAGGATGGTGAAGATGATGATGTTGATGCCATGGAAGATAAAGATATTGGAGGGTTTCAGTTTTAGACTTTTAGTTTATTAGAACATTTAATTGTTGTTTTGTTGTTTTTTTTTCGTTGTGTAATTGTGTTATATGATGCTTCAATTGTGTGACTGTGTGTTTTATGTTGAACTAGATGCATACTTATGATTTGTGAAGGATTTGAATGTGTGTTCTAAAGTACTTGTTATAATTTTAGTATTATGTTAATTTATTACGTATTTTGATGTTGAAATTGTTAAGTTTGATGTCTATATTTGAGTAAATATATATATTATACACGATATATATATATATATATATATATTTTTTACAAAAAATTTATAACAGGTAAACTCGTACGAGTTGAGTCTACGAGTCGAGTTTAGATCAGCTCCACGAGTTTACCTAGACTCGCGAGTTTGACAACCTTGAGTCATATGGTAACTGACCAGAATACCTTCTCTAATTTGGGTATATTTTAGTTATGTAGATGGTGTAAACTAACGTTTCGACTATTTCAGGGCATTGTCAAGAGGGCGGAAGCGAAAAAGAAATTGAAGAAAATGAAAAAGAAAGAAAAAAACAAAAAAACAAAAAAGAAGGTAAGATCATCGGAGAGTGATTCATCGGAGAGTGAATTTGCTTTTTTCTCTGAGTCTGAGTCTGAACAAGACTCAGAGAAAGCAACAAAAAAGAAGGAAACAACCCTCCAGGACAACTAAAAAGTAAGTAATATTTTTGGGTATATTTTGTCATTTTTAGGGTGTTTTTTGCTAACAACTATTTGCTCTCCAGAATGGTATGCAGAAAAAGGAAACAGATTGTGGATGATCCCACTTCAGAAAGTGAAAGTGAATCCGATGATGAGTAAGATTTTGAAATTGTGATTGCATTGCTTTCTTTTTTGTTTATTATCAAAATTTGATGTATTAACAGAGTGTTTCTCAATTAATTTTAGAAGTGAAGAATTGTCACAAATAATTAAACAAAAATCAAAGAAAAAAATTCAGACTCTACCCAAAAAGTATGCACTGCTTTCGGGAGTATCTTATCCTCAGTTTTGTTGTGTTTGTCTGATTCGTACTTTTTTTATTTCCATTACACAATCCAAAAAAAGAAAACACATTGTTGAGGATTCATCTTCTGAAGAACAAATTGAATCCTATGATGTGTAAGATACGTTGTAAAGCTATCTAACCCTTTATCATCAAAATATTATTTGTTAACATATTCTTTTGCATGTACTATCAGAACTGATGTAAGAATTGAGGAAATAGAAGAATTCTTCAGAGAATCAAAAACAGAAGAAAACCAATGAAAATGTTGTACAGGGGTATGTTGAATTTGGGTGTATATTACCGATTTTAATGTATTTTTTGTTGTTGATAATTGTTTTTGCTTTCCCAGGATGAAGGAAGCTGGGCTCCCATTGACAGAAGGTCACTATGACTCGTCCAAACATAAGATCCTTTATTTGATAGAATTTTGAGATCCTGATTTAATTAAATAGTTTTTTTACTGAATGATGTTTATTCTATGCTTAGAATGCCGGAGGTGAACTTAGAAAGCGAAAATGATCCTTTGTTTCAAACATAAACAGATCAAAGCAGCATAAACAAACCCACAGATAGTATGTAATTTCTGTTTCTAATACCATTTTCTTAATTCTTTTGTTATCATCTGCTTCTAATTTTGTATATATATATATTAGAAAAAGCCCTTTAATGTTTTATTAAAAAGAAAAGGACAGGAAAAAAAAAAGAAAAATCTGCAACTGTGTAAGTTCTCAAAAAACAGAGCCTGTGTTTTTTTTCAATGCTTCAGGTATATTTTGACATTATTTTGGTGGATTTCAGGTTGGGTCTAGAAGAAGAATTGGTCAGTGACCCAGCTCAACAAAAGATTATCATTGTTCTGATGGAGACACATTCACAATTTGAACCACATGATATGTGAGTTTTACAACTAAATTTCAATCTTCTAATCATCTATTTTAAGAGAGTTTTTTAACTTTTTATTTTTGTCTTGTTTAGAGTTTCGATTCAAGTATGCATGCCTCCGTCGCAGACAACAGCAGCAAGCCCTATACAAAATGAACCATCCCCCGCAAAGTCTCTGAGCAATAAAATTAGCAAAGAAATAATTAAGGAGTGAGGAATAATATTCGGGTGTATTTGGTTACTATTTGGGTGTATTTTTTTCCTATTTGGGTGTAGCTCATCTAAATTGAGGTGAAATTATTTTTTTTATAATTTAAATCCTTTTCTTTAACCCTGCAGCACTCCGCAACCCCAGCAACCTACTGAAAGTACACCCACAGTGCCAGTAGCTCCTTCAAAAATGTAAGTTCTACACAATATAACTCTTTTTTTATATCATTCCTCTATTATTATTCTTATAGTATCTTATATGTCAACACGCAGTAATTCACCCCCTGAAGCCACTGCTGCATTGATGATGATCGCCAACACAGCATCCTATGTACCAAAACAATTTCTGGTGCCATCATTCAGCTTCGGCTTCACTGATTCGAGTCAAGAAGAAACACTGACTCAAGAGGGGCGACCAGGATCTGAGAAGGGAAAAATTCCTAAGACACCAATACTAATTGAAGTATTAGAGGTGCTGGTGGAGCAAATTACAAACACTGGAGTTAAGGCAGCATTGAATTTTACAGAGGATAAAAGTCCCCCGCTCGAAAAGCAGCCCGCCAATCAAATTTTTGAAAAGTTTGAAACTCCTGCAAAAAGGAAGGAATTGTTGGCCGACATGAAAGAAAAGTACTACCTTTGAGCCACACATGTAAAGATCTACGGGGATGGAGGTACTAATAAGTGGGAGCCGATGTGCATCCTCAATGCCCAACAGCCAAGGTAATTGTCAAAAATCCACTTCGCATCTCTAAAAGCTTGTACATATATCAAAGCTTAGGTAATATTAGAATAAGATTAATGATTTTATTATAGGCTGTGACTGCAATATTGATTGATGTAATTAATTTGGGTTTTTTATTTTTCTAGATTGTAACTGCTATGTGTCTGATTCTAAACAAACAAAATATTAAAAAATTGGAAGAAAAAATTTACTGTCCCCCCCGACTATTGTGATAAGGTGGATTGAACTCAATTGTGGGTGTATTTATGTAATGTATTCGGTGTATTAAATATTTCTTTCAGTTTTACACAAATGCTGCAGAACATGGTTATTGGGAATCATGAGGGCGGCGAGTTCTTACAGCCAAAAACAAAAAAGCCGTTTAACATTGAAGACTACAAAATGTTCATACCTTTTTTGGATCTGAAAAAATTGGCATCCCATCCATATGTAAGTTTTTGTTTCTAAAACTTCTTATCACAATTCTTTGGTTATGTGCCAATTAAACTAAAACACTGTTCAATGTGGCCATACTTCAGATATTTGCACTTGTTTGCTATGTGGAGCATTGGTGGTTATGGATGACTGATGTTAGAAAGAAAAATTTTTGTATCCTTGACCCGTATCACAAGACGTGTCCCTCCAAACCCAGAATGAAGCTTAATAAATTTATTGTAAGTTGATTCTTTTGTTTGTATTTTAATATTTGGGTGTAGTTCTGTTCAAAATAAGGTGTAGTATGTGATCCTTTGGGTGTAATCAGGTATTAAATTTATTATTTCTTATATTTTGCTTTGTTTTTTGTTTTTAGGGGTACGTGATTTCTAGAATGAGGGTATATGCCAGGAGGCACTTCTCAAGAAAGACGATCGTGAAATTGAACCGCCATACATCAACATTGCAGGCCAAAAAACGCAGTATAAATCTTTCTCTCTGAAAATTGTGTTTTTTTTTGCTGTCCTATTTTAATTTGCTAATTTTTTTTATTTTCAGCTATGATTGTACGATTTATGTAATGAAATGGCTTGAAATAATCGAGTCTCAAAACATTAAAAGGGGTAGATATAACTGGGAGAATTGGACACAGGTAATTGTGTTTAAAAGTATATAACTCTCTATTACTTTACTAAATTGACGGAGTTCAGTAAAAGAATATTCTTTTAAACTGTAGGCAGATGTGGACTACTTTAGAGTTGAATATGCTTCGCATATTCTGTTTCATGAGATGAATCAAGACAAAGATAGAGCCATCAAGGAAAGCGAAGCAATAAGATTGTCCAAGCCATCTGCAGTGTTATTGAGTCCATATTGTCAAATAGATACATATGATATTGACAGTGATTAGTTTGAGTGGTGTGTAGTCTTGGAATAGTTTGAACACTTTTTGTAAAGTTTGTGTATATTTAATCCAATCTTATTATAAATTATTTTTGTATAAATAAACTGTATGTGTTGTATTCAAAAGCTGTCTATTACAGGTTCAAAAAAATCAAGAAAAATAATACCAAACATACTAATACGCCGAATTACTTTCATAATACACCCAAAATTAACGGGAATACACTTAAAATGAGTGCTTACATATTTTCATGGAAAAACCAACCAAGAGTTGTGGGAATTCAGAAATTTAAATTGTTAACCTCTTTAGGAAATAAATATTGTAAATTTAAAACAAACAAATATAAACAAGACATTAATTTCCAGCACAAACAGTAGCATCTAAAAAATATAAAAAAAAGAAAAATGTCAAAAATAAGAGAATGCAGAAATACACCCAAAAAATTTATCGGTACACCAAAATACTGTCACTATACACCCAAAAACCTATCTCTAGCTGTTGGATCTCTGAACTGATAATTCATAACATGTCCATGATATTGGCTGAAATTTGATTGCACCATTGATGCGCCATCAAAAAGGTTTCACATATTAGCAAAACTATTAACAAAATTAAACTCAATTACCCCCTGTTTAAAGAACATCACTTTTACCTCACTTAGAGCTTTCGTTTTCTTTTTCTTTGAGGCATTTGTAATCTGTTTGTCCAACTTTGAACCTAGTCTATTTTTGGAACGTCCTCTTGTTCTCACCCCTGGAGGGCTTTGAAGCTCGTTAACAGATTCCAGGTTAGCATTTTCGTGAGATAACGAACATGTCTCCTTCCTTTTGGCTTTCAGTTCTTGCATCTCAACCACGACGTTATCGTAGGCGCGGTGCAGAATGGCAGTGAGCTCCTTGGATTCTGATGCAAATTTGCATATATTTTGCAAACAAAACACCAATTCGTCAAACCTCTTGCTTCTTGGCTCTAACAGTGGCTCGTCGTGGCTGCTTTTGATGTGTGTGTCTCCTCTTTACGTTCTTGCTCCATCGTTCCAATATGTATCTCGGTGACACTTTGTTTACTCGTTCAAAGCTTAACACACTTAGGGCATGGCGGCACAATATCCCTCTTGACTCAAATAATAAGCACTGGCATTTCACTTGGGCTGCTACCGAGTCGTATGTAACCGCAAACTTGTTGAATGTTGAATTGGAAACTTGTTCTACAACTTCGTATACTGTAACATCCTAATATTCGAATCCTTATGCTTGAGTCATAATTCAATGATATTACGGTGGTACAACTCACAGGTGGATTTTTAATACATAAATATAAGTATAATTGAAGGAATATTAATCGAGAAGCCTGAAAAGAGTAAAAATAAAATCGCGAAGTAGTATCACTCACGTAACGACAACTAAGAGATAAAGCATGAAGTCGAAAAGCGATATAAGGATAAAGACATAAATGAGATTAAGAGATGGAAAACATAAAGATATATATAACATAAGTAAATAGCCATTAGTCGCGACCCGCGAAGTTTAGGCCGGCTAGGGTATAATATGAAAGTAGTTGACAACAGAAACTCCTAATCTCTCCCAAAAGAAACATAAGAGCCTCTATAGGCAAGTTTAAAAGAGTTCAATACATAATAAAGCTTTTCAAAATAAAGGTGGAGAGATTCTAAGCAAAATATAAAGTAGAGAATATAAGGATCTTCGCCATCTCTCAGATGAACCACAGCTCACTTCTGAGCACCTGGACCTGTATCTGAAAAATAAGAGATATATACGGAATGAGAACCCCCAACCCATGGGTTTCCAATACGGTAAAAGTGCCAAATAAATACAATGCATTGTAATAAAAACTCACTAAGATCCTAAACTTCTTTTCACCAAATATTCACCCTATGTGCTAACTAGTCCATAAACAGGAAACCGTCATAAGGGAATGCTAAATCTAATTCATATCTTTCATGCTTCCCAACTTTCTAACTCTCCAACAAATCAGAATCAGAATCATAAGCCAAATCATCACCAGTTATTTTGTCTCAGCAATTCTATAGCGTTACCTCATATCCTCACCTAGAGCAAGTGAAATCACATCACTGTGTCTACTCAGAGAGCTCAAATTATCTCATTATCAACCTGGAGCAGTGAAATCACTTCACTGGGTCTACCCAGGGAACTCAAATTATTCCACTCTCTACCTGGAGCAAGTGAAATTACTTCACTGCGTCTACCCAGGGAGCTCAATTTCCTCATTCAATAATCATCATCATTATTCAATTATATCATTAATTCATCTCGTCAAGAACAGCCCTCAGCATCAACCGACACCAGCATGAGGGACCTTTCAGTTGTACATACACAAGCAATACAGGCAAGTAATACACAATAAGGTACAAGTAGAACAAATAGCACATAATCAGGTAATATAGCATATATGATATAGCAATCCAAAACAAATAGGCAAACCCAAACAATTCAAACATATGCAAATGATGTATGCCTGCCCTATGGCTGATGATATCATCTGTCGATGATATAGCCAACCCGACACGTCCTGGTAGCTAACCATGGACAGAAACACCCATCGCGGAGCAAGTAGGTTTGAGATACAACCCCCTTGCTACTACCCGCTCAACCCAGAGCCAGTGGAACAACCACTACTGCGGCTACTACCTAGGCGGGTGTTTAAAAGCTCAATTTAGAGCGAGTGAAATCACCACTACTGCCGCTACTACCCAGGTGTCACAGTCTCTGACCTGGAGCAAGTGGGATGAACCACAACCCTTGCTACTGCCCAGGTATCTCAAACATATATTCATTCAATCTCAATTCATATTATCAATCTTCATTGTTACCAAATCTCAAACATTAACTTGGAGCAAGCGGGACGAACCACCACCCTTACTACTACCCAGGTATCACAAATACACATTTATTCATAATCACCCTTCATTATTATCAATTCTCAGACAATGACCCGGAGCAAGCGGGACGAACCACGACCCTTGCTACTACCCAAGTATCACAAATACACATTTATTCAAAACTCCATCATTAAAGTCATTTATCATAATCCTCCTTTCCCATCTCATACCCGGAGTAAGTGGACAACGCCACTACCTATTACCCGGGGTCACACGTCACATTCAATATTTTTCCATCATTATTCATTTACCACATTCATTCATTAATCATATACGTATTTCCGGCATACTCGCCATATGTTCAAACCTCATCCATCAATCATAATCATTTAGTCATTAATCAAATACATATACATACTCAGCCATAATTCAATGCTTATCACAGCTATTCGGTTCATACTATACACAACACTTTCACTATCATCCTCAGCAACTCATATAACCATCATTTCTCATCATTCATCATTGATTCTCACTTTACTTTATCCACAAGTTACCACATGTCCTAAATTCTTTTCATTACTAGGCATGCTATAAAGATTTAGGACTTAGAGGATGAAAATAGAGGCTTAGAAGTCTGAAATTTGGCTTTAAAAACTCAAAATCAGCTTTGGGGTGAAAACAGGGTCACGCGTGCGGGTCGCCCACACGCACGCGTGGAAAGCAGGAAAGTTACAGTGACGCGTACGCGTCTCCCACGCGCACGCGTGGATGGGAGAAAAGCCAAGTGACGGCTGCGCGTCAGCCACGCGTACGCATGGGTGCGTTTTGTGTCCCAGGCATAAAACCAGCACAACTCCGGCACAACTCTCGGAAATTTTGGCTGGGTAACTGATTTAGCCCATCGACGCGTACGCGTCAGCTAGATGCACGCGTTAATGGTGAATATTTGAAAACGACGCGTGCGCGTCAGCCACGCATACGCGTGGGTGTGCGTTCTGTCAAAAATTTTACTAAGTTAAAAAGCTGCAGAATTTCATTTTTAAATCTCAAACTCCCACCACACATAACTTCTTCTATAAAATTTCTTTTTCAGCCATTTTTGAACCGTTGGAAAGATATTTGAATAAACTTTCATAAAAATCCATTTTTGAAGAATTCCGAACTCCGTGGACCAAGTTACGGATCGCCAAAGTTGGTCAAAAATCAGTTTTTACCCCAAAACTAGAAATCACCAATTTTTCCAATGTTCACAAGCCAAATTCATTTCCACTCATCCAAATGACCACAACCCAACCACATTTACATAACTACACTCAACCAAACCAAACCTACCTCCTCTACACAATTTCATCCAAAACTATCAAATTCCACACCTCAATTCCTTAAACCTTATTATTCAATCACCAAACTAATTATTCACACATTCAATAACAGAAATCCATCCAATCTCTTATATCATCACACAACACACATATCAACTTACCTTCCTTATTTCTTTCCGGCCTCCGGCCCAAAATTCACGGCCTCCAGCCTAAATTCACAATTAGATGCATAATCCACATACCAATATTCATTATTCAATTCATCAAATTCTCAACACACCAAACATACAAATTCACACAATTCTCAATTCAATAATCAATTCTCATTGCATAACAACTATGCATATTAGTACCAACCATTTACACAATCCAAACTTAATCCTAGGGGCATCTAGCCTAGGAATTCTCATCACACCACACGGTACTTAAATGAAACTTAAACCATACCTCTTGTAGCCAAAATAATTGAGCTTCTTCTTGAGAGCCTCTACCAACCCTTAGCTCCAAGCCTCACCAAAGCTCCTCAAGCAATATCAATCTTCCAATTGTGCACCAAATACACTAACATAACCAATTTTACATATATACATCAATCTAGGGTTCATGAAAATGATAAATCACAAGGGTTTGAGTACTTCTTACCTCAGCCCATATGAAATAGGGATAGAACTCACTTAAAATCCATGTTAGAGTACCCCTAAACAACCAAAATCACAAAATTTCAACACTAACTACCCAAAAATGCATAATAGTGAGGAATTTCGAAAAATGGGCAGAGATGAATGGGATACTCACCACAAAACTTAGATAAAATTGTAGAGAATGAGAAGAGCGACGCGTGACTGCAAACGGCTCGTCAATCGGAGTTCCGTAGCTCATGTTATGGTGATTTGAAGTTGGAAGGCTAGGTTTCCTTCCTCTCTTCTCTCTAGCCGCCCCTACCCTCTTTCTTTAGGGTAAATGAGCTGAAATGCTCATAACTAGTGTTTATATATGTTGGGTCTTGGGCCCACTTGGGCTCGATTCACTTATTTTTGTCCGTTGGCCCAATTTTGGGCCAAAACCTTTAAGATTAGAGTTTTAAATCGCATTTTAAATATTTCTACCTTCCCTAATTATAAATCCTAATTTCTTAACCTTATTTACTTATAATCACTTTTCTCAGCTACAGTACCAGACAGATCTCGGCCGGTACTGCTGGTCAAAACTCTAGTGCGCATTTTTACGCAAAAAACTATGTTTTCCGACTCAGAAAAATCCACTGAGTCCAAATATCATATTTAAATTATCAAATTCTGATTGCTAGTTTTTCTAACCATATTCGCTCCTATTTAATTTATTATTTAATTAATTACGATTTGACCGGATTTTACATATACCGAATAGCCTAGAGCGGAGTTCGTTGATCTTGTGATGCAATTCACCTTCCCTCTGAATTGTGCTTGGACTTCCCTGAACTTTTGGTGAGTGTACACCTGTTGAAACTGGGCTTTTATTGAGGATTTTGTTGCACACAGTATGACGGTGTGAAAATCTACAGCATCTAATTCTCTCTCTCTTTGCTCCCTGCTTCCGAGGCAATTATCGTATTGTTTGATGAATTGGATAAGTGAGCTGTTCCGCGTAATGAACTTGTTAAAAAAGGCATGCATGCTCTCGCTCCTTTGTGTGCTTCTCATTTCGACCCAGAAGTGGTGATAGAGATAAATTGGAATCCATATATGACAGTCTTCATAAAGCTCTGCAAAAAATACCTAAATCAGATTATAATACACCCAAAAACATGCAATTTACACCTCTGCTGCAGATTTTAAAAGACATTACCTGAAAGCCACTTGTTCTCCACAAGACCATACTTCATCAGAAAATCATTCCAATTCCTATCAAATGATTCTTTGGTATGAGAGTTCCAAACAGCATGGCTCATTTCTTGTTCGATTTCTAGGTGTCCCTTGTAGCCACATACACAAACGGTGAATTGTTGTGGGCATACAAGCCTCGATATCCCTTTGCACCGATGCGCATTGATCGGTGAGAATCCCTTTCGGAGCATTTCCACCCATGCAATGAAGAAAACATTCAAATAACCATTTGAATGATTGAATATCTTCGTTTTTCATCAAAGCGCATCCCAGCAGCGTTGACTGACCATGGTGATTCACCCCAACAAAAGAACCAAAAACCAGATTATACTTGAAACAGATTACGGCAAAACAGAATTAAAGTCGTTATATACACCCAAATAATAACCGTCTACACCCCAAAACATCCAATATACACCTCTACAGTAGATTTATAAAACAACATTATTTCAACATCATAAACCAGAACAGCATATTACCTGTTTGTATTGTAGGTGGTGTTGAATGAAATAACATCTCTGAAATACTCACAGGCAGCCCTGTTCCTTGCATTTGCCCAAAAAGCAAGCTTAATCAACTGATCTTCCTCGAGTTCGAGCTCGAAAAAAAAATTCTGATTCTTCTCTTTCTTAATAAGTATTTTCCGAATTCTTTTGCATCCTCTAGTTTCAAAACATTCCGCACTTCTCTCGTAATGTAATTTCTCACGTATTTTTCAATAAAATTTAACTCGCGGTGACCCCCGACTGCTACCACAAATGATTGGTAAATTTTGCTTGGTCTGATACCGGCTTTCTCGTTATTATCTATTGTACAACGCACAGACATGCTTAGTTCCCTGTGTTGTTTAAGCATATCTGCTTGATTTCCATAGCAAGGATGTGAATGACGCAACACAACCTTAGAAATGATCCAAACATCGATGTCCTTCAATATGTGTATATAAATTCTTGCGGGACAATTTAATCCTACTGAGGGGTTTGTCTTCTCTGTCGGAGATATTTTCGATTTCCATTTCCCCTCTTTGCTACATGTAATCAATTGATTCTTAATTTCGTTCTCTTCTTATTTGTGCTCCGAACTCTTATAGAAAAACTTGCAGCTTTCGAATAATCCTTGTAGAATTTTGCAGTATTTTTAAGGGTGTTAAAAGTCATCCCAACCTTAGGAACAAACCGCTCATCAACATCACTGAGGGGCTGCAAAATACACCCAAAAAAGTCTAAAATACACCATATTAAAACAAGTATAAACTATAGAATGCAAATACAACTATAAAACCATCATAAAAAAATAACAAAAATCAGATTCATGAATCATCATAAAAAAGAAACTAAAACAATTTAACTAAAAGAATAAGACAATTCACCCTCAGTCAGATGAAAAGTCAGAACCTGTAAATACACCTAAACTTTCCTAAGGTACACCTAAATATTCCTGATTTACACCTGAAAGTTTGATATAAAATGCAGAAAATTCATCAGAACTAGTACATTATATTCAATTCAAACAACAAAAAATGAACAGTGAATTTCACAGGCAAGGTTCACAATATTATTCAGCTCCACAATCATAAACTACTAACAAAAATATTAACTGGAATTAAACCACACCTCAGGAACTTCATTGGATTTAAATTCAAAATCCACTTTGCTCTGATTCAGCTGACAATTTGAAGTTGAATAATCTATTATCTTCAAAACGGTTTCAGAGCTTGATTTCAGAAATAATGAAAATCGAGAAAAACGAACAAAAAAAAAAACGCAGAGAGAAACGCACGTAAACACCGAAGGAGAACACAGAGAGAAACGCACGAAAGAGATCGCAGAGAAAAGGCACGAAAACGCAGAAGAAATTCAAAAAAGGAAACGATATCCTTTGGAAAAAAGAAAGTTATATATTCGCGCGTTGATTGATTGAAAAATCTGTTAAGAGGCGTGTGGAATAGACGTGCCAGAAGAGGCGCATTTTAGGGGTAAGTGAGGATATGGGCTTTTAAGACTTGTATAGCAAAAACTCTTGTATGTGGAGATTTATTATTATTATTATTATTATTATTATTATTATTATTATTATTATTATTATTATTGGATAAGAATTAAAGTAGTTTCTTTTCTTTTTTCTTAAAAAAATTAAGTTGTTTGGAAGCTTTCAACAAATGGATTACATTTGGGAATTATTCTTAAATCATATTTTGGAGAGGAGATTATTAGAGTCAGAGTTAAAACGCAGAAAGATAATGCTTGTTAGAGTTTTATTAGAGTGAATATTCAATTTTATATTTATGAATCCATTTTGTTTCTTAATGTAACTCCTATATAATTTCTAATCTTGGGGAAGAATCAAACTAAGTTGAACATTCTTGAAAATTAATAATTTAAATTAAATTATGCGTGCTACTAAAAATTATTAAATAATAATTTAATTAAATCAATCAAATTATTTAATAATTGTCATTGTTATTAATTTTACATGAAGTTAATCTGAGTTTTCACCTTAAAGGATGATTATGCGTGCATTAATGGTAGTACAATCCCATTGTCTAGTGCAAGTGGAAAATAAATGTGGTTGGCTTGATTGCAAGTGAAAGTGGAGATTGTTAAAAATAAATGTGTATATCTAATATATTTTATAAAAGAGTCAAGATTTAACTTAGTCTTTTTTTTTTAATGAAAGATAAAGTAATTTTTGTATAAAAAAAAAGACATTTTGATCTTTAATATTATTTCTATTGTGTAATAATATTTTATTATTATTGTATCATTATCATCAATACTAATATCTTTAATATTAATGTTCTCTTTTTTCATTTTTTATTTGATGCTATTCTTTCTTTTTAAAGGTCTTCCTATTATAATTATTTTTTTGCGACATCATTTTCATCAATGGTATTTTTTCACTTAATCACTACGGGTAAATTTTTTTTCAAAAAAGCAAATTTATTAATAGTTTGTGGGAGTTTAAAATTTTCACAAATTACAAATAAAACCCCTAAAAATAAATTTTCATCATTATTTAACAAAGTTTTTAACAGAAGGATCATATTTTTCCAAAACAAAGGTTGAGCGCTAAAGGGTCTTTTTTTTTTTTTACAGGAATCGTCTTGTCCTTCGTGAAAATGGATAAGGATCGAATTGGGTGTTTACTCTTTTATAAAATGTTATTTGTGCATTATATAATTAGTTATTAAATCAATCATTAATATATTTGTGTATAAATATATATTGTTTAATTTATTTTTAATGTATATTTATATTTCAATATGTATTTTATACTAATAACTAATTTTAGTAATTAATTTTAGTGTATATCTAACATAATTTATATTTTATTGTTTAGATACATTAATT
>NC_029792.2:106108652-106109970 GCF_000816755.2 Arachis ipaensis | reverse complement strand
TAAAAAAGAAAGTATAATTATTTTGAAACATAAGGAGTAATATAAAAGAGTATATTTGAATATTTTTTCTACTATTTTAACTATATTTAACAGCAAAATCTTGAATTTTATATCGAGCCTAAAAGACTTAATTGAAAGAAAAAATTGAAAATAGTAAAAATAGATTGTCACAAAAGTTTATTTGTATTATAATGGGTTAATACTGAAAATGATATCTGAAAGATCATGCATATATAGGTCAGTAGTTGGTCTCGCAATAATGAAATACATTTATAGATCGATTTATTTCTGAAAATATCAATATGAATCAAATTGATATTTTTATTAATTATAATATGTACAACTATCACTTATAAATCATTATAAACAAGCAAGTTGAGTTGGTTTAATAATTAATTTATTAGTCTATTTAAGTAAGTATTAAGAGTTTAAATTTTATTTTTTATATACAATAATTTATTAACTAATAATAAATTTTTACATAAAGTTCTGATCCACGATAGGTTAGCTCTTGATATGTTGAAAATACATAACATTTAACAGTGGTACATCAAAAAAAAAAAAATTAATTGAAGGGCTAAGTTAATTCATATTAATATTTTCAAGACTAAATTAAAATGTTGAATCTTTTATAAATTAAATTGACACATCATGCATAATTTTTTAACGATTAATTTAAACATTATCAGGCATTTTATATTTTTATTGTATTAAATATATTTAAAAAATTAAAAAATTTGTATTATATATTTTTAAAATATACATTTAAAACATAAAATTCTTTTAAAAAAATTTAACCATGGTAGCATTACTGTTTTAAGGTAATATTGGTGAGTAAAAAGGCATTAAAAAAAATAAAGGTGGTCAATCCCAAGGACCATTTGTCTTTATTGGTGTTGCGCGCCTCAATATGGGTTTGTTTTCTTCCCTTAAATAACACACATGAGAACAAAAGACAATCCACATGCAGCTGCTGCATTTTCTTGTGCTCTGTTTCCTCACTCACATGTGAGTGTGCATTTGCATTTCTGACTTATCATACGTTACCATTTCCTTCCTTTTTTTTATGTAACTAATCGGTGCACCGAAAACTGAGTTCCATTAACTTCCCTTACTTTATTCACCACTTATTCAATTCTGGATATAACGGTAAATTCCATTCAGTGAACACCAAATATTAAATAGTGGTAACTAATTTAGATTGGTTTATTCACTTGTCTGATTAAGTAAGTGTTAAAAATTTAAATTTTATTTTATATATATAATAATTTATTAAATAATAAAAAATTTGAATAAAATTTTGATTTATCACGAATTA
>NC_029792.2:106107721-106108455 GCF_000816755.2 Arachis ipaensis | reverse complement strand
AAATTAATAATTAATATATTTTTATATAAATATAACTGTAATTTAATTTATTTATATAATTTAATTTATTTTTAATATATATTTTATACTGATAACTGATTTTAGTAACTGATTTTAATATATACATAAAAAAATAAATGAAAGATGTCCAATGTGACACCGTCTACATAATTATTTACAAATGATTTAACTTATGAAATCATATTATTATGTTGTTTTTTCTTTAATCAACATTACAAATATAAAGCATACAGTCTCCCATCTATTATAATATTGCAATAAAATTAATAAAAATAATATCACATGAATGATGACTTAGGGATGCCAAAATTATCTGTTTAAACTGATACTGAACCTCTTTTTTTCGAAAAAAAGATTAACTTATATCTATGTAAATTTATTCACTTCCAAATAGATGGAGAAATTAAATATATACTTCCTCCATTCAATATACGACAATAAATTGTTATGTCGTGTCTAAATACATTGTTTTGTTCATTGTGTCCAAATACTTTAATGAGAAATAACATTTATTTTAAAACTGGGGGAATATTATTAGAATCTCTCCTTTGGCTCTTCCTCATTATGAAGGTCACAACTGAAGAAGAAGCATTATTTGCACTTAAAAAACACATGATTCCCAAGGCAATGATCAAAGTATTATAATGTATTTTGTCCATTTAATAATATTTGTTCTAAAAAATAATTTTTTAAAAATTAAAATTATTTGTGGT
>NC_029792.2:106107424-106107690 GCF_000816755.2 Arachis ipaensis | reverse complement strand
TAATTAACTAAATAACTACTATTAGAAAAATTATTTTTGATGGTTATTTATTTTGTTTTTAGTGACAATAAAAATAGCTGTCAATATATTTAATGACAATTAGACATTAGTTGTTTTATACTTTGTCGCTAAAATTTTAGTGGTAATAATCGATAAAGACTTTTATAATGATTGCAAAAAATATATAATTGTCATAATAATAGATAATAATAACAGCAAATACATAATTTCATAAAAATATAATTTAAATAAGACATATAGTGACT
>NC_029792.2:106101952-106106867 GCF_000816755.2 Arachis ipaensis | reverse complement strand
TTTCTAAATTAGATTGTACTTATCAAAATTAAAAAGTCTAATATAATCTTATATATTAATAAATATGTACATTTACTTTTATATTTATGTTTATTATGATCTTTTTGAATTTCAAAAGTTATTTTTATCAAACATAATTATTATTGTTTGTGCTTATTGAAAGTCATTTTTAGTTTGATTTATCAAACACTACAAGAAAAACGCTGAGTACTATCGAATTTAACATCATAGAGTAGTGACGGATTTACCATCGGATTTACCGGTGGTAACCACGTCAAATTCGTAAGGGTTTTTAATTACCGGCGGATTCTGCTTTTCGATGGTAAATCCGTCAGTAATTTTTGGAGGAAAAATAAATTAAATTGGCGCATCCTTTACCATCAGGTTTACTGTCGGATTAATTCAACGGTAACTCAATTTAGTGAAACAATGCATTTTGATAACACACAATAGTTTATCGTCAGAATTTTTCGACGGTAAAGGTGGCATAAATTCAAATTACGAACCCCTTCCCCTTCATTCAAACCCTCACCACTGTCTAATACAAGAAAGTCTTTAGATACCGTCGGATTTAGCGATGGAATAAATTCGACGGTATAAACCTCGCTGGTAACTGCTTACCGTCGAATTTTTTTCATCCGCCACTAATTATTGGCGGATATAAACTTTTAATTGCGAAATTCTGGAGCTTGTTACCATCGGATTTTCCTCGGTAAATCTGATGGTAATATATGATTTATTATTAATAATTAAATTAATAGCTATCGGCGGATTTAATCGACGATAAATTCGACGATAAACTTAAATTTTATTATTTTTTAAAAAATTTGTTTTCTTTTCTTTTATTTTGAAACTACTTCATTCATGAATAGAATCTATCACTTACATGGGAGCTAAATAATGACAAATTAGAAAAGTAAAGATCCAAAAAGTAATTATTATATAATTTGCAATTCCAATTCAACAAATCACAAGATCATCAAATTGAATAAACCTCTACACCCTAAAGAAATCACAAAATCATAGGGAAGTTGAAAACAAAAAATAACAAAGCATAAAGAAAGGCGTAACTGTTCATTTGTACAGGTAGTACACAATCAAATGTCATGAGAAAAGAAAAACCAATTACTTTCCTTATAAAACATGCACACACCGATAACATAAATAAAAACCATTACAATGTTATTCTCCTTGTTCTCAGATTCTATACGTACAAAATTGCAAAACCAAATTTAGTGAAGTAACTTAACTTAATTCAATATCACATAATGTTATGAAACACCATTTAACAATGAAGTAAATCACCATTAGGGAATAAAAACACAAAAACAAAAGAAAAAATGAGAAAAAATGAAGTAAAACAAAAACAAAAATCAACTTGTATTATATCATCCTCCATGATGTCGTTTCCTACCATTCTATTGTCAGTAATTGCTAAAAATCAAGTGGATAATTTGCAACTTGAATTAATGGATCACAAAACACTATGGAAATTATGAAATATGTAATTTTTACCTACAAAAAGAGTGCACATACAGAACCATAACTTAACCAGACACTGTAAATACTGACAACAACCATAATAGTTAATAAACCACATCAATGATATGAAAATAGTGCATTTCAACTAACAAAAAACACAAGCTACTTATGAAATGGTCAACACCCTCTTTCCCCCAATAATATGAGCTACTCTTTTTCATCAATAAGATAACCTACAAAGAGAGAAGATTTTCAGTTACTAACAAATCTTTTTTCATTTTATCTTCAACTCAAATGACTATTTCATCCAAAACATATATAAACAAAGAAAAAAAATAAGAAAAGAGAAATCAAACCTCGAATCACTCTATAAGCCTGCCTTTTGAAGAGAAAAATGGCAGTGAAGAAAGGCGTTGTGGCACCAATTGCTTGGTCAAACGACATAGGAAGGCACCTCAACGACACGTTTCTAAATACAACGGAGACATATAAAACAAGGCTCACATCAGAGATCTTGAAGAACGGAATAATTATTAGCAAAAAATTTAACAAATTAACAAGAACAAAGACAGTAATAGCAATAATCACTAACAAATCAACAAGAACCATATCAGCAATAATTACGAGAACTGAAGAATTAATAGTAAAAAATTTAAGTAATCAAGAACAATAACAGCAAATAAATTCAATAACTACAAGAACTGAACATTTATGCAATAACAACATAACAATTAACAAGAAGAATCAGCAACAAGAAGAACAACTAACAGAGGCCGAAGAAGAGGAATCAACGATGAGATGCTGTTAGGGCAAAAAGGGAGTTAGAGCAAAAAAGGGGTTAGGTTTTTTATTTAAAAATGAAAATAGAATGGAATAGAGAGAGGGATGAGAACAACCTACCTGGACGACGGAAGAGAGACACAACTCCGGCAATAGAGGGAACGACAACAATAGCTCTTCCAACGGTGGCTGAGACAGATGGGACAACTCTGTTTGAAGAAACAAAACATGATCCAGGCAACTTGATGTAGACTTTAGAGGAGAATGGAGGTGGGCAACACTGGCGAAGGGTGCTTAGAGGTGTTTGATGCGTGAGCATCTTGTACCCATTTTTCCCTTGTTTTCTAGTCATTGTTAGTTAGAACTTATTAAGTTTTATTATATTGTAGTGCAAAAATTCTCTTTGAATGCTACTTTGAGTGTTTTAGTATTTTCATTTATTTCAGGTGAAATCGAAGCAATTTGGCAGAGTTTTGTGCTAAAAGGAGAAGATTTGGAACTGCCTCTCTAGGCGCTAAATGCCCAGTTAGCATTTAGCGCCAGCAAGCCTTACGAAACAGGAAGCTTTCTGCCTCTTTGGGCGCTAAACGCCTGTTGGGCATTTAGCTCCAAGCAACCCGAATTGAAACCTCATCAATGAAGCATCTTCGAGTGGATTTAGTTTTTATTAGTTATCTTTTATTTTATTTTTGTAATATTTAATTACAAACAATAACTTTTAGTTTTAGGATTTATTATTTTATTTTAATTTCAAATCAAATTAGGTTAGATATAAAAGGAGAAAAGATTCACCCTTGGGGGGAGCTTCTCTCTTCCGCACTTTCACCCTTTTCAGAACCCTTGTTTTCTCTGTAAGTCACGAGGCACGGGTTAAGGTTAAGAGCTCTGTTTATTTCTATGGATTAAGACTATTGCTTTTCTATTTTAATTAATGTATTGATTTAGTTTCAAGGATTGCTTTCGTTCTTCATTTTATGAATCTGGGTGGAACGAAAGTATGACCCTTATTCTATTTGCGTTCTTGTGACCCTTGGAAGAGGATCTTACATAGACAACAGCTTGAAAGTAAACTCCTCCTAAATTGCTAATTACTTGAACTAATCAGAATACGTGACATATAATCCTCTTAGCTTTGGGTAATTAGGGATTTTGTGGTCATAAAATAGATTTGAACTTAACCCTTTAATCGGAATCAAGTGACCAAGACATTGGCGGTTGATGAAGGTTAGAGGAGACTAAATCCCTAAGACATTAGGGTTTAGTCAATTACAGTTTGCCATGAAATGAATCTTGCATGATTAAAATAGTTGGTAAGAAAACTTAATCTGGAAAAGTAAACATCTCTGATACCTTAACTGCTTTCTCTTATTGATTTCTCACCAATTCTCTTAATTGCTTCTTTTACTCTTGAATTACCGTTTAATGAAATTTCATGTCACCAAACCAACTTTTCTGCCTGCCTAACTAAACCAATCAGTCGACTATTGTTGCTCAATTCATTAGTCCTCGTGGGATCGACTCTCACTCACCTGAGGTATTATTTGGACGACCCGGTACACTTGCTGATTTGGTTGTGGTATTCTAAAAATTCGCATTAAGTTTTTGACGCCGTTGCCGGGAACTGACGGTGATTAACAACTACCGGTTGTCTGGTTATTTAGATTAGGTAATTTTCTTAGTTTTGTTTGTTTAATTTTCTTTAAATTTTCGAACCAGGTTTTGTTTATTTTCCCTTAATTTTTGATTTTAAGTTTGGTGTTCCATAAGTGATTTTCTTTTTTTTTTTGAAATTTTTTAAAATATTAGTATTTTTTCTTGTTTAATTTTTCGAATTCTTTGGTTTATTTCTTGCTTATTGGTTTTTGAAATTTTAGTTTAATTGCTTGCCTTATTTTATTTTAATTATTTTTACATAGGATACCTCACTGGGAGTTCGCTACACTTTTCTTTATTTTCTGTTTGTTTATGAGGAGGAACAGGGACAAAGAACGCCTTCTTGAATTTGATCCTGAAGCTGAGAGAACCTTGAGGCAGTGTTTGCAACAAGCTAGAGTTTACAAAGCCGGTGAGAATCTCAGGGATACTTTTGAGAAGGAAGCCATGGATCCCAACAACCCCAACAATATTGTTAATGTTAATGGGGAGAATCCGAATGGTAATGAGCAAGTTAGGAGGATGCTGAGTTCCTTCACTGTCCCCACTCCTGACTTTTATGGGTGCAGTATTGCCGTACCTCCTATTGGTGCAAACAATTTCGAGTTGAAGCCACAATTGATCACTCTAGTGTAGCAAAACTGTCAGTTTCATGGGCTCCCACAGAAAGATCCAAATCTATTCATCTCTAACTTCCTGCAGATCTGTGACACTGTAAAGACTAATGGAGTGAATTCTGAAGTCTATAAGCTCATGCTCTTCCTATTTGCAGTGAGGGACAGAGCAAAGCAGTGGCTGGATACTCAACATAAGGAGAGTTTGGACTCTTGAAACAAGGGGGTCAATGAATTTTTGACCAAATTTTTTTCATATCAGAAGCTGACTAAGTTGAGTGTGTATAATAATTCGAATTTTTGAAAATTAAATAATAAGTTCATGATTTATTATTTTATTTAAAAAATTTATTTTTCTATAATTAAATTAAATTTTATGATATTTT
>NC_029792.2:106096777-106101947 GCF_000816755.2 Arachis ipaensis | reverse complement strand
ATTAGTTTTTTTGATTTGGCCAAAGCCAAAGGAACAAAGGGAAAAGGAAATCAAATGTGATTTTATATGCATGTATATGTTTATAATAAGGACGCATGCACCTTAATTATTATATAAATCCCATTTCCTTTTCTTTCCTCCACCGAAACCAAGAGGCAAAAGAAAACGAGAGCAGTGTGCTTATATGTATATATATAACCTAAGCATCACATCTAATCATTTTATTTAATAACCAAAGCCACCTAAACCTCCCCATGTGTAACATTTTCCCCTGAATCATGATTTAGTAGTACCTATCAGCCTTGCATACTTTATTTTTGGGTAAGGCAAGAGAGAAAGAACCGAGAAAGAAAAAAGAGAAACCGTGAACTTTCATAGGACTTCCGAGCTCGATTTCTTGTGATCTATAATCCCAATAAAAAAATCTAATCCGATAAAAGTGTTCGTATCTTCTTCCTCTATGCGTTGGTGTTACTTTTGTCTGGTAGAAGTTGACAGTGACGTAGCTCCTCCACCTTCTTGAGTTCAGCAAATTGGAATTTTAGGAGGCACAAACAATTTCTGATATTTTCTTCTTCAGCAGTTCAATCAGAAAGTTTTTTCAGAATTTTCGTTGATTCTAATTTCTTATAGAGGTAGGGGTTCATTTTTCAAACTATAAGTTTTTAATTTAGGAATGCTCAAAAGCTTAACGAGTAATTACAAATAATTTATGATTGTCTAGACTAGTTGAATGCCGAAATTGTGTTGGATTTTTGACTGTGAAAATAACTGAATTTGATGAATACATGTTTGGTTCCCTAAATGTTTGAGGATGCTAAAAATTCTGATTTCTAGCTGATTGTGATGAGAATTGTCGAAACTGTGGCTGTGTCTGCTGATGAGAATTAATGAATTATCATATGCTTGATTGATAATGAATATAACTTTATTATGAGCTTGAATGATGATCAAAGTATTTGAATTGTTATGTTTGATATAATGCAGAAAATTAAAAGCTTGATTATAATTAAGTACTTGAATTTATGAAAACTGTTAAATTTGGCTTCTTGGGTTGTGTTGGCTGTGAAGGCAACTTAGAATAACTAAAGAAAGGTTAGGTATATGATTTTGGGAGGGTTATAAGTTTAGATGTGGGTTATGGTATGTAAGGTTGTTGAAAAAGTTCAAGGCAGAAATTCTACATAATTGACATTAAAGTAAATCAGTTTCTGGGAGAGTCTCGGTCATAATTTTGAATTAAATATTTTTCCACGAAACTTTAAGGTGTTTTGAGCGTTTCATAAAAAATTCAGAGTTTATTGATGAGTAGTTTGGGAGAAACAAAATTTTGAAGATTGATGGTTTCTACAGAAAATTCTGTTTTTTTATTGCAGAAGCACCAACTTCCAACCCACTTAATTTTCTATTCTGGTGAGTGTCTGAACTGAAACCAATGGCCATTTCAAGCTTTGTGTTTCCACAATCCTCAAGTTTAAATTTTGTGTCAAAACTCGTTTTAACCAATTAGATGTGTTGCAAAGAGTGTAGGTTGCTCGCTGAATTTTGAAAACAGAATTCTAAAAGGCAGAGTTATGTTTCTAACCACATAACTTTTTTATATGACATGATAATAATCTGAAATTTAATTTTCTAGAAATCTAGAAGAGTCATGTTTAGGGTCATAAATTTTGAAAGGCAATAGGTGAGAATTGGATTTTTAGTGAATTTAACAAATTTATTGTCCTACTGCTTTTTCTGCATTTTCCCACAAACAATAACAGATTTTTTTAAGGAAAATAGTACAAGTTTAAACTATGATCAAATTACCTCAACACCAAGGTTTGGGTTCTAAATAAGTAGTATTAAAACAATCAAGGAAGGTTTAAGGTTAATTGATGATTAAGCGGTAATGCGGAGGTACGTTTAATAATGTAGGTGATGCAGAGGTACGTGTATGTAATTGGTGATGTGAAGGTATAATAAAGATAAAGAAAAGGAGAAGCCATGTATGAAAGAGATAACTGAAACGGATAATGAATCGTGAAATTGTATGTCGAATAGGTTTCGTGCCAAAGTGCTAATGCGGAAGTGCTCGCCTAACTGATAGCCTGAGATTGCTAATGCGGGAATGTCCGCCTAACTGATAGCATATGATATGTTGAATAGGCATTGTGCCAAGCTGCTAATGTGAAAGTACCCGCCTAACTGATAGCCTGAGATTGCTAATGCGGGAATTTTTGCCTAACTGAAAGCTAGGGGTGAGCACGGGTAGTGGGTACCCGATTACTCGTCCGAACCCGAACCGAACCAATTAAATTGGTTTTGGAACCAACGGGTAATCGGGTCCAACCCGAACCAAACCGATGACCTTTGTTACTGATCAGTTCGGGTATCGGTTCTAGGGGTGCGGAACCCGAACCAACCCGTGAACCCGATCATATGTTAATTAAATAAAAAAATAAAAAATATGGCTTTTAGTGAGTTTTGCAACTCGTAACCCTAACACTTTGAAAACTAGACAAATATTTCTATTGCTCTTTTGTATTTAGCTTCTAATATTTGGATTTTAATGTGTTTTGATTTTAGCTTCTTTGAAAGATTATTCACTAGACTTTTGTATTTAGCTTCTAATATTTCTATTGCACTTTTGTATTTCCATTAGACAAAGATTATTCACTATTAATATGTTTAGATTTTAATGATTTTAGTTTTTAATGTATTTGGTGTTTAACATTTTGGATTATTTCTATTGATGTTACACGTTTATTGTATTTGTTAAATTTTTAATATAAAAATTTAGTATTTTTTTTATGAATTTCAAAGTCATCGGGTACCCAATTACCCGAACCGAACCAATCCATTCTTAATTGGTTTGGTTTGGTTCGGGTACATGTATAAAAAAATGTAAATCCAAACCAAACCGAATCAATTATATTTTGATCGGTTCAGTTCTAATTTTACCTTGAACCCGAACCAAACCGACCCGTGCTCACCCCTACTGATAACACTGTTTCTTACTGTGATGCACATTTATGATGAGACCTAACTGACACGGGTAATCGTGATGCCAAGGTGTCCAACTGACACAGTTAAAGAATCATATTCAGGGTTCACTCCGAGTAATGTCGGGTTGCGGGTATACAACCGACGCATGAGTTCATGGCTTGCTTAGGACAGACATGCATGATATTGTTTGTGCATTTCATTTGGTTGTGTTTTGCTTGTTGTATTTTCTCTATGATTGTGCTGGTTGTCTTATTCTGCCTTGCTTGTGTATTCAATTGGGTCTCTAGTACTATTAGTTTGTGTATTAATGTGATTAAGAATTAATGTTGTAAATGAATTTTGTTTTAAGTTCAGAAATTTTAAAGAAAGCAACTAATTGTCTAAAGTAAAATTAAAAAGTATTTTCAACGGCTTGATAAAAGAATAGTTTTACTGAGTAAAATCAATTATTCGCATTTCATTCATTACTTTTACGACATTCACTTTCCCTATTGAGAACATGCAAGGATGATTTTCTCACCCCCTACAGATTTCCTTTTCAGCCACGGGTTCAGGAATCCTTGGCGTGGAGCCGCGACTGAAGATTAGAGCTTTATGTACATATGTATCCATACCTTCTATATTTGATTTTGTCTTGGATTTTTCCCTCAACATTTATTGTCTTTGATTTTTAGAGGGGTAGGACTTGTATTTGAGAACCTTAGAATATGTCTGTGTAACATTAGAATATGTCTATGTGTATAACGCTATGTGATTATGTATATATATGTATGATTTTGGCTAAGTGGTTAAAAGTGAATACTTTTTCATTTTTTTATTAAAATTTTGGTTCGTATTTGTAAAGGCTTGATATTAAATGAACATAATATAAAATAAAAAGATTTAGAGGTAAGTAGTGCTCAGACTTTTAGTACGATCATGAGGTGCTAAAAGTTAAGGCGTTACATTATGGTATCATAGCAGTTCATTCCTGTTAGAGCCTTGGGAATGGACTGACTATGCTTCACTGCATACTCTGAGTGTTTGTCATGCGCTAGGACTTGTTTTAGTGACAAAAGTTTAGATTTTATATGCATGACTGTCTATTGATTAACGCTGTTGGCTTACCATTGCATACCTCATGATATTAAGTCTGGCCAACTTAATACTAATGATTTATGTATATGGAAATACTAATGGGTTATCAACGAAATAAAATAAGTAACGTGAATCATGAGGTTTTGGGATGCTAGAGGTTACTTTTGAGGGTTTACTCCATTTTGAAGTATGATCTTTGTTCGTGCTGCGTAACTCAGTGCTCTATTTTCCTCTTTTATCATTTGCATTGAAGTTTCTTGCTTCAGATTTTTCTTTTGGAATATGATTTGGCTATATTTCAGCTATTCTTTATCGCTCTTTGATGCGGGTAGAAATTGGTGAATTAAAAATTGTTAATTTACATGCGTTGCAAGTATAGTTCTTAACTCACCAGAAATCCGCCTATCAATTTAAAAAGGTGTCACAGAAAATTGAAATTAAAATACTGGGAGTATGAGTCCCAGGTCGTCTCCCAACGAGTTTCAGAAAAGTGTGCTATTTTATTAATCAGATGTTTTCAAAAAGGTTTGAGTTGAGTAAACAGGAAATTAAATTGGTGAATTTGAATAATGTAAATAAAAGTCTTGATTGGGAGTTGATTAGTTGGAATCCCTATTATTGTTGGAATGCTCTCAGGATTAATTGACAATTAAAGGTTGTCATGTTTAGTTATCCTTTACTAGGTAAGGGAAAGTCAAACAAGTTGGAATGCTACGTCTGTTCACAAGTTGCAATCCACTTAATAAAAAGGGATTGGTGTTAGTGACTAGAAGGCAATCCAACCATAAACCCAATTACAATTTTTCTTTCAAGCCTTCCAACTCAAGGGTTCCTTTCAATCAATTCCCCATCAAGTTAGGGAACTACTCGCTCATTGTGAATGTAAAATTCATAGCATATAAAAAGGAATTAAAGAAAGACATTGTAAATAAAAATCAAAATAGTCAATTAAAAATAAAAGTGATCCTTGTATTAAATAATCCTAAAAATATTCCAATGGTAAAATTAAACAAAGCAAAGAACATGGAAGAGTAAAGCCAAGTAAAGAAAACGAACTAGAATGACGAAGTCTTGATGAGGTAATAACTCTTCTCAATATCCCAAT
>NC_029792.2:106090177-106096607 GCF_000816755.2 Arachis ipaensis | reverse complement strand
AATCCAACCATAAACCCAATTACAATTTTTCTTTCAAGCCTTCCAACTCAAGGGTTCCTTTCAATCAATTCCCCATCAAGTTAGGGAACTACTCGCTCATTGTGAATGTAAAATTCATAGCATATAAAAAGGAATTAAAGAAAGACATTGTAAATAAAAATCAAAATAGTCAATTAAAAATAAAAGTGATCCTTGTATTAAATAATCCTAAAAATATTCCAATGGTAAAATTAAACAAAGCAAAGAACATGGAAGAGTAAAGCCAAGTAAAGAAAACGAACTAGAATGACGAAGTCTTGATGAGGTAATAACTCTTCTCAGTGTTCCAATGCCAAAAAGTAAGAGAAAATTTAATCCTAAGAACTATGAGTGTATGGAGAGAAAACCTAGAGGAGGAGTAAAACTAGATCTAAAACTAAAAACTGTGTAGAATGAATGTCGTTTTTGGTTTCTGCATGTTCTCTGGCTCTAGTCTGCTGTTCTGGGTCAAAAATTGGGTCAAAATAGGGTCCAAAATCACCCCCAGCAAATTCTGCAGATTATGCAGATTGCGCACGTCACGCGATCGCGTCGCTCATGCGGACGTGTCATTCGCGCTGTTCCTTGCCGCGCGGTCGCGTCGTCTACGTCTCTGCGTCGCTTGTGCTTTCCATTCCGCGCGGTCGCGTGAGCCATGCGGCCGCGCATTGCGATTTCTCCTCTTCCGCGCGGTCGTGTGAGCCATGTGGCCGCGTCACTTCTCGCTGGTTGTCTCCTCAATTTCTTGTGTTCCTTCCATTTTTGCTAGCTTCCTTTCCAATCTCCAACTCATTCATGCCCTATAAAGCCTGAAACGCTTAACACACATATCACGGCATCGAATGGAATAAAGGAGAAGTAAAATGTATAATTAAAAGTCTCTAGGAAGCAGTTTTCAATCATGTAATAATTTCAGGAAGGAAATATAAATGCATGCTATTTTAATGAATAAGTGGGTAAGGATCATGATAAAACCACACAATTAAACACAATATAAACCATAAAATAGTGGTTTATCAGGGCGGCCTTCAGTATTGAGTCAGGGTGGCCTTCAGCTTATCAAACGCTTGTTTGCAATCCTCACTGAACTCGAACTCAATATCCTTCTGCAGTAATCTGGATAAGGGAAGTGCTACCTTACTAAAGTCCTTAATAAATCTCCTGTAAAAACCTGCATGGCCAAGGAACGAACGGACTTCCCTCACAGAGGAGGGGTAAGGTAAACTAGAAATAATATTCACCTTTGCTGGGTCTATAGAAATGCCATTATTAGATACCACATGTCCTAATACTTCCCTTGTTTCACCATAAAATGACATTTTTCAAAATTCAACACAAGGTTTGTATTAACACATCTATCTAATACTCTAGATAATCCATCTAAGCAAAGGCTAAAAGAATCACCATAAACGCTAAAATCGTCCATAAAAACCTCCATACAGTCTTCAATAAGATCAGAGAAAAGACTCATCATACACCTTTGGAAAGTAGCTGGTGCATTGCACAAGCCAAAGGGCATTCTCTTCTTCTGCTCATCTTCAAGATAAGCATGTTTGAGATGTGGGGGAAGAGGTTTTAATTCCAACTTTTGATCATGGGTAGGCTCTGGATTGTTTGGAGCTTGTGAAAATGCTGAGGTGCCTTCATTGTCAGTCAAGAGGGTCCCCACACTTGGACCTTGTCCAATGTGCCTCTCTTCTAACTCTTCCTTGTGAACTTCAGCTACAGTTTCATCTATGACATCACATTGGAAGATAGAATGATCTTCTGGAGGGTTGTTTATGACTCCATTTAGATTGAAGATCACTATTCGGCCATCTATTTCAAAAGAGTATGTTCCTGAAAAAGCATCCAATTTGAATTTTGATGTCTTCAGGAATGGTCTTCCAAGTAGGATTGATGATGGCTTATCTGAGTCATTATGGGGCATCTCCAAGATATAAAAATCAATAGGGAATGTAAGCCCTTTAATGTTCACCAAAACATCTTCAGCAACTCCAGCCACTGTAATAATGCTTTTATCTGCTAACACAAAACGAACTGCCGACCTTTTTAAGGGAGGGAGCCTCAAAATATCATATATAGACAAAGGCATTATACTAACACATGCTCCTAAATCACACATGCAATCATAAATTACTACTCCACCAATAGTACAACTAACTATACAAGGACCTGGGTCACTACACTTTTCAGGTAATCCTCCCATTAAAGCAGATATGGAACTACCTAAAGGAATAGTTTCTAATTCATTAATTTTGTCTTTATGTATACATAAATCTTTTAGAAACTTTGCATATTTAGGTACCTGTTGAATAACATCAAAAAGAGGAATAGTTACCTCAACCTTTTTGAATATTTCTACCATTTTGGGATCGGATTCCAGCTGCTTCCTGGGCTTCCTTGCGAGTTGTGGAAATGGAATGGGAGTGGTGTTTTCTACAGTGTCTGCACCTTTTGGTGCTTCTTCCTGTGGTTGGGCTTCTTCTTTTTCATCCATGTCCTGTATGTCCTCTTCCTCTTCGACATCTTCTATTTCTACTACCTCTTCAGCTAAGGCGTGTTCTGGTGGACTTGGCTCCTCCTGATTCCTCTCCTGCAGTGTGGTTCTGGACCTTAGGGTGATGGCATTAATGCCTCCCTTTGGATTGGGTAATGGTTGAGAGGGGATTCCAGTAGAGCTCGAAGGTTGGTTACTGGAATTTTGCATTGCTCCAATCTGTGAGGCGAGAGCTTGTACAGCAGAGGTCAGACCATTTAGAGTGGCACTAAGGTTATTTTCCATGGTCTGTTGTCTTCTATCAATAGAATGTAGTAACTCATCATTAGGAGATGAAGAAGGATAAGTGATTTGAGATGGCTGCTGTTGGGTATTCTGTGGTCCTTGGGATTGCCTCAGGTGAGGTACTCTGTAAGGTTGGTTTTGCTGCCTGTTGTTGTTATTATTCCACCTCTGATTTCCCTGATTATCTCTGCCTCCTCTGTTATTGTTGTTCTTCCAATTCTGGTTAGAATTGTCCTGCCATCCATGGTTATTATTTCCACCTTGATTGTACCCTTGGTTGTGCGGTCATAGAAGTTATGAGTGGATGCCACCATGTTGTCTTCCTGCTGGAGCTGCGAGCATTCATCAGTATAATGGCTATAATCAGCACAAATTCCACAGACTCTCTGTGGGACTAACTGCTGGCTTTGCTGTGCTGGAGAAGGTTGAGCTTGCTGAAATTGTTGTTAATTCAATTGCATTTGCTTCAGCAAGTTGGTCATTTCACAGATACTCTAAGCTAGAACAGCAGTCTCTCTGCTAGAGGATACTTCTGCAACGGCTTTTGAACGGCCTTGTTTCTGCCTATGGTTCCTAGTAGATTCAGCTAAGTCGCTGATCAATTGCCATGCCTCATCAGTGGTCTTGTACTTCTTCATAGACCCATTGCTAGCACTTTCCAATGTGGTCTTATCTTGGGGCCTCATACCCTGTGTGATATAGCTGAGTAACACTATCTTGTCAATCATGTGGTGGGGGCATGCTTCTAGAAGATTGTTGAAGTGTTCCCAGTATTCAAAGAGAGTCTCGTTGTCATCTTGAACAATCGTGGAAATGTCTTTCCTCAGTTTATCAGTAACTTCAGATGGAAAGAATTTCTCCAAGAACTCTTTTCTGAGCGTATCCCAGTTGGATACATTTGCTAGGGGTTGAGTGTAGTACCACTCTCTTGCTTTTCCCTCAAGAGAAAACGGGAAAGCTTTCAGCAAAATTGAAGTTTCATCAGCACCATCACGCCTGACAGTAGAACAGGCTGCTTGGAAATCTCTCAGGTGCTTGATAGGCTCTTGAGCAGGTAAGCCATGAAACTTGGGCATCAAATTGAGCAGTGCGGTCTTTATTTCAAAATCTGTAGCCACTGCTGGGTGATGCGCTTGAAATGGTTGCATTGTAAAATCAGGGGCTCCTTCCTCCTGGATGGTAACTCTCCTAGCTGCCATGTCTTCTGCACGTGAATCAAACGAATCAGTAGAACGGGGGCTGGTTTCTTCTTCAACTGACGTTTCAGATCCGCCCTCAAAGAGGGCTAACCGACGCCGAGCTTGCCTTATTCGTGAAATAGTCCTTTCAATTTCAGGATCGAATATTGGCAAGCTTGGATCAGGAAGTGAACGCGTCATTTGACGAAAGAAACATGCATCTCATAGTAGCAAAATAAAATAAAATGCAAATAAATAAATTCTAATTAATAACTTTAGCACTTTATTGCAACTCCCCGGCAACGGCGCCAAAAATTGATGCGGGCAGAAATTGGTGAATTAAAAATTGTTAATTTATATGCATTGCAAGTATAGTTCTTAACTCGCCAGAAATTCGCCTATCAATTTAAAAAGGTGTCACAGAAAATTGAAATTAAAATACTGGGAGTATGAGTCCCAGGTCGTCTCCCAACGAGTTGCAGAAAAGTGTGCTATTTTATTAATCAGATGTTTTCAAAAAGGTTTGAGTTGAGTAAACAGGAAATTAAATTGGTGAATTTGAATAATGTAAATAAAAGCCTTGACTGGGAGTTGATTAGTTGGAATCCCTATTATTGTTGGAATGCTCTCAGGATTAATTGACAATTAAAGGTTGTCCTGTTTAGTTATCCTTTACTAGGTAAGGGAAAGTCAAACAAGTTGGAATGCTACGTTTGTTCACAAGTTGCAATCCACTTAATTAAAAGGGATTGGTGTTAGTGACTAGAAGGCAATCCAACCATAAACCCAATTAAAATTTTTCTTTCAAGCCTTCCAACTCAAGGGTTCCTTTCAATCAATTCCCCATCAAGTTAGGGAACTACTCGCTCATTGTGAATGTAAAATTCATAGCATATGAAAAGGAATTAAAGAAAGACATTGAAAATAAAAATCAAAATAGTCAATTAAAAATAAAAGTGATCCTTGTATTAAATAATCCTAAAAATATTCCAATGGTAAAATTAAACAAAGCAAAGAACATGGAAGAGTAAAGCCAAGTAAAGAAAACGAACTAGAATGACGAAGTCTTGATGAGGTAATAACTCTTCTCAGTGTTCCAATGCCAAAAAGTAAGAGAAAATTTAATCCTAAGAACTATGAGTGTATGGAGAGAAAACCTAGAGGAGGAGTAAAACTAGATCTAAAACTAAAAACTGTGTAGAATGAATGTCGTTTTTGGTTTCTGCATGTTCTCTGGCTCTAGTCTGCTGTTCTGGGCCGAAAACTGGGTCAAAATAGGGTCCAAAATCGCCCCCAGCGAATTCTGCAGATTATGCAGATTGCGCACGTCACGCGATCGCGTCGCTCATGCGGACGCGTCATTCGCGCTGTTCCATGCTGCGCGGTCGCGTTGTACACGCCTCCGCGTCGCTTGTGCTTTTCCATTCCGCGTGGTCGCGTGAGCCATGCGGCCGCGTCACTTCTCGCTGGTTGTCTCCTCAATTTTTTGTGTTCTTTCCATTTTTGCTAGCTTCCTTTCCAATCTCCAACTCATTCATGCCCTATAAAGCCTGAAACGCTTAACACACAGATCACGGCATCGAATGGAATAAAGGAGAAGTAAAATGTATAATTAAAAGTCTCTAGGAAGCAGTTTTCAATCATGTAATAATTTCAGGAAGGAAATATAAATGCATGCTATTTTAATGAATAAGTGGGTAAGGATCATGATAAAACCACACAATTAAACACAATATAAACCATAAAATAGTGGTTTATCACTCTTGCATATCTGTACTCGATTGTAATCCTAACGATTTACTTGATATATTCATCCTTGATATTGCTCATATTCCTCTTTATGAACCATGTGTTCTTTGATTTGGCTTTGAACATGGTTTCTTATAATAATGATTCTTAAGTCTTTGAAGACGTTAGATGTACTTTTTTGATCAGTTTGCACCAAAATATGTACTCTTATCGTGCCACATGATAGGCATACTGTTTATTCTTTTATTTTTCATCTCTTTTGTCCCTTGTTTCAATTCTTATCGACACCAGATTTGATTATCCATCTTTATCATTATTTGTGCACTTCTGTTTGATTTCGATTCTACTCATCTTTTTGAATTCTTGTAACTATTATCTGTGATGTTCAACCTTTTTCTTTCAGAATTTTGGGTTTCTTTGTTCAAACTTGAGATTATTTGTTAAAATTACAAGTCCTCAGATCCTAAGTTTAATTTACATTAAACCTATCATACAACTTCTACACCACACTACACTTTTTCAATTATTTTCACACGATATTATTTTTCTTATGTTTGAAAACTGAACATGTCGAATCTTTCTGTCTTTCTTTAACATATTTGAAAAGGAAGATAGTATGAATCTTTTCCGTCTTATATCAATTTTCGAGGGTGAGAACTTTTATAAAGTGGGTAGGATATAATAACGAACCCGAATTTTT
>NC_029792.2:106033222-106090132 GCF_000816755.2 Arachis ipaensis | reverse complement strand
TACCGTACCATTACCGTTAATTTTTTTTTGATTTGGCCAAAGCCAAAGGAACAAAGGGAAAAGAAAATCAAACGTGGTTTTATATGCATGTATATATACATAAAATAAGGACGCATGCACCTTTATTATTTTATAAATCCCATTTCTTTTTCTTTCCTCCACCGAAACCAAGAGGCAAAAGAAAACGAGAGCAACGTGTTTATATGTATATATATAAGTTAAGCATGACACCTAATCGTTTTATGGAAATGTTTGGTAACCAAAGAAAATCAGTCAAAAACAGCCATAACTTATTTTATTTAGCATTTATTAATTGTTGCGACAATTAATTAATGCTAAATAAGGCAAGTTCTGGCTCTTTATCAGCCTTGCATGCTTCATTTTTGGGTAAGGCAAGAGAGAAAGAATCGAGAAAGAGAAAAGAGAAACCGTGAACTTCCGTAAGACTTCCGAGCTCGACTTCTTGCGATCCGTAACCCCAATAAAAAATCTAATCTGATAAAAGTGTTCGTATCTTCCTCCTCTACGCATTGGCGTTACTTTTGTCCGGTAGAAGTTGACGGTGACGTAATTCCTCTCTCCCTTGAGTTCGGCCAATTGGAGTTCTAAGAGGCACAGACGATTTCTGACATTTTTCTCTTCAGCAGTTCGGACAGAAAGCTTCTCAGAGTTTTCGTTGATTCTGATTTCGTACGGAGGTAGGGGATTCGTTTTTCAAACTATAAGTTTTTAATTCAGGAATGCTAAAAAACTTAATGAGTAATTGCAAATAATTTATAACTGTCTAAACTAGTTGAATGATGAAATTCTGTTGGATTTGTGACTATGAAAATAATTGAATTTGATGAATACGTGTTTGGTTCCATGAATGTTTGAGGATGCTAAAAATTCTTATTTCTAGCTGATTGTGATGAGAATTGTCGAAATTGTGGTTGTGTTTGCGGATGAGAATTAACGAATTATCATATGCTTGATTGATGTTGAATATAGCTTTATTATGTGCTTGAATGATGATCAAATTATATGAATTATTATGTTTAACATAGTGCAGAAAATTGAAAGCTTGATTATAATTAAGTACTTGAATTTATGAAAACTGTTAAATTTGGCTTCTTGGATTGTGTTGGCTGTGAAGGCAACTTAGAATAACTGAAGAAAGGTTACGTATGTGATTTTAGGAGGGTTATAAGTTTAGATGTGGGTTATAGTATGTAAGGTTGTTGAAAAAGTTCAAGGCAAAAATTCTGCATAATTGACAGTAAAGTAAATCAGTTTCTGGGAGCAGTCTCGGTTATAATTTTGAATGAAACTATTTTTTTATAAAACTTTAAGATGTTTTGAGCGTCTCATAAAAAATTCAGAGTTTATTGATGAGTAGTTTGGGAGAAACGAATTTTTGAAAATTGATGGTTTTTGCAGAAAATTCTGTTTCTTTTTTGCAGAAGCACCAACTTCCAACCCACTTAATTTTCAATTCTGGTGAGTGTCTAAATTTAAACCAATGGCCATTTCAAGATTTTTGTGTCCACAATCCTCGGCTTAAATTTCATGTCAAAACTTTTTTTAGCCAATTAGATGTGTTGCAAAGAGTGTGGGTTGCTCGCTGAATTTTAAAAACAGAATTCTAAAAGGCATGGCTGTGTTTCTAACCTCATAACTTTTTCATATGACATGGTAATAATCTAGAATTTGATTTTCTAGAAAACTGAAAGAGTCATGTTTAAGGTAATAAATTTTGAAAGGCAATGGGTGAGAATTGGATTTTTAGTAAATTTAACAAATTTACTGCCTCTACTGCTTTTTATGCATTTTCCCACAAACAATAACGGCATTTATTTTAAGGGAGATGGTACAAGTTTAAACTATGACCAAATTACATCAATACCAAGGTTTGGGTTCTAAAGCAGTAGTATTAAAATAATCAAGGAAGGTTTAAGGTTAATTGGTGATTCGGAGGTATGTGTGATTAAGCGGTGATGCGGAGGTACGTTTAATAATGTAGATGATGCAGAGATACATGTATGTAATTGGTGATGTGGAGGCCTAATAAAGAGACAGAAAAGGAGAAGCCATGTATGAAAGATGAAACAGATAATGAATCATAAAATTGTATGTCGAATGGGCTTCATGCCAAAGTGCTAATGCGGAAGTGTTCGCTTAACTGATAGCCTTAGATTGCTAATGCGGGAAGGTCCACCTAACTGATAGCATATGATATGTTGGATAGACCTTGTACCAAACTGCTAATGCAAAAGTCCATGCCTAACTGATAGCCTGAGATTGCTAATGTTTGCCTAACTAATAGCACTGTTTCTTACTGTGATGCATATCTATGATGAAGTATAACTAACACGGGTAACTGTAATGCCAAGGTGTCTAACTGACACAGTAAAGGAACCATATTTGGGGTTCACTCCAAGTAACGTCGAGTTACGGGTAGACAACCGATGCATGAACTCATGACCTGCTTTGGACAGACATGCATCATATTGTTTGCGCATTTGCATTTGGTTATGTTTTGCTTGTTGTATTTTCTCTGTGATTGTGCTGGTTGTCTCATTCTGCCTTGCTTGTGTGTTCAATTGGGTCTCTGGTACTATTAGTTTATTGATAAATCACAATTTTATGGTTTATTTTGTATTGTATTGAGTGAATTTTGTCAACTGTTGTCACACTTATTCATATAAATTGCATGTTTTTAAGATTTCTTTCTAATTGTGTGTTATGGTTCAAAACATGCTTCTTTGACCTTAAAAATGCTAATTCTTAATCCTCTCTTATTGTCATTCAATGCCGTGATGCGTGTGTTAAGTGATTTCAGGGTTTATAGGGTAGAAATGATTTAGAGGATGGAAAAGAAGCATCCAAAAGTGGAAGAAACACAAGAAATAGGAGAATTGATAAGCTGGTATCGACGCATATGCGTGACTGACGCGTATGCGTGGTTGACGCGTACGCGTGACAAGCGGCACGTGCCTCACTAAAAGGAACATGCTGGGGGCGATTTTAAAGCTCCTTCTAGCCCAGTTCAGGCCCATTCTGCAAATTAGAGGCTGGGAGTGAAGGAGGATGGGACATACATGCCATTAGTATAGTTTTTACATAGTTTTGAATTTTAAAGGGAGAAACTCCCACTTCTCTCTAGGTTTTAGTGTTCTTTGCTCATTTTTACTTGAATTCTTGGATTAGATCCTTGTTAATTTCAGTCCTTGTTGCTTTAATTGTAGTTTCTACACTTTAATTTTACTTAGCACTCTTACAATTTTAGTAATTTTGAGTTTCGAATTTGGATCTTGTTGGAATTAATTTCTATTAATGCATTGAGTTTTCTTTCATGTTCATTGGTGTAATTTGGTTTATTATTAGCAATTATTGTTAGTGGGTAGCTTTAATTTGGATTTATTTCTCAATTTTATAATGTCTTATTTTAGTGCACACAAGGTGTTTGTGAAAATACATCTTATGATTATGGAGTAGATTTCTACTCTTGGCTTTGGGATTGAGTATTGGAAACTCTTGAATTGTCAAATCCTAATGTGGACTGGTAATTGAAGATTGCTAGTTAGCTTGAACTTCACTAAATCTAGTCTTTCATTGGGAGTTGACTAGGACTTGTGAACTCAAGTGAATTGTATTCACTTGACTTTTCTTCATTTGTTAGAGGATAACTAAGTGGAAGCAATAGACAATTTCCATCACAATTGACGATGACAATGATGATATGAATTCCAATTCTCTCCCCTAGCCAAGACCTTTATATTGATTGATTGTCATTCACTTTTACTAGCTTTGAATTCCTAGTTGTCTCATTTTAATTTCATATCTCTTATTTATATATGCTTTTAGTTGTAGTTATCTTGATGCATGCTTGTTAGTTAGGCAATGCTTAATTGATATTTCTAGTTATTTCAATTTAATTGTTAGTTCATTGTTGCTTTGATATACTTGTCATTTTACTTCTTCCTTAAGCAACCTAAACCCCCCCAAAATTTCTAACCAATGATGTGCATCATGTTACAAGTCCTAGGGAAGACGACTCAAGATTCTACTCCCGGATATTGATTTGATTGTTGTGACATTCTTGTAAACTTTGACTTGAGGATGATTTGTCAGTTGGGACTATACTTTGCGACATTGAATTGGAAAATCGTTTGGTCATTTCTTAACCAACATTCATCCTCTATCAAGTTTTGGCGCCGTTGCCGGGGACTTGTAATGGTGTTACATTGTTGGCTAGTGTGAATGTGTTTATATGTGAATAACTACTCTTTTCTTAATTGTTTGTTAGTCTAGCTCTTAGTTAGGACTTATAGTTAGTAGTAATTAGTAGTCACTTTATTCTAGTGTAGCTTATTGTCATGAGCTCTATGTTTCTTTTCTTGAATGACGCGTTCATTGCCGGATCCGAGCTTAGCGCCTTTTGATCCCTAAATTGAAAGAACTTTATTACATCTTAGGCAAGCTCGGCGTCGGTTAGCATTTGAGGGTGGTGAAGCGGCTTCTGCCAATTCACCAACCTTATCCGAAGCGTTATTTGAAAGAGAAACCATTTTCTCATCTATTGGCTCTGTTGACATCTCTTCGATTGATTTATTTACCGACACCATGGACCCTTCAAGAAGGATCACTCTTAAGGAGGCGGGTGCTCTAGACTTCACTCTCCAACAGCTTCAAGTGCGTCATTCGAACTTGAATGCTAATTTTGAGCTAAAGACCGGCTTGATCAATCTACTTCCCAAGTTCTATGGTCTACCCGCTCAAGACCCTATTAGGCATCATAGGGACTTTCAAGGTGCATGCTCAACCACTAGGAGGAATGGTTCAGATGAAGTTGCTATTTGGGTGTTTGCCTTCCCATTCTCTCTTGAGGGAAGGGCAAAGGAGTGGTTCTACACCCAATCAGATGAGGTTGTCACCAATTAGGACTTGCTTCGGAGAGAATTCCTAGACAAACTTTTTCCACCGGAGGTGATCGATAGGTTGAGGAAGGAGATCTCATGCATTATCCAAGGTGACTCAGAAACTCTTCATGAGTATTGAGAACGTTTTAAGAAGCTCCTTGATTCATGCCCTCATCATAGGATTGACGACTTGGTGTTGATTAGTTACTTTTTCCAAGGCCTCAAGTCTCAAGATAAAATTCTTTTGGATGCTTCTAGCAATGGCTCTTTAGTGAAGTACAAAATGGTGGAAGAGGCTTGGCAACTTATTGCCGATCTAGCCAAATCTACCCAACATGCAAGGCAAAGAAACAATCATCCAAGGCCATCAATGAAGTTTCTTCTAATGAGTCTGCCCTCACCAAGACCTTAAGGGAGATGACCACCATTCTCAAGCAAATCCATCTTAATCAACAACAACCTCCTCCACAACAACAATACCAACTGGTAGCTCTACAAAGAGTATGTGGAATTTGTGCTTGCAACTTTCATTATATCGATGAATATCCACAACTCCAAGAGGACAATACCTTGGCAGCTACCAATGCTTACTTTAACCATTCCAATCAAGGCCCTTATCAATAAGAGGGTAATTATAACCAAGGGTGGCAAAACCAAGGTTGGCAAGAGAACTCAAACCAAGGGTGGAGAGACAACTATAACCAAGGATGGAGAGATGGTGCAAGTCAAAGGTGGAATAACAACAACCATCAACAATACCACAACCAACAAAATCAATCCTTCTAACCACAAAACCAAGGCCAAAGATACCTACCTCCACACCAAAGACAAGCTCAAGTGCCACAAATCACCCAACCACAAGTTCGTCAAATCACCTACCCTTTTTCTTCCTCCAATCAAGCTCCAATGGATGACACCCTCCGCATTATTCTTCAAGAGCAAATAGAATTTTGCTCCACCATTCAAGAGCTTATAGCCCGCTTACCTCTACCAACCAACCAAACTCAAAGTCCCTCTCAACCATTACCTAACCCTAAGGGTGGCCTCAATGCCATCACCTTGAGGTCTGGCACCACACTACAAGAGAGGAGTCCCAAGGAGTCAAGTGCAAGGGAGGCTGCTCTAGATGAAGATGTTGTTGAAGTGGAGGATGAAGAAGAAGTTTAAGAAGTTGTAGAAAAGAAAGTTGCTAAAGCAAGCTAAGAGAGAGTGGCTCTAAGGAAAAAGATGTGTTGAAAGAAGCCATTCCAATCCCATTCCCAAGCTTGGCAAAGAGGACCAAAAAGCAATTAGAGTTGGATCCAAAGATGGTGGATATCTTCAAAAACGTTGAGGTAACCATTCCCCTTTTTGATGCCATTCTCCAAGTTCCTAAATATGTGGTGCGCAAAATTGAACTCCACAAACTTCAGATGGACTAGCAAGTACACCGGGTTGTCCAAGTAATACCTCAGGTGAGTGAGGGTCGAATCCCACGGAGATTGTCAGATTGAGCAAGCAATGGCTATCTTTTAATTCTTAGTCAGGCGATTAGAAAAGATGGTTGTTTGTTTGAAAGCATAAACGAAATAATAAGAAACGACATACCAGATTGATGTGAAAATAGTGATAAAGATTCAGTTAAGGCTTTGGAGATGCTTTATCTTTCTGGATTAACTTTTCTTACTGTCTACTTCAATAACGAATGATTCATTCAATGGAAGCCATAAGTGACTAACTCATGTCCTCTCATCAAGTTAATCTCTCCTAACCACAACAATCCATCATATCCGAGCAACTTATGTCTTCTCATCAAGTTGACTCATGGCTTCTCACTGTAGTCGAAGATGAAGCTCTAAGCAATCCACCCCCTTCACGATCCTACTCAAAATGCCACAAATAAGGTCAGATCTTCCAGATCAGAAAGTGCTACTTCTCTGACTCTAGAGTTAGCGCCACAGAGACCTTAGTAACCCACGGTCAACGGGATTTCATGTCACGTATCCAAAGTTGCCCAGGCATGCTCTTGGAATCCGCAATGCATTCTCTAGCTTTAGTTCAATGCTATCCGTGTCTGGACTCGCACGGAACCCATGTAGAACAAGGATGAATGTCACGGTTCACCCTCAATTCATTGAGATTGAAGAAAGAGAACACATAAGAGAATAGAATCAAACATATTGAAATAGAAACAGTAATATTATTAATCTATGAGAATTAGCAGAGCTCCTAACCCTAACTTAGGAGGTTTAGTTGCTTATAGCTTACAGAAAATAATAGAAGTAATGTGTCTGTGCTTCTCCTCTCCTGGGAGGCATAATCCTCAGGAGGAAGGAAGTCTCTTATTTATAATAAAATACTAGACCTAAAAGATGTTACTCATAATTAAAAATTATAAAAATGTGATAAACTAAGCTAAAGGGTGCGAAAATCCACTTCTGGGCCCACTTGGTGAGTGTTTGGGCTGAGCTTGGAGTGAATTCACGTGCTTGGACTCCTCTTGGGGCGTTTAATGCCGGATTTGGTCCATTTTGGGCGTTCAACACTGAGCTTGCTCCTTTTGGGGCGTTGAACACTGGGCAGGAGATGATTTAGGCGTTCAACGCCCGTTTAGGGCCTTCATTTTCAAAGACAAATATAGACTATTATATATTGCTGGAAAGCCCTGGAAGTTAGCTTTCCAACACTGTTGAGAGCAAATCATTTGGACCTCTTTATCTTTAGAAATGATTATTTGAATGTACAGAAGTCAGGAGTTGACAGCATCTACAATCCTTTCTTTGCCTCTGAATCAGACTTTTCCAAAACTTTCTAGATTCACCCAAAAATTACCTAAAATTATAGGAAAATTACAAAAACTTAAAGTAGCATCCAAAAAGTAATTTTTGCACTAATACCTGCTAAAACATAATAAAACTTAAGAAAACATACTAAAAATACTGAGAAAATAGTGTCAAAAAGTGTATAAAATATCCGCTCATCAATATGTCAAGTTTTTAAAGGATTTATGCATGAACAAGGAAAGGATTAATGAATTAGAAACTATTCCTTTTGGTAGTTCAATTTCTGCTTTAATGGGTGTTATTCCTGAAAAATGTGGGGATCTCGGACCTTGCTTGGTATCTTGCACTATAAGTGGTACTCGATTTGTGGATTGTATGTGTGTGATCTTGGTGCTTGTGTGAGTATTATGCCCTTGTCTATTTATGATGAACTGAACCTTCCACCATTAAAACGGTCAGTGGCACGCTTTGTTTTGGCCGACAAGAGCATTATTTCTGTGGTTGGTATTGCTGAGGATGTCTTAGTGAGCATCAAGGGGTTAACCTTTCCAATTGATTTTTACATCCTTGAGATTCATCCTAAAGAATTAGGGAAACCGTCATCTATCTTATTAGGGAAGTTCTTCTTGAAGACATCTCGGTTTAAACTTGATGCATTCTCAGGCACCTACTCATTTGAGATTGACGGTACAACGGTAAGCTTTAATTTGGATGAAGCTATGAAGCATCCACTAGAAGATCACTCTATCTTCTGGTGTGACATTGTTGATGAAGTTGTGGCTGAAGTCCACCGTGAGACCCTTGATGATATAAATTTGAGCAAAAGGGCAAGTGTGGGGAAGCTAAATGAATATGATGAAGACACCTTGCCACCCCCAATATTTTTGGACAACAATGTACCAAGTCATGAGTTAAGTGTGGAATTGAAACCTCTACCTCCTCACCTTAAATACGCCTTTCTTGATAACAGTCTAAAACTCCCAGTGATTATTGCAAGGGATCGACTTTCGATCAGGAGGAAAGATTACTTGATGTGTTGCAAAGGAATAAGAAGGCTATTGGGTGGAGCTTGGCGGATATAATGGGTATAAGCCCCATGTTTGTGAGCATCACATTTTTCTAGAGGAAGGAGCTAAACCGGTCCGCCAACCACAACGGAGGTTAAATCCCACTATCATGGAAGTTGTTAAGAAAGAGGTGACTAGACTTCTAGAGGCCAACATTATCTAGCTTATCTCAGATAGCGAATGGGTTAGTTCGGTCCAAGTTGTGCCCAAGAAGTCGGGTGTCACCATGGTCAAGAGCAAAAGTGGGGAACTCATGGCAACTAGGATGCAAAACTCTTGGAGGATATGCATTAACTATAGGCGCTTGAACTTGGCAACCCGGAAGGACCACTACCCACTTCTATTTATTAATCAAATGCTTGACCGGTTGTCAGGTAAATCACATTATTGTTTCCTAGATGGCTATACTGGTTATTTCCAAATTCATATAGCTCTGAAAAATCAAGAAAAGACTACTTTTACATGTCCCTTTGGAACATATGCTTACAAGAGGATGCCTTTTGGCTTATGTAATGTATCTGCGACGTTCCAAATGTGCATGACTAGCATCTTTTCTGATTTTTTGAACATTGCATGGAAATTTTTATGGATGACTTAGTGTTTATGGAGATCCGTTTGATGATTTCTTGGGTAGTTTGGCCAAAGTACTAGAAAGATGTGCTAGCTCAAACCTTGTTCTCAATTTTGAAAAGTGTCATTTTATGGTTAAACAAGGTATTGTGCTAGGCCACATCATTTCTAGTGATGGTATCTTTGTGGATCCTGAAAAAGTTAAAGTTGTTTTTGGATTACCTTACCCCCCTTCTGGGAGGGAAGTCCGTGCTTTTCTTGGTCACGCAGGTTTTTACCAACAGTTCATAAAGGACTTTAGTAAGGAGGCTTTGCCTCTTTCCCGTTTGCTCCAAAAAGATATAGAATTTGATTTCAATGAGGTATGCATGGAAGCATTTGATACATTAAAGGAAGCTTTGACCAAAGCTCCAATAGTGAGAGGGCCAAATTGGAATAGCCCATTTGAGACCATGTGTGATGCATCTAACCATGCCGTGGGAGACACGCTTGCACAACGCGATGGTAAGGATCCTTACGTTATATCTTATGCCTCTAAGACTGTAGATGGTTTCCAATCCAATTATACTACCACCAAAAAAGAATTGCTGGCGATTGTTTTCACCTTGGATAAATTCTGGGCCTATTTACTTGGTTCAAGGTGGTAGTATATTCAGATCATGCGGCAATGAAATATTTGTTGGCAAAGAAAGATTATAAGTTGAGATTGATCCGATGGATATTACTCGTGCAAGAATTTGATTTAGAGATCAATGATAGGAGTGGATCACAAAATTTAGTGGCAGACCACTTGAGCCGCTTTGAACATTTGCCATGTGATTCTACCCCTATCAATGATGCTTTTCCCTTAGATTCCTTGCAAGCAATCTCGGAAGTCACTCCTTGGTTTGCATCTATTGCCAATTACTTGGTAGGCCATACCTTTCCTCCACACTTTTCTAAGCACCAAAGGGACAAGCTTAAAAGCGAGTCCAAGTATTATATATGGGATGATCCTTATTTGTGGAAATGTGGTGCCGACCAAGTAATTAGAAGGTGTGTACCTCAAACGGAATTCTGGTCTATCTTAGAAGCGTGCCACTCTTCCGAACGTGGTGGGCACTTTGGTCCTCAAAGGACATCAAGAAAAGTGTTAGACTATGGATTTTGGTGGCCTAGCCTATTCAAAGATGCAACCTCATTTTGTAATTCTTGCCACCAATGCCAAAGATTTGGAAATATATCCAAGAGGAATGAAATGCCCCAACAACTTATGTTGTTCTGTGAAATTTTTTTTGTTTGGGGGGTTGAATTTATGGGTCCATTTCCAAACTCTAATGATTTTTTCTACATTTTGTTAGCGGTTGATTATGTCTCTAAATGGGTGGAAGCAATTCCAATCTGTACCGATGATACTAATACTGTTGTCTCCTTTGTAAGAAATCATCTTATTTACCATTTTGGATCACCACAAGCAATCGTGAGCGATCAAGGCTCACACTTTTGCAACAAGGGGATAGAAACTTTGATGAAGAGATATGGCATTATCCATAAGGTAGCTATGTCTTATCATCCCTAAAGCAATGGCCAAGCGGAGGTTTCCAACCGGAAAATCAAGAGAATTTTAGAGAAGATGGTGAAACCCCATCAGAGGGATTGGAGCTCTAGGCTCGGAGATGTACTATGGACCTACCGGATGGTTTATAAGACACCAAATCGGCATGAGTCCATTCCGGTTGGTCTACGAAAAGGCATGTCACCTTCCGGTGGAAGTTGAGCATAAGGCGTATTGGGCTGTTAACGGATGTAATTCGGGGTTGGAGAATGCCAAAATTGAAAGAAAATTGCAATTGGAGGAGTTAGAATGCATACGGTTGGAGGCATATGAGAATTCAAGAATCTACAAAGAAAATGTGAAGGCGGTACATGACCAAAATATCAAAAGAAGAGAATTTAGGGTTGGAGATCAAGTGCTTCTCTATAATTCAAGATTGAGGTTAATGCCGGATAAATTGAGGTCGAGATGGGATGGTCCCTATGTGGTAGAAAAGGTTGAACCATATGGCGTAATCCACTTGAGCCATCCCTCAAGCCCTACTTTCTTCAAGGTGAATGGCCACCGGCTCAAATTGTACCATGGTGTGAAGGACAAGAACAACAAAGAATTGGAGATCTTCCTCTTGGAGGATCCTCCCAAGGAAGAGAATTGAGCCATTGACCGTCCAACTTAAGGACGTTAAAGAAAAGTGCTAGGTGGGAGACACCCCACCATAGTATGATCTTCCTTGTTTATAATTCTTTCACCTTGTTTTCATCTCTTTAATTAGATATGTTTGATTAGATAGGATATGAGTTTATTGGGTTTGATTAGATATGTCTGAATGATGGTTGTTTCATGAAGTTTTCATTTATGGTAGTTTGTGTATTTTGGTCATTTTGGTTGTTGCCTTGAAATTCTAGGTGTCTTTGTTCCATTTTGCTTGAATAGATGCAAAAATTGTGATATCTTTGTTGCTCATGTCATGCGTACACGTGACCCACATGTACGGATGGACCATGATTTTTGCTCATGCGTGAACTATGCTGCCGCATAGTCTGGACAGTGAGTTGTGCCAGGACCATGTGACTAGGGTGCTACTGGCATCAATGCTTGTCACGCGTACGCGTGACCTCCTGTGATTTGATCGTGCTGAGACTGTGCTACAGCACGGCTTGGACAGAGAGTTGTGCCATGTAAGAACCGGAATAAATGCTTTAATAAAATAATAACTTTAACCGCCCGGAATAGGTTCAAAAATATAAAAGTATTCTTTTTAAATATAAAGGTGAAATTTGAATTCAATGGATTTTTTGAGTGGAAAAGTGTATCTTTTGTGGAAAATTTTTGTAAAAATGCGTACTGGTGCTTAAGCGGCAGTACCGGCTCTAGTTTGTCCTTTACCGCGTATTTTGAGAAAAATAAGATTTTGAAGATTGAATTTATTGTTTTGAAAGGACAAAAATAATTTAGAATCGAAAACCGGGCGCTAATCTTAAAGGTTTTGGCTCAAAGTGGGCCAAACGGGCTAAAAATGCTAACGAATTGAACCGGGCCCAAACCGAGCCCAAGACCCAACATATATATGCTCTATTAATGAGAATTTAGCTCATCTTCCCTAGAAACAAAGAAGGAGGCGCTGAAACGAAGAGAGGAAAAGAGAATGAGATTTTACTATTCATCTCCTCCTTCATTTGGCCATAACTTGAGCTACGGAGCTCCGATTGACGAGCCGTTTACGACCATGCGAAACTCTTGCCGAGCCCATCATTTCTAATTAAGCTTTTCTGGTAAGAACTCGTGTCTCCTGCTCCAGATTTCTGCCCTAAGTAATTTCACATTTTTACATTAGGTTTTTGAGTGGATTTTGTGATTTTGTTTGTTTAGGGGTGATCTAGCATTGGAATATTATTGGGTTTTGCCTTTAATCTCATTGGATAAGGTAAGGTCTCACTAAACCCTTGTCTTTAGTTATTTTTGTAAACCCTAAGTTTGATGTTGGTATGTTGTATAATGTTAGATTGAGTTTTGGTATTTGTTGGAGTTGGTTTGAGGCTTTTGGATCGAGTTTGGTGGTTTTGTTTTGGTGTTTGGTGTATTTTGGGAATCGGCTAATGTATGATTTCGGTTTTCTTTATGTAATATGTAATGTTTCTGGACACTTAGGCTAGTTGGCCCTAAGATAGGATTGAATAATGGTTGCATATGATTAATTATATGTGAATTTATGTTTGATGATGAGAAGTATGATATTGAGTGTTGGAATGTGTGATATATGAATAATGATGATAATATAATGGGTATTGATGTTATTTATGTTCATGGTGATTGATGAATTATGATGGTGTTGTTAGTGAATGGTGTTGATTATGGAGATTGAGATTAAATAATGATAATTATGAGGATTTATAATGAAATACGATGAATGATGTTTATGATGAGTAAATTGTGCAAATTGTTGATGATTGAGATCTTGAGTTAGGAATTATGGATGTTGTGTTGAGTTATGGTGGAAAGGTTTAGTGAATTACGTGTGGAAGTGATGGAAGTACAATGGAATGATAGGATATAGTGTGTGGTAGTGTTTTATGATGTTTGGGTATGTTTTGGTTATGGAATTTGGAAATTTGAAAACTTTGATGTTTTTGTGTAAAACTTGATTTTTGGTGAACTTTGACAGAGCATAATTTGAGCCTTTGTTTTTGAAATTGGTTGAAATTTGTCTTAAATTAAAGTTCATTTAAAGGTCTTTAAATTGATATAAAGTTTGATGATAATGAATTTTTGTAGAGGAAGTTATGAACGTTTAAAGTTTTGTGTTAAAAACTGATTTCTGCAACTTTACAAAATTTTACAATTCTGGAGGCGTATGCGTACGCGAACCACCCATAGACGAGCGTGCCATTCTGTTTGGCACCTATGCGTACGCAAACTTATGTATGCGTATGCGAGATGGGAAAAATTTTAAGTATGCGTACGCATACATTTGGCATGCGTACGCATACACCCTGTTTTGCTGAAAAAATGATTTTTCTTTATTTTTAAGAGTTCTCTAACTTTCCAAACTTCCTCCAAATGCTGTTTAAGAGTACTATCTAGTGATTAGGTTCTAATATTGTTAAAGATGAGTTAGTGACTTATTTTATTGAAATTCTATATGAATTTTGAAGACAGAGACGTAGGCTTCTGGAGTATTGAGGATGGATTAGTTGAATGAGAGGGCGGAGTACTGTAATGATGATTAATGTGATGAGTTGTAAAATTATAGATTGATGGTGGTTGAGACGAGTTTAGGTCTCAAAGTTGAAAGATGACTTTACTGAGTACTGAAATGATTTTTGAAAACCACTGATATATTGTTTTATGTTGAGACTGTTAAGTCGCTATGCTCCTCAGGCAAGGACTGTGGCAGTCTCCTGCTTGTCGAGGTAGCGGTGTTGTCGTAGGGATTGTGGTAGTCTCCCGCCTATGTTCGGATGTGAGGGTTGAAGCTGCGCTTCCCACTCACGTTTTTCTCTTATGGAGAAGGTGGTAGGGCACTCATCCCTCGAAATTATTCCTCCTGAGTATGCGTTTTCTCTCTGGTTGCAAGGTGGTAGGGCACTAACCCACGAAATCATACGGCATCCAGAGGAAGGTTGTAAGGCACTCTCCCTCGGAACGTTTTTCTCTGAATGGAGAAGGTGGTAGGGCACTCATTCCTAGGAATCATTCCTCCTGAGTATGCGCAACAGATAGACTAATCCAGGAGTTGCCATCCGGATTTTGTGTCGGGTTTGGCACTATAACCGATGTGATATCACATCCAATAGGACAGGAATTCATCATATGCATCTCTTATGTGCTTGTTTGCTTTGATTACTCGCAGTTTGCCTAAATGTATAATATGTCTACTTGTTTCTTGAATTACTTGTTATACTTGTGATTGTCTGGTGCTGAGGAGGTTAGGTAGGCGGCGGCGGTGGGATCTCGTGGAGGGTAGGTTGGCGAGGGCTGTGGGATACAAGATATGATTGGTATTAGTTAAAAATTCCCTAAGTTTAGATAACCCTGTTTACTGTTTATGGTTTAAGTTATTTATTTATGTTAAGCTTGAATATCTATATCGATGTGAAGTTCTAGGATTGCCTTTGGCGTCCAGGAACCTTACATTTTATATATTGGGCACTGTTACCAAACAAAGAACCTCTGGTTCTCATACGATATGTTGTTGTTTTGTTTTTCAGATGCAAGTCGCAACCCACCACGGTGAGTTTGCGGGTATAGTGACAGAGCGGAGTATGATCTTCCTTATGTTTTATTTCACTTTACTTTTGTTGTAGTTATTCTCTCACCTTTTTTATATTTAACTTTGTTGCCTTAGAAGCTTTATTTCTAAAAATCTTTGAGAGATAGGTTGTTGCTGTTTTAAACTTTAAAACTCTGTTGTATTCAGTTTGACTAGCCGGCCTAAACTCCGCAGGCCGTGACTAGCCCTCTCTTGGTATATCATACTTATATATATATATATATACTTCACTACAAGAAAATAGAGCATTTGTAACAATAATTAGTTATTGTTACAAAATAAGAATATTTTGTAACAACAAAAAAATTTGTTACAAAACATTTCAATATTTTGTAACGTGATTCCTTTTGTTACAAATTATGTTGGCTTTCATATCGGATTGTTGTTTTGTTGCAAAATGTTATAATATTTTGCAATAAAAGATTATATTGTTACAAAAATTTAAAATATTTTGTAACAAAATATCTATTTATCTCAAAAGTTCTAAATATTTTGTAACAAAAATTAATTTGTCACAAGATACAATATTTTTGTAACAAGTTATTTATTTGTCACAAAATTCAAAGAATTTTTGTAACTAGTAAAAAATTTTGTTTCAACATATTAAATGTAAGACTTCGAATTTTTGAAAATTAACATAATGAGTTATTTATGATTTATTATATTTATTTAAGATTTTATATTCAAAAATTTATTTTACTAAAAATATTTAAGTCAAATTAATGATACTTTGTTTTTAAAAATATTTAAAAATTAAATAATAAATTATTTATAATTTATTATATTTATTCAAGAGGAGTCGTCGTCGCGCCCAGCCACCATCGTCGCTGTTCAAGCCGCCGGACTGCCGCATGCAAGGAGCTTCCTGTTTCGCCGCCGTCTTGCCGTGCAGGGAGAGCACTGTTGAGAGAGGAGACACCATGACAGAGAAACCGCACCGCGAAGGATGAGACCGTTGTCGCCGAGGCTCCGCCGTCACCCAGCCGCTGTCTCCAAAGCCGTGATGCCGTCTCTGCGCCAGCAGGGGGAAGTAGCCTTTGAGTGTGTAAATCCCGATAACCCTTCCTTTCCCATTTTAATATCAAGTTTCTCTTGCCATTGGTTATTGCTGTAATTTATCTCTCTAGATCATCGAACTATACCAGCAACTATGTGATGCATCAAACACTGTCCACTTACTATTACCTTATGAAGCCTTCTTTGGCTCTCAGGTAAACTCATATTTTGTGCTAGTTAAGCTCCATCTGGCTTTCGATCTGTAGCTTATCATGTGTTGGTGTGTAAGGCCCCACATTATTATATGCTGTAAGATATTGGTTGCTTAATTTATTATCTTTTTCTTTTCATGGATATTTATTATATTTTTAAGTTAGCTTGAAGTTTCAATGAGAAAGATCATGTTAATTAGTAAATGACTGCTTGTGTAAAACTAGATTATATTTTAAAATTTAAATCCCTTTCGATGCTGACTTACCAGACTGAATTGCACTGTAATGTTGATGAAAAAGTTAATTGAAACAATTGTCAAATAGAGGAGAAAATAGTGAAGCAATAATCAAGTTTATTCACAATGTTAATCAAGTTAATATCGTCAATGATTTCCTTAATTCATCACTTTCTTTACTTAAGTATTGATTTCTAGCTATGTGCTATCTTCCAGCTTAGCCTGCAAAATTTGACTGAATCTAAATTAAATAAAACTTATTCTGTTAAGCATTTGTGTGTTTAGAATTTTTTGAGATACTAATGGTACTTCTGGATAATGCTTCTTCAGGATGGCCGGGTTCATGCCCTTTACTCAACCTCATCGAGAGTGATATATGATGCAAAAGAAGTCATTAATGGGCTACAAGCACCAATTGTTAAGGATGCAGAGGTAACATATATAAGACTATTCTCTATGATAACATAGCATGTTATTTGTCTCGTAAGATCCATATTATGTAGTCAACACCTGAAAATGAATTTTATAAGATCTTAACTTTTTCATCATACGAGCTAGTAGCTTTGTGTTTCAACTTGGTATGATTGTGAATGCAGTAGCTCAACCAAGTTGCTTTCTAACTATTGACAGTTTCTGCTGAGTTGGTTTGCTGGTTTTGGCACTTATTTTTCCTTGAGATAATTGGAGATACTTAGCTTTCTTGTTAAGTTTCTGCATTTTGTCAATTATGAAAGCAAATGATAATCTTAGCTTTCCATTTGGATTTTTATTTTTGTTCATAATAGACCAATTTTGTTTATTTTTCTCTTCCGTGTATATCTAGAGGATTTGGGTTGTGGCTTGCTTATTCATTAGGATAGTGCTTTTGGCATCCAAGAAGCAGAAAACCTCTAGTGAAAAGTCAGATACTAAGGGAAAGGCTGCATGCAAAAAAACAAATAGAGAAGCCATCAAAAACTTCAGTGAATGATCAAGGTGAGTTGATTGTATTTTTCCCAATTTACATATGATGTTATCTGTAGTGCTTGCTCTATTTCTGTTAGCATTCTATTGTTTGCTTGAAATAGTTTTAGAACTTGTTAACTTTGATTAAGTAGTCTTGTCAAACTGTTTTTGGAAACTTCCCTTCTCAGGTGTTTGGTTGGGGGAAAAAATGGGACACGAGTTTTCATGGATGAGATAAATGTTGACAATTACAGAGCTCACATGAAATTTGCCTCCCCATTTTTTACCATCCTGATAAACACACCCTTGATATAAATTCGTATCAAGTTACACAGCATGGTTCTGTATTTTACAAGTATGTGTCTATTTGTAAATTTTTCATCTCAAATTATTCTATTCCAATGCTATTGTTAGGAAAAGGAAAAGGTAGTAAGAAATCCAAGAAGGAACCTAGTAGGGAGGACATGCATGCAGTTGTAGTCGATATTCTGAAGGAAGTTAATAAAATACTGTAAGTAATGACTTCTTTGGCAATCAATCTTTTATCCAAATGTTGAGTTCTGATTTAATAAACATTTGATTTTGGGTTTTCTGCTTGATGTATTTCTGGTTAGCTATGAGGATAATAATTCATCTTCAAATGCCAATTCTACTTCTGAAAATATTATGATTGATGAAGCTGTTATATTTCTGAGCCTTTCTGCATTTATTATTTTTTAAGTTGTTGTTAAAGCATGTTAATTGAGTGCCAAACATAGCCTGTGATGATTCAACCCAACTGTTTGAGGTGTTGTGGAGCCAAGATCCTGTTTACAGGGAGAACCTACTTGGTGAAGCTGCATTCATTTGAATTATGATTTAATGAATTGACAATTGATAGTGATTGTTTGACAATTGATACTTATGTAAATTTAATGAATTGAATTATGATTAATTAGCCCGAGTTTATATATTGAATTGTTAATTCTTGAAAATTTACATTCTTGATTGGCTAGTTTTAAACTTTTAAGAATAGATTCTTAAATAATTAGTTAATTTTAACTTGTAAGTTCTAACTTAATTTTTACTCTGATGAAGATAGTGTTATGTGTTATTTTTTAATTTTGGTTTTCATTGTTCATATTTGTAGGGGTACAAAATTGATACCAACTTGACTGAAATATGCTAGAAGAGTCAAGAATTATAAATCCGATATGATACAATTTTATGTTAGGAAAAAGTTGTGTTTAGTTGAATTTCTAGAACTTATTTTATTGTAAAAGAATCTTAATGACATGTAAGATATTCTAATTATCTATATGATTATATATTATATAAATGTTAAGTTAGCGTGTCTAAAAAATTAATTGATGTATCAATTATTTAATTAAATGTTTTAAAATGAACTTTTTATTTTTGTAACTAAGAATAAAAAATGTTACAAAAGTAAGTAGTATTTTATAACAAAATATTATGACACAAAAATTTAAATTGTTACGAAAAACATTTTAAGGTCAAATATTGTTATCACTTTTGTAATGACTTTTGGTTTTTTGTATTAGAAAAATTTGTTACAAAATATTATTTTGAATTGTAACAGTTCCTTTTTTTGTTACAAAAACTTTTTGTAATGGGACATACTGCAACGACCCATTTTTTTGTTAAAAAATCCATTTGTTTCAAAATTCTGATTTTTTGTAATAATTTTTTTGTTACAAATATTACTTTTTCTTGTAGTGCATCTTGTTTATTTTAATTGGTACCTTGTGTATCCTGGAGCTATCTATAAGGTTATATATATATATATTATGTCTTGTTTTGTCCGTTCCTATGCGTTTAGTTATCGTGTGTGAACACTTCGTGAGCTTTTATTCCTTCATCGAGCTTCTAGTAATACTATTTCTTTTTATATATATATATATATGAGCCTTAGAACGGTCGTGACACTTTGTTATCTTTCGCTTTACGGCACGAGGTAAGGCTTAGGGTAACAGGGTGTTACATGTCAGGACCGTGCTGGTGGGCTGCGAAGCACACATCGCTCCTCACGCGTACGTGTCGTCTCAAAATTCCTGAATCATGCTTTTGTCGTGCTGGGGCTTTGCGACTGCATGGTCCGGACAGAGAGTTGTGCCGCGACCATGCGGGTACTGTGTGGAAGGCACGATTAGCCCCACGCGTACGCGCCACCCTCATTTTCTGCTTCCCACGCTTACCTGTGGATGACGCACTCGCGTAACTTTATGGATTCAACTTACAAGCGCGCGCTGCCGTGTCTCTTTTCTTTTCTTCCTCTTTCTTCTTTTCTTTCTTTCTTCTTATTACTTCTTCTCATTACATTTCTTCCCCCTCTCCAGTCCGGCGGACCACCAACCTCCAGCGGTCTCACCTTCTCTCACATCTCCCTTTTCTCACTTCCATTTCCCTTTCTTCTTCTCCTTCTTGTCAAGGTTTTACTCCTCAACTTCTCTTGCTTTATAATCTTCTTTTGCTTGTGGTACTTGATTATCTTTGTTTTTGGTAAGTACAATTTAATTTTGTTATTTGAAGTTAGTTCATCTTTCTTTATTTCTTAGGTTGTTATTATGACATTGGTGTTGGATTCCCACATTCAATTTTTGTGAATTTAATGGATTATTTTGGTGCCTCTTACTTTGTTTTGTCTTGTTTGATCATGATATGGTGTTTGCTGTTCATTTTGATGGTGCCACATACTTGGTTTGTCAAGTTTCTTGTTGATTCTTACTATGCACACCAAGTGTTTGTGAAAAAGAATCAATGAAACTTTGCCTCAATTTTGGCTTTATTCTTGCAAATCTTTGCTACTTTTTCATAACACTTGTATTCCTTGTGCATTACTGCATCAAGTGCTAGTGATATGCTTCAATGCTTTAGTTAATCTCTCACTTACATGTTTTAGCTACCATGTATTTGAGACACTTTACTTTTAGTAGGCATTATTTCTAGCTTGCATTCTCTTGCTTTCAGTGTCTTTCTCTCTAGAATAAATATTTCTTCTTTTCCCTCGTTTTTAGGATGAGAACTACAAAAGAAAAGGAAAAAGCCTCTAGAAAGACACCCACTAAAGTGTGAGCTCCCAAGCCATCCATCAATCCGCCTCTTTTTAAGCGATTGAAAATGGCTAGCCACATTGATGAGTCGGAGAAGGAAGTTCCCGCAAGATTCGCCAGTCGCTATTGTAAGCGGATGTACCCTAAGATTCTTGATCGGAGTCTCCACCGTGAGCATCTCCTCCTTATTCCGGAACACTTATTTCAATTTGTGGAGGATCACATTAAGAGGCGACGTTGGGGTTTCTTGAACCGGGATGTGATTAAAGTCAACTTGTCTTTGGTGAATGAATTTTATGCTAATTATCATACGCCGACCCTTGACTCAATCTATTTGCGTCGAAAGCAAGTTCTGATATCGGAGGCCGCTCTTCATCAAGTACTTGGCATTCCACCAAGGCCAGATGGGTTAGATGCTTTTCAAGAAGCAAAAATTGACCGCAAGGGATATACTTTTGACTGGGATCCGGTCCTTAAGGTCATTGCTGAGCCCAGAAGCACATGGATCTATGGGCAAAGCAAAGTTAGACCCAAGTGCATCTCAGTGCACGCATTGACTATGGAGGCTAGAGTGTGGCAGCAAATCATGTCCCATTATGTAATGCCAAGCACTCATTAGTCAACCATCATTGGGGATATAGCCGTGCTTGTCTGGTGTATTTTGACAGAGAAGCCACTCAACATCCCAACACTCCTCTAATGAGCTATGGGCCGGGTTCAGAGAGTTGGTAACATCCCATTTTCTGCCTTGGTTTCAGAGTTAGTATCTGTCGTTGGCATTGCGCATGAGGCCAATGATGTAAAAAGAAGAATCCCGATGGACGATGAGTTTGTTCCACATGGAAAGTGGATTGTGCCTCAAGTGCCGACCAAGAGCCGGGATGATGTCCCATCCTTAGATGCTCCATCAACATCCACTCCACCATCCGCATCACCACATGCACTACAACAATTCATCCACCAATTATTGATTGAGCTTACTAAGAAAGTAGACCGGCAACAAGCGCCTCTATGACTAATTGAAGAAGCTCATTGATTGTGCCAACCTGCCTATGGAGGAACCCGACATTCTGGAGTCCACTTTGGATCATGGCAAAGAAAGCAATCAAGAGATGGACATGGAGGCGCCCCTGTCCTGCCATCCTATGGCCATTGGAAGTGGTGATTCTGGATCATTGTTGAACTTGTTTGAAGGAATTAATTTTAGAACATGATTTTAGAGCTAGAACACACAAGCCTAGTGAGATTTTGAGCCTATTTGATTGGTTGCATCTTATCAACCAATATTTTGTTTTGGTGTGTGTTGTTCTCTCTAAGATTATGATCTTTGTCTTGCTTGATTCTATATGTCCATTATTCAATGTATGAATACATTTATGTGATTGAAGCCTTTGTTTCACTAAAGCTCACATACCCAAATGGCTTTACCCGTTCATCATCCTTTGCAAACTAATGTTGAGCCTATTTAACCCTATTTGTTCTTTATTTTAACACATCACTAACTCTAAGCGAAAAACAATGAACATCCTTAATTTGAATCCTTGGTTAGCTTATTCTAGTAAGAGTATGCATAATTTAAGTGTAGAAAAATTGGGTTTGGGAATATTTGGTTTAGAAATTGGGTATTTTATACTTTTTTGTTAAAATGTGAAAAAAATTTTGGGCGCATATTCATGCATTCAATACTTTGATCATATGCAGTAATCTCTCGTGTATATATATATATATATATTTTCTATCATATACATATAAAAAAAAGAAGAAGAAAAATAAAATAAAACGAAAAAAAAAGAAGAAAAAGAGAAAAAGAAAAAGAAAGCAGTAAAAAGGGGACAAAATGCCCCAAGATAAATAGTGATAGCAATGCATATAAATTGTGTTTAAAATTGGGATGCATGAATATGTAGAAAAGATAGTTAGTGGGTAATTAGGCTTGCATTTTGATTACATTGATTGTTTTAGGTTGGGTGAGAAGTTTAGGTTAATCAGGGATCCACATTCTAGTCCACTTGACCAAAGACAATCCTACCTTGACCCTAACCCTATTACAACCCTTGAAAAGACCTCTTGAGATGTGTATCCATACATTGAATATATGTCGATTGGTAGAAGAAGAGTAAGCCTTAGAAAGCAAGATTAGTAGAGAATTGAGAGAATCGACCCTCAAACACTAGAGAGATTAGAGCGTAAACACTTTCGGTGAGGGTTCAATGCTCAATCCCTTGTTCCTTGCTTTCACGAGCTTTTGTCTTGCAAGTTTATTTATACTTCATGTTGATATTTGAATTGGTGAAATTCATAAATCATCATACTATCTTAGCCCTACGTGTTCATATATGTTCTTAGAGATCGATTCATTTTTAACCAAGTAGGTAGAAGCATTTTGCATATAGTTGCATTCATGTAGATAGGTCGCATTTCATAAGTCGTACCATCCCCCTTCACCCCTTTGTAGTTTTTTGAGCTTAGCATGAAGACATGCTAATGTGTAAGTGTAGGGAGATTGATAAACCATAATTTTATAGTTTATTTTGGATTGAATTGAGTGAATTTTGTCAACTCTTGTCACACTTATTCATATAAATTGCATGTTTTTAAGATTTCTTCCTAATTGTGCGTTATGGTTCGAAACATGCTTCTTTGACCTTAAAAATGCTAATTCTTAATCCTCTCTTATTGTCATTCGATGCCGTGATGCGTGTGTTAAGTGATTTCAGGGTTTATAGGGTAGGAATGGATTAGAGGATGGAAAGGAAGCATGCAAAAGTGGAAGGAACACAAGAAATAGGAGAATGGAGAAGCTGGTATCGATGCGTACGCGTGACTGATGCGTACACGTGACAAGGGGCACATGCTTCACTAAAGTGAACACGCTGGGGGCGATTTCAGAGCTTTTTCTAGCCTAGTTCAAGCCCTTTCTGCAGATTAGAGGCTGGGAGTGAAGGAGGATGGGACATACATGCCATTAGTCTAGTTTTTACATAGTTTTGAATTCTAGAGAGAGAAACTTCCACTTCTCTCTAGGTTTTAGTGTTCGTTGTTCATTTTTACTTGAATCCTTGGATTAGATCCTTGTTAATTTCAATCCTTGTTGCTTTGATTGTAGTTTCTACTCTTTAATTTTACTTAGCACTCTTACAACTTTAGTAATTTTGAGTTTTGAATTTGGATCTTGTTGGAATTAATTTCTATTAAAGCATTGAGTTTTCTTTCATGTTCATTGGTGTTTTTAGTTTATTATTAGCAATTATTGTTAGTGGGTAGCTTTGATTTGGATTTATTTCTCAATTTTATAATTCTTATTTTAGTGCACACAAGGTGTTTGTGAAAATGCATCTTATGATTATGGAGTAGATTTCTACTCTTGGCTTTGGGGTTTTGTATTGAAAACTCTTGAATTGTCAAATCCTAATGTGGATTGGTAATTGAAGATTGCTAGTTAGCTTGAACTTCACTAAATCTAGTATTTCATTGGGAGTTGACTAGGACTTGTGAACTCAAGTTAATTGTATTTACTTTACTGTCCTTCATTTGTTAAAGGATAACTAAGTGGAAGCAATAGACACGTTCCATCACAATTAATGATGACAATGATGATAGGAATTCCAATTCTCTCCCCTAGCCAAGACGTTTATATTGATTGATTGTCATTCAGTTTTACTAGCTTTGAAGTCCTAGTTGTCTCATTTTAATTTCATATCTCTTATTCATATATGCTTTTAGTTGTAGTTATCTTGATGCATACTTGTTAGTTAGGCAATGCTTGATTGATATTTCTAGTTATTTCAATTTAATTGTTAGTTGGTTGTTGCTTTGATATACTTGTCATTTTACTTCTTCTGTAAGCAACCCAAACCTCCCCTCCCCCAAAATTCCTAACCAATAATGTGCATCATGTTACAAGTCCTAGGGAAGAAGACCTGGGATTCTACTCCCGATTATTGATTTGATTGTTGTGACATTCTTGTAAACTTTGACTTGAGGATAATTTGTCGGGTGGGACTATACTTTGCGACATTGAATTTGAAAATCCTTTGGTCATTTCTTAACCGACATTCATCCTCTATCATTTATGTATTAAAGTGATTAAGAATTATTGTTGTTCTGAGTTTTGTTTTAAGTTCAGAAATTTTAAAGAAAGCAACTAATTGTCTAAAGTAAAATTAAAAAGTATTTTCAATGGCTTGATAAAAGAATAGTTTTATTGAGTAAAATCAATTATTCGCATTTCGTTCATTACTTTTACGACATTCACTTTTACTACTGAGAACATACGAGGACGATGTTCTCACCGCCCTACAGATTTCTCTTTCAGCCACAAGTTCAGGAATCCTTGGTGCGGAGCCGCGACTGAACATCAGAGCTTTATGTACATATGTATCCGTACCTTCTGTATTTGATTTAGTCTTGGATTTTCCCCTCACCATTTATTGTCTTTGATTTTTAGAGGGGTAGGACTTGTATTTGAGAACATTAGAATATGTCTATGTGTATAACGCTATGTGATTATGTATATATATGTATGATTTTGGCTAAGTGGTTAAAAGTGAATACTTTTTCATTTTTTTATTAAAATTCCGATTCGTATTCGTAAAGGTTCGATATTAAATGAAGACAATATAAAATAAAAAAGTTTAGAGGTAAGTAGCTCTCAGAATTTTAGTACGATCATGAGGTGCTAAAAGTTAGGACGTTACAGGGTGTATGTTCAGACTTTCAGGCAGAGAGATGGTGAGTCCCTCTATGAAGCCTGGGAAAGATACAAGCAGATGATCAGGAAGTGTCCCTCAGATATATTTTCAAACTGGACCAAGCTACAAATTTTCTATGATGGGCTCTCTGAAATGGCAAAAATGTCTCTGAACAATTCTGTAGGAGGTTCCTTGCACATGAAGAAAACGCCTGAAGAGGCTAATGAGCTTATTGAGATGGTTGCTAATAACCAATATCTGTACTCTTCTAAGAGAAATCCTGTGAACCCTGTGAAGAAAGGAGTTATAGAGGTGGACACCCTGGATTCCATTCTAGCTCAAAACAAGATCATGTCACAACAAATCAGTATGATTACTCAGCACTTGAGTGGGATGCAAGTCTCAGCTGTTAATACTCAAGATGCATCTTACGACATGAGTGGGCTTCAACCAAGAGGAAAATTATGGTTATGCTCAACGCACTTGTGAACAAGTTAATTATATGGAAAATTCCTCTAAAAATCCCAATAATGATCCTCATTCGAATACATTCAATAAAGGATGGAGGAATCACCCTAATTTTGGGTGGAGAGAGCAACCCCAAAAGCCCCAGCCGAATTTCAATAACAACTCTCAGGGTGGTTTCAATCAGAATAAGTTCAATAATTTCAACAACCATCAATTTCAGACTTTTCAACCACAGTAGGCATCCACTCAATCTCAGAGCAACTCTGACATGGCTTCAGTAGTTGCTGAGCTCTCCAAGAGTACTCACAGTTTTATGCACGAGACTAGGGCTTCACTCAGAAACTTGAAGATGCAAGTAGGACAGTTGAGTAACAGGATATCTGAGAGGCCTCCTAACACTCTTCCTAGTGATACAGTGACTAACCCAAGAGAAGAGTGTAAGGCCCTCACAATGGCTAAAGAATCCATACTGAAGTAAGAGGTGCAAGTTGCCAAGGGGTCAGAGGAGAAAGAAGCTCTAGAAAAGGCTGAAGTTACATTGTGATACGCCCCACCTAGGACACTTATGCAAGAGCCTGAAGTATCACACCCTTAGGAGCTCCAAGAGGAGACCAAGGACGAGCAGTTCTCTCAATTCTTGGAAGTCTTTAAAAAGTTACAAGTCAATATTCCTTTTGCTGAGACTCTTGATAAAATGCCTCCCTATGAGGCATTCATGAAAGGCTTACTCTCTGAGAAGAAAGCTCTAAAAGGAGATGAAACAGTGATTTTGACTAAGGAATATAGTGCACTCATTCAGAGCAAGCTGCCAAAGAAGGTGCCAGATCCAGGGAGCTTTCAGATTCTTTGTACTATTGGAAATGTCATTTTTGACAAAATACTTTGTGATCTTGACTCAAGCATCAATTTGATGCCCTTGTTTGTGATGAAGAAGCTGCAAATTCAAGAGGCATAACCTACAAGAATAGCTCTACAGATGACAGACAAGTTTCTGAGGTAGGCACATGGGCTCGTGGAAAATGTCTTGGTCAAGGTTTTAGATCTTTTCCAGATTTTGTAGTACTTGATATGAAAGAGGATGCAAATGACTCCATAATACTGGGAAAACCATTCCTGGCCACTACGAGAGCTCTGATTGATGTTGAGAGAGGAGAATTGGTTCTGAGGCTGTGTGAGGACTACTTGGTATTCAAGGATTTTAAACCTTCATCACTCTCTGGAAGAGGAGGTACTTGCATGCATAGTTCATTGCTTAAGCCTCCTCCCTTGGTGGGAACCAATACAATTTTCCCTGACATCAAACCTAAGTTTAGTGTTGGGCACTCATCATCGATCAAGGAGGGAGGAGGTCCCAGGAAAAAGGTACCCAAGGGTTGAAAGAACAAGAAGATTTTCACTGAAGACTTCTCACCTTGGATGAAAGTGGTGTTCACTAGAAGTCTAGTCCTACCTCATACAGTAAGTAGGATCCTGTCTCTGGAGCATATTGAGTTAATCCATGAGAGCACAGAAAAGAAATTCACAGTGAGGGGTGAAGACCTAAGCACCTATGACCCTCCTCCTTAGAGGAGCTGACCGTCAAACTAGTGACGGTAAAGAAGCACTTGATGGGAGGCAACCCAACCATGAGTATCCTTTAGTTTTTATTTCAAATTGATTTTCATTTTATTTTTTATTATTTTTCTCATAGTTTTCCTTGGTTTGAATTTGTTTGTGATCATGCACAGTGCTTAGAACAGGGACAGGAGGACTCAGAAGGAAGATCAGAACCCCTGGAGCAAGGAGAATTCGAAGGGCTCTGGCGCTAAACGCCAGGTTGGGCGTTTAGTGCCAGGAATGAAGCAAGGGGACATGGCCAGAAGGGCATTTAACACCCAGAACGGACAGACAAAGGATGGCGTTAAACGCCAGGTGGGCGTTTAACGCCCAAAAAGGCACTATTTTGAAGCTTTGTCACCCTGGGCGTTTAGCGCCAATACTCGTCTCTGAAAAAAAAAGTGCCATTACTGGCGCTAAATGCCGAGGCTGGCGTTTAGCGCCAGGCACGCCAGTTTTGAATATGAAGGAGTGTATTTAACCAACGGTAAAAACCCCAACTCCCACCCACTTTGACCATTTAACCCACTCCCTCTCTTTCCCCTTTACCCACTATCCCATCTACATTCTTCCAAACCAATTCCCAATATCACCTCCCATCAACCTATCTAATCCCATTAATCTTTCAACTCACCCCCACTCCACTCAATCACCACTCATGAATCCAATCAATCTCTCTTCCCCATTAACCATATTCAAATTTCATTTTCTTCCCACCCTTACCCTTTATAATCGAACCTTTCCCCCCTCACCTCTATAAATACCCATTTCCTCACCTCTTATCCCCACACCTCCAACTACCATCTTTCATCCTACTATCTCCTTCTTTTCATACAATATCTTTTTTCCCTTTTCTTTTTTCCCACTAAACCATAGCCCCCTCCTTTCACTATTCTTTCTCTTTTGATTCCCTATCACCACATTTCCTTCTTCAATCTTTTTTCTATTTTATCTTTTACTTTAATAGGGGAAGAACAAACCTTTTAAGTTTGGTGTTGGGCACTGCACTTTTTCTCTTTTTTCACTATTCCTATGGCACCCAAAACTGGTGTTTCCTCTTTAAGGAAGAGAAAAGAGAAGGCTCCCACCTCCGGTCCTTATGACTTCACCCATTTTTTCTCCAAGACCCATGAGGATTACTTTCATGGGATAGTGAGCAAAAAGAAAGTGATTTCCGAGGTCTGCTTTGATCTTTAGCCGGAGGAGTACCTGGAGATCCGGAAACAGATTTTGAGGAGGGGTTGGGAAGTTCTGACTAACCCCGTGACTGATGTGGGCGTGATTTTGGTTAGGGAGTTCTACGCCAACGCTTGTGCGATCTACTAGCATGCCACTAGCGTTAACCTAGATTTGAAGAACTGGTGCACCATGGTCTGAGGGGCAATTATGGAGTTCAGTCCAGAGAGGGTGAGGGAGACACTTCACTTGCCACCATCCCGAGACGACCCTCACTCTTACACTCAGAGGGTCAATACTGACCAGAGGCTGGACCAGAACCTTGCAGACATATGCCTCTCCAGAGCACAGTGGAGGAGGGACACCAAAGGTCAGCCACACCAGCTGGGTAGGCATGACCTGAAGCCAGTTGCTAGAGGATAGTTAGAGTTTATTCAGCGCTCCATCATCCCCACAAGCAACCGGTCTGAGGTTACAGTGGATCGAGCAGTGATGATTCATTGCGTCATGCTGGTAATGAGGTGGAGGTACACCGTGTGATTCCTCAGGAGGTATACCAGATAGCCGAGAAGGCCTCCACCTTTGCAAGATTGGCCTTCCCTCACCTCATCTTTCGCATGTGTGCTGAGGTCCGAGTCCGCATTGATGGCGATACCCATATTGACATTGACTAACCTATCACTAAGAGGGGTATGGAGTATGCCAGGGAGCATAGGCATGCACCACCACAGGAGCTGGTTCCACCTCCTCAGCAGGACCTTGCGGAGATGTCTCAGGGATTCTATTTACCTCCCGGTGACTACTAGGACCAGTTGACCACATCCATTAGAGAGCTGACATCATCTGTTGATCAATTGAGGATTGAGCATTAGGACCATTCAGCCCTCCTCCATCAGCTAGTGGAGGAGCAGCTGAAGCAGGGCGCGACATAGATGAGCTGAAGCGCCATAGAGGATTCTCAGGAGGGAACAGCAGCCGCCATGACTGAGGTAGTTGGGTTTCTTTATCTTTTGCTTTCCTTATTTTCTGTTCTCCAGTATTTTATCTTATTTCCTGTTATTTACTTGTTTGAGTCTTTGCATGATAATTAGAGTCTTTTATTGCTTTCTAGTTTAGTTATTTATTTTGTTATCTTATGTTTATTTTAAAATATGTCTCATGTATTACTCATTGAGCTTGAAAAATCAAAAGAAAAAGAAAAAAATAGTAAAATTCATGAGGCTTGAGTTATATATTATGAGTTTTTCTAGTTACTTTAATGTGGTGGCATTTTCTTTAATTCTGAATGTATGAATAAACAGTACATATTTGAGATTGAAGTTAACAGTGTTGGTTCTTGAGGTATAGGAACTTAGAAAAGTATTATGGATTCTCTAACTAAGTAAGACATTGATCCTTGAAGCAAAACAAATAGCAAGAAGAAAAAGAAAATAAAAGAGAAAAGGTCCAAGGTTCTGTGCATCAATGGTTAGGAGGGTCAAAATTGATCTAAAAAGAGTAGTTTTCCCTAACCATATGCTTGTGATGTGAATGTGTCAAGTAACCCTTGAGAGAAAGCACTAAGAGTCGTGATCAATTGCAATTATAGAGTATGCCAAAGGCTCTGAGCACCACTGACTAAGAGAAAGTTAAAGAAAAATTAGAACTCAAGGAGTTCCTCAGTTAAGTGCTTGTGGTGTTCTTGTATCAAGTCAAGCTTGAGGACAAAACACTTAGAGTCACGGCTAGGCTCAAGGTGTAAAACACCAAGAAAAAGATAAGAAAAAGCTGTATTCAAGGATCAATCAGAGCTTCAAGAGAAAGAGAACCCATAATATTATCCGAGTTCTAGTGCTGAAAGCTATCAATATTTTTAAGCTTCAAAGGAGAGTGAGGTGCCAAACCTATTCAGAATCAGAGTGTCTTTAGCCCCACTTAGTAACTAGACATGAGCTTAATTGAATACTCAAGTCCTATGCATTTTCTCTTCTTTTCTCAGTTTTATATTGTTTTAGTTACTTGAGGACAAGCAACAGTTCAAGTATCGTGTTGTGATACATGAGCATCTTGTACCCATTTTTCCTTGTTTTCTAGTCATTTTTAGTTGGAACTTATTAAGTTTTATTATATTTTTGTGCAAAAATCCTCTTATAGTGTTTTAGTGTTTTAATTTATTTCAGGTGAAATTCGTAGCAATTTGGCAGAGTTTTGTGCTAAAAGGAGAAGATTTGAAGCTGCCTCTCTGGGCGCTAAACGCCCAGCTGGCGTTTAGCACCAGCAAGCCTTGCAAAACAGGAAGCTTTCTGCCTCTTTGGGTGCTAAACGCCCAACTGACGTTTAGCGCCAGACAATCCAAATTGAAATTTCTATTAGTTTTCTTTTATTAGTTATCTTTTATTTTATTTTTGTAATTTTTATTTACAAACAATATCTTTTAGTTTTAGAATTTATTATTTTATTTTAGTTTCAAATCAAATTAGGTTAGATATAAAACGGGAAAAGATTCACCCTTGGGGGAGCTTCTCTCTTCCGCACTTTCACACTTTTCAGAACCCTTCTTTTCTCTGTAAGTCATGAGCCACTAAACCTCATAGGTTAAGGTTAGGAGCTCTATTTATTTCTATGGATTAAGACCATTTCTTTTCTATTTTAATTAATGTATTGATTCAGTTTCAAGGATTACTTTCGTTCTTCATTTTATGAATCTGGTTAGAACGAAAGTATGATCCTTATTCTATTTGCGTTCTTGTAACCCTTGGAAGAGGATCTCACCTGAACAACAGCTTGAAAGTAAATAACTAATTGGGATACGTGACATATAATCCTCTTAGCTTTGGGTGATTAGGGTTTTTGTGGCCATAAACTAGATTTGAACTTAACCCTCTAATAAGAATCAAGTGAACAAGACATTGGCGATTGATGAAGGTTAGAGGAGACTAAATCACTAAGACATTAGGGTTTAGTCAATTACAATTTGCCATGAAATGAATCTTGCATGATTAAAACAGTTGGTAAGAAAACTTAATCCGGAAAAGTAAACATCTCCGATACCTTAACTACTTTCTCTTATTGATTTCTCACTAATTCTCCTAATTGCTTCTTTTACTCTTGAATTACTATTTAATGCAATTTCAAATCACCAAACCAACTTTTTTGCCTGCCTAACTAAACCAATTAGTCGACTATTGTTGCTCAATCTCTCTGTCCTCGTGGGATCGACCCTCACTCACCTGAGGTATTATTTTGACGACCCGGTGTACTTGCTGGTTCAGTTGTGGATATTCCAAAAATCCGCACCAGTGTTGCTGGAGGATGTTGCAGGGGAGAGAGAAGAGAGAGGACAATGGGAGAGAGATAAGTGTATTCTCAAAAGTGAGAGGAGAGGGCCGCACATTTTATATCAAGTTTACTGTTGGATTTACCGGCAGACAAATCCCATGGTAATGCATTGCGTATGACCAAAATGCAACGTTCCATTAGTTGAGATTTACCAGCGGATAAATCCGGCGATAAATCTCACGGTAATCTTGCGTTCAAGCCGCCGCCACCGAGACCACCGCCATCGCAGCCCTTCTCCGTCGCCATCAACCCCACCGCTGACGCTTCCTTCTCCTTCTTTCCCTCCCTCTCAGCGCCACCGTGGTCCTTTTCTCCTTCTCCTTTCGCCCTTCTCAGCCTATAGCTTGTAGCTCCCTGCCGGCAACAACCCGGTGCCATCGCCTTCCTCTCTCATTCTTTGTTGCTTTCTCCACCCTGCATTTAAGGTTCTTTGTTTTAATTTTTTTTCAAATCGTGTTAGTTAGTTTTAGTTCATTAGATGGGTTTAATTAGTTTATTTAGTTTAATTTTATATTTTAGTGGATTTAGGTGGTTAGGATATTTTAGTTTAGATTTATAGGTTCTGAATTATTGCTGAAAGTGTCTGGAACTATTCTGAGTTTGATGATTGAATTAATGGGAAAATTATTGCTGAGTTTATTTGGTTAATTACTTGATTGTGCTCATTCATTGTGTAAATTGGTATTTTATTGTTTTTCTATTTTGAATTAATTAGACTGGTGTCTAATGAATTTATGATCAACGTTGCTAACTTTTTTATGGTGGCGTTCATGTTTAATTTTGTGAATTACTCTTGCATAGATTACTTGTTAATGCTAAGTTATGTTGTTTATGACTTTGGATGCCAAATGTTTGTAAATATGCCTCAAAAAGCTTTATATTTGAAAATCTTAGTCAATCCCTTGAAATCATTGCTTGTTCTCCTCTTGTTTTTACAATTTACATTGATGGAATTTGATTTGTTTTTCCATTAACCGACGTTTTTAAATTTTGAATGTTTGAGGTTTCTTAGCTAATATTGCAAGTTTGATACACTTTACCCTATGGAATTTGATTTGTTTAATTTTAGTTTAATTTAGTTTAGGTTTGATTAGAATTTCAGCTTTAAATTTCAATCAGTTTCAAAGTTAGTTCAGTTTGGTTTTCTAATCTTAGTGGATTTAGGTTGATTAAGTTAGGTTAGATGCAATACAATTAGGTTTTTAATTGTTGAAGTATTTAGAATTGTCTAATTGTGTTAACTGCTGCATTGATAATTGTTTTGCTGAGAAATTATTACTGAGATTGTTTGATAATTTGATATTTGTAGACATGTTGACAGGTAGAGGTGCTACGGATCAGGCTGCTAGTTGTGGTCATAGCCGTGGTCGGGTTAGAGGGAGGGTTTCTTCTGGTACCCTCAGGATTTCTGGCTCTTCTTCCTCTACTCTGACCACGCTGGTGATGCCACATGTTGCGAGTTTAGCGGGCCAGCCGTTCATCATGGTCCCTAACCCTAACTACGTCCCTCCGTCTACGGTGATGCCGCCGCCACCTATCACTCAGTAGCCTGTATCCACGTCGATGCTGCCTCCAGCAACAGATGCCGCAGCCCCCGAAGTCAAGCCACAACAGTGAGCCAGCAACTGATGCCTTACCACCACCTCCCATCATGCGGTTGAAGATTTGGCTTGATGACGGCACGGGGTAAGTATCAAGTTGAGTCTAATGTATTTTCTATTTATGGTTATCGCTAAACGTGCCTGATTGATTCTAGTTTAGCAGACTTATGTTTGAATGCTGGTTAGTATTTTTAAGTTTCAATGATTATGGTTAACTTTGTTGCTAAAATTTTTTGATAATTGATTTTTGTCTAGTGGATTTAGGTTTATTTGGTTGCCTGTTTAGTGTTTCCTGTTTCAATGATTATGTTGTTGTTGAAAGTTCCTAAAAATAGATTCATTTTTAGTGGATTTATGTTGATTTGATTGGCTAGCTTGTGTTTTTAAGTTTGAATAATTATGGTTAACTTTATTGATGAAAGTTCCTGCAAATTGATTCCTGTCTAGTGGATTTAGGTTGATTTTTGTTTATGGGTTGTTAGGTTTGCGCCGACCAACAATGCGTGTACTCAGGAGATGACCAATGTCATCAAGCTGATGTATGACCATCCTTGGGCAAGCTACACGAAGATCCCCGCTGAGACCAGGGAATGATGGTTTTAGAAATGGGCCGTAATTAATATTTTTTTTATGTTCAAACATTTTTAACTAGTTTATATCTTCTATCTTTCTTAACTAATTTTAAAGTTTCTTTGTTGCTGTTGCATTTTAGGTGGAACGCTGAGCATGACCTTACCATCAGGAAGATATTCGACCATAAAATGAGTTGGCGGCTCCAGTAGATGCTAGATAATGTTTGTCAAGAGCGGGACCACTGGACATAGTGGCTCTAACCGGACATAAAGAAGGCTCTGCTTGTTCATTCAAAGATCATTGAGGGGTTCTAGCATCGGTGCCTCACCAACAGACCTAACAAGGCCTCGCCCAGGTCGTCCAAGTATATTGGTGGCTCAACGACCTTTATGAAGACAAAGGACAAGCTGGTATGTAAAGTAACTTTAGTTTTGCTAATAATTTAGTTATACTCTTCTGCATATCAATACTATGCATCCTAATCATATTGTTTCAATACAACATGTGTAGCCAAAGTCATTGGATCGCGAGATGATGTTGGTGGAGATGTTCAAGTACACCCACACGCTAAAGGTAAACAAAGAGACATTTGCTGATCATTGGTCTCATGACCATTATGTGAGTAAACATACATCTGATTATCTTCTGCTATAAAATTATTAGAGATTAACTGTATACCTGTCAATGTACTAATCACAATAACTTGTGTTACTTATGCAGGAGCCCTACACACAGAGACTAGAGGTCGCGACTCAGCAGTCTCAGCAAGGTGGGGAGGACGCTACCGATGGCTCTGCAGCTGCAGTCGTCGATCCCGATGCAATTTGGCACGAGACCGCTTCAGCGCCTGATAAACCACAAATTTGTAGTTTATCTGGTGTTGAAATGAGTGGATTTTTTCAACTTATCTTGCATTTATTCACTGAAATAGCATGGTTTTGTGATTTCCTCCTAAATTATGTTTAAGAGTAAAAACATGCTTTTTAGGCTCTTAAAATACTAAATTTAATTTACTTTATTCCCATTCGATGCCTTGATGTATTTCTTGAGTGATTTCAGGCCTACAAGATAAGGATGGATTGAAGAAGTGGAGGAAAAGTATGCAAAAGTGGAGAACTCATGAATAAATGAAGTTTGGAGCATTTCATGGTCATGCGTACGCATACCTTGCGCGTACGCATGCTTTGGGAATTCGTTATGTTGCGTGTACGCATGCCTCATGCATATGCATGATTGTCAGCACGTGATTTCACTTAAGTGAACAAGTGAGTCACGATTACAGGCCTTCTCAAGCCCAATCCAACTCATTTCTGAAGTATTTAAAGCCAAATTCAAGAAGGATCAAGGAGAGAGCAATTAGGATAGTTTTTTGCCATGTTTTAGGCTAGATTTCTAGAGAGAAAAGCTCTCTCTTCTGTCTAGAATATAGGATTTTAGGTTTAGTTCTCTCCATAGATTTAGGTTTCAATTCTTATTTTAATTTAGTTTTCCTTCCAATTTCTTGTTATTGCGTCTATGTTCTCTTAGTTTTACTTGTTAATTTCTTTTATTTTGTGCTTTTATATTCATGAACTCTGATAAACCACAATTTTATGGTTTATTTTGTATTGAATTTGGTGGATTTTGTCAATTTTTCTCACATTTATTCACTAAAATAGCATGGTTTCATGAATTTCTCCTAATTGTGCTTAATGGTTAAAAACATGCTTTTTAGCCCTTTAATTAGTTAAATTTAATCCACTTCGATTCCACTCGATGCCTTAATATATTTGTTAGTGATTTCAGGTTTAAGAGGCAAGGAATGGATCAAGGAAGTGAAGAGAAAAGCATGCAAGATGGAGAATTCATGGAAAATAAGGATTTGGAAGATTCAAGGCAACGCGTATGCGTGACCGACGCGTACGCGTGATAAGGAAAGTTGCCAGGCGACGCATACACGTGACACTTGTCACGTGACCTCATTAAAGGAACACGCTGGGGGTAATTTCTGAGCTCAATCAGGCGCATATCCAACTCATTTTTGAAGTATTTGAAACAAGATTCAAGAGGGAACAAGAGAGAGCAATTAGGAGTAGTTTAGAAACATGCTTTAGGTCATATTCTAGAGAAAGAAGCTCTCTCTTCTCTCTAGAATTAGGGTAGAATTAGGTTAGATTTTCCTTAGATTTAGGTTTAATTCTTGTCCTGCTTTAATTTTCCTTGCAATCTATTATTCATACATCTTTAGTCTCTTAGTTTACATTGTTAATTTTCCTTTTATGTCATTTTTATGTTTATGAATTCTTTGTTGCTTTTAATTTCAATTAATGCAATTTATGTTTTATGTTTGTTAATGTTTGATTAAGTTGTTAGTTATTAATTTCTTGCAATTGGTAGTTGTTAGATTTTATATTTCTTGCAATTTTATCATGCTTTCCTTTTTATGCCTTCCAAGTGTTTAATAAAATGCTTGGTTGGATTTTAGAGTAGATTTTGGTACTCTTGGGTTGTGATTGAGGACTTAGGTTCCTTGAGATCATTGATGTCCAGTTCCATTGGTGATTTAGGATTGTTAATTGGTTCTAGGACCAATTATGTCCACTTGACTTAACCCTCCGATGTTAGAGGACAACTAAGTGGAATTAATCCTTTGTAATCACCATGTTGTGGTCAACGATCCAAGATAGGATACCTTGACTCTCAATCCTTGCCTTGAGTAGCTTTTAGCTTTAATAATTTCTTAGTTGTTAGTTTTAATTTCTTGTTTATCAAACCCAAAATAAAAAAATATACTTTCCCATAACCAATAATATGAACACTTCCCTGCAATTCCTTGAGAGATGACCCGAGGTTTAAATACTCTCGGTTTTTATTAGGTTTGTACTTGTGACAAACAAATTAAACTTTGATTGATGGTTGTGTGTCGGTTTTGATCTATACTTCGACGAAATTATTTTGTGAAAATTCTTAACCGACATTTATCCTACATTAAACTCTCTTGTTAATTTTGGTTCTTTTTAATACAATTTATGTTTTCATGATTATTGTTGCTTCTTTTAATTGTTGTTATAGTCATCTTCCTTTTGGTAGCTTTAGATTTTATTATTATTGCAATTTTACCATGCTTTACTTTATGCCTTCCAAGTGTTTGTAAAAATACTTCTCTTAGTTATAGGATAGATTTTTACACTGTTGACTTGGAATTGAGTAATTGGGGGTAACCTTGATGCCATTAATGTCAGAATTGATTGATTATTTGGAGACTTTAATTAATCTCGTTTCCATTAATGAGTAAGACCTATGGATTGAGGTTGATTAAGCCTGGTTGAGTTATCTCATCATTCGAGGTTGACTAATTGGGTTTGCTCTTATAATTGTCATGTCGTGGTTAGTGACACAAGAGTCATTGATGTCAAATGTTGATTGGTGATTTAGGGTTGTTAGTTGTTCTTATTTCCATTGACGAGTAAGACCTATGGATTAAGATTGACTATGCCTATTTGACTTTCTCCTGATGTGGAGATGACCAAATGGGATTAACTCTAGGTAATCACCATTTTTGTGGTTAATGACTTGGTTAGGAATCCTTGATTCTCAATCCTTGCCATGAGTGTCCTTTAGTATTTATATTTCTTTAGTTGTTGGCTTTACTTTCTTGTTATTTAATTTCCTGCCTGTTTATCTGCAAACCCCCTTTTTTATACTCAAAACCGATAATATGCACACCTCACTGCAATTCCTTTGAGAGACGACCTGAGATCTAATACTCTCGGTATTTTTATTGGTTTGCACTTGTGACAAATAAAATTAAACTCTGATAGCGGGTCATTTATCGGTTTGGGACTATACTTGCAACGAAGCGATTTTTTTATTGGGAAAATTCCGAACCGACGTTTGGCTCCGCGTCAGCACTATACAAGAACCGCGTATACAAGATGGGGTCGTTGTTCGCCAGTAGCCTCTGCACATCCACGTTGAGGTCGTCGTCAGGCTTTGCTCCCAGTTAAGCCGTCGAGCCCGAAGAAAATTTGGATTTGAGGCTGTAGGTGTATTTGCTCTAACACAGCCTTCAACAGTAGGCTTAAGAGCTTAACCATTATCGGCAGAGGTATCAAGAGATCCTCATCTGTGTGATATCTACTGATGAGCTCAAGATGGAGTTCTGGGAGTCGGTGGAGCGGATACAGCGTATGGAGGCTCAAATGGAAGTGTATCAGGCCCAGATGTGCATCACTAGCATCGACCTTGCTGGTAGTAGCATCGTTGGTGGCAGCAGTCTTACTGATTCGCGTGGCATCTATTGATGAGCTCTGGTTGGAGTGGAGAGAGTCGTTGGAGTGGATGCAGTGTGTGGAGGCTCAGATGGTGGTGTACTAGTCCAAGATGCGCACTGCTGGCATCGACCTTACTGGTGGCAGCGTACTGTTGCAGGTGGCAGCGGTCTTGCTGGTAGCATATAGACATTACTGCCTTCTGCGTCGCCGACTTAGGGCTACGGGACCGACGGTAACCAATTGGTGCCAACAATATTGTTGGAAGAATTTGCTGGTAACCAATTAGTTTTTCGAGCTGATAATCCGTCAGAACTTCCGATGATAATTATCGTCGGATGAAAAAATTTCAGCGATAAATATTTACTGGCGAAATTTATACCGTCTAATTGTTTGCGATAAAAAATCCAATGATACTTAACATTTTCTTATTATAAAATATATCTACTAGTTAGAACTTTTAAAATACTATCTTTCAAAAATATGTATTAATAAACTACTTTCTAAAATAAGTTTTATATTTGAAAAATAACTTGTACATATGATCCAGATTTTTGTAAGAATATTTGAATTAAAAGGTGCATATAAAAATTGAAACAAAATTCGATCTCAACCTTTTTACAATTTTTTTATAAAAAATTTAAGGCCGTTCACAAAAAATTTAAAAAAATATATTTAATATAAAATTACCAAATTTTAATGGTGTAAATGTTTTATTTTTTTTAATCATGGTTAAAAAAATAAAAATATATATCTAATATTTTGTTATTTTTGTTGTGTGTTTCTAAATCTTTTCAAATTTTTTTTATTGTTTGTATATTTTTAAAATTATTTTTGTCGATAAAATAAACTTTAAGATACCATTTTTATTTGTAGTATATATATATACCTACCAAAGTCTTTATGTGTCAAGAAATGCATTTATTATTAGAAGTTTCACGTATACTTTATTTTTCTTTGTATAAAGTTAAGTTGTGGGTCTAGTCTTTGTCAATTTAGGTATTCATGGATAGGAATAATCTTTTCCTGATGACAGGGATGTGAGCAAGATCAGGAGGAGAAACCCACATGGTTGTTTGTTTAGTTTGACATATCTTTGTTTTGTGAATTGTGATAACCAAAGTTGATGATGAAGCAAGGGTTGTTTTGTGACTTGTCATGACAATGTTAGCAACTTTCCAAAAGGGATGATTGATGATTCTATACCCTAACACAAGAATATCCAAACTTTTGCCTCCTATTACAAAAGAGTCCAGGCGGTTAATCCGTTAATTCCCACGGACTCTTGAATGACACGTGGTGCGTCCTTCATTTATTACATTTTCTATATCTAACTGGTTTTTGAGTGAGAATTGGTACAATTGATGAAAATGATATAAAATTATCGTATATATTTTATTAAGAGACGTATTTAAGTATTTTTTTTTAATTTGTTGTTTGAAGACTTTTTGAATAGACAAATTCTAAATGCATGGAGGAACTTTAAAAACTTGAGGCCAGTTATTCTATCTTTTGAGGTGCTTACTAATAAGCGAAGAATTTATAAATGCGAGGAAAAATAATTCTTTTTATAGAAAATGTTAAGTGCCCGTGTGTGTGTGTTAAGTACAATTTTCCTTTATATATTACATTGTTATTGTTATTTAATTTAGAATATTTTTTTTTTCGATTTTAACCATTTATCTGATGGACATTGTGTCTCCTAACAATTATAAAAACATAAATCGATTTTCACCTATTTTTGTATTTGTTCCATCTAGTCGTTGGAACCAGTTGACAGTAGGTCACACGTTGACGTGTCATGTAATGTGTCTATGTGGCTTTGTCTCCTTCCTAATATGGATAAATCGCTCCCTAAACTCCTCAATTTCTCAACCGTCCAGCGTGATCTCTACACCACTTTTCTCGCTCCCTCTCCGCCGCCACCACCTCCCTCTCCCTCCAAAACTCTCTCTCCCTCCACCTAAATCCCCGCTGTCGTAAAAACCTTCATCTCCGATCCAAAATGAAACACAAGTGGTCGGAGCAGGAGAAACAAACCCTTCTGTCAAAAGCACTCTGAACTACTCTGCTCCAGCACCCTTGCTAAGCTCAAGACCCTACACCACAACCGCGATCCCCGCCTTCCCTTTCGTGTGATCATGGCGCGACGTCTCCATGAAGGTCCAGAACATGCGCCACAAGTACCTCGACATCAAGCAAAATATCCAAGCTCTCTCACCTCACTCTTTCAACTGGTCCGATGGTCTCAGTCACTTGGAGAAGTTTCTTTATCACGAGGAAGTTTTCGGAGATATTCCTTCATCTTCCTTGATTACAAAAAATGGTTCTAATTTTATGATTTCATTGCAAAGCCTTGGATTTTTGTGTTTTGATGATGATATTATTGATCCTCAGAATATCAATATTCCCATTGTGGACATTTTCTTTAATAGAGTGAAATTTAACTTCAATGTGTTTTATTCTAGAATATAAAACCAGGTTTTTAGAAATATTAATGGCACTCATGTTGTCATACATCAAAGGAATATTATATACATTCAACTTGTATTCATCTAATTGAGTTTTTAACCAAAGAAGTTGACAACAACATAGAGAGGCAGCGATATACACAGCTTCAGCAGTAGACAGCGCCATTGTCCCTTGTTTCTTGCTGGTCCATACATTCAAGGCATTTTCAATAGTGCAGTAAATACCACTGGTGCTTCTCCTATCTATTCAGTCACCTATAAAATCAACTTCTGAATATCCAATTAAATTAAAAAAATTCAAATTTGGGATACAATAACCCATAATTTGTAATACCTAGGATGTAGTGAATGATTCTCTTCACTGCACTCATGTGAGACTTTGGGTTGGGATTGAAATCTCGAACACAACCCCGCACTAAATATTATATCAGGTCTTGAGGCTGTTAGGTACAAAAGTGAGCCTATCATTCCTCGATATCTTGTATCATCAACATCCTTTCCATTCTCATCTTTATTTAGCTTTGTAGAGGGATGCATGGGGTGCTCATCGGCTTAGCAAGTTCCATTCTGAACTTGTTTACCAACTCTTTAGCATATTTTTCTTGATGAACAAAGATTTCATCCTTCATTTGTTTGATTTGCAGCCCAAAAAAAAGGTTAGTTCACCCATGAGACTCATCAAATTCACTTGTCATTAAGCTTGCAAATTCTGCACAAAGAGATTCATCAGTAGATCCAAAAACTATATCATCAACATATACTTGGACTACAATAAAATTATCATTTGAATTCTTTATTGTACCCCTTTGAAAATTATTTTTAATTAAAAAAGAACTAAGTTTCTCATACCAAGCTATAGGAGCTTGTCTTAATCCATAAAGAGCCTTAACTAGTTTGAAAACATGATTAGAAAATATTTCATTTTCAAAACATAGGGGTTGTTCAACATAGACCTCTCTATCTATAATTTCATTTAAAAATTATATTTTACGTCCATTTGGAACAATTTGAATCCGCGGTGTGCGACATGGGCAAGTAACAATCTAATAGCCTCCATTTTGGCCATTGGAGCAAACGATTCATCAAAATTGATTCCTTCTTCATGGTCAAATCTTTGTGCCACAAGCCGAGCTTTGTTTTTAGCAATTTTTCCATTTTCTCCCAATTTGTTTTTGAAAATTCATCTAGTTCTTGTCACTTTCTTTCCAATTGGTCTAGACACCAGCATCTATACTTAGTTTTCCTCAAATTACTGTAGCTCTTCTTCCATTGCTTTTACCGAAAATGGATCATCAAGAGCTTCTTCAATGTTGTTTGGTTTAATAGTTGAGAGTAAGGCCATATTGCTTGAATTCAGATTTTTAAGTGTTGATCTTGTAATTCTTCCCACTGATGGATCTCCAATAATGAATTTATGAGGATAATTTAGGTGTTTGATATCTATTTTTTGGGTTTAATTTGCATGCTGGTTATTCCGGAGTCAGAAGCATCATTAATTCCTTCTGTTGCCGTGGTATCAATAGGAACAGTAGGAGATGAAATAGAACTGTCTCATGCAGAACATTCCTGGGCAGTTTCTGGAGCAAGAATAGTAGAAATATCAGTAGGAACAGCAAGAGATGAAACAAAATTATCTCCTGCAGAACGTTCCTAGGCAGCTTCTAGATTTGTGACGACTTGGATAGCTTCAATACTTGGAATATCTGCATAATCATCTTTAAGAACACTAAAGGAAGCATTAGTATCAGAAAAATCAACGTGCATAGTCTCCTCAATAGTTTTTAGTGGTTTTGATATAAATCCTATAGGCCTTGCTAGAAGTGGAGTAACTAACAAAAATTCCTTCATATAATTTTGAATCAAATTTTTTCAGATTTTCTTTGACGTTTAAAACAAAATATTTTGTTCCAAAAACATGAAAATATTGCAAAGTAGGAGGAGTTCCTTTTCATGGCTCATAAGGTATCCCTTTTAAGAATTTTCTAATGATGGTTTGGTTCAAAATGTAGCAAGTTTTGTTAACAGCTTCAGCCCATAAAAACTTGCGAATACATTCTCATATAGCATGACTCAAGCCATATCTTAGAGACTTCTGTTTCTCCTTTCCATAACTTCATTTTGTTGAGGAGTTCTTGGGCATGAGAAACTGTGTGAAATTTTATTTTGTTCACAAAAGTTTTTAAACAAATCGTTTTCAAACAAATGGTTTTCAAATTCTTTTCCATGGTCACTTCTAATAGAAATAATGAAGAGATTTTTGATGTGGTTTAGAATTTCACAAATAAATTTTCGTTGCAAGTATAGTTTCTAAACCAACAAACAATCCTTTCATGCAAAAATTTGTTTGTCACAAATACAAACTCCAATAAAAATAAACCAAAGTATTCAAATCTCGGGTCGTCTCTCAAAAGAATTGCAGGAAAGTGTTCTTGTTATTGGTTATGGGACAAGTATTTGGGGTTTTGTGATAAGAGATATGAAACATAAATTGCAAGAAAATAAATGAAACTCAAATGATAAAAAGGTCTTGGCAAGGGTTGATGGTTAAGGATCTTTATCCTTATTACTAACCACAACATGATAATTGCAAGAATCAATCTCATTAAGTCATCCTCTAACAAGTGAAGAAAAGTCAAATGAGCTACACCAATCCTAATCCATAAGTCCTAACCACTCACCAATTAACTTAGTGAGAGCTAGAGTCAATGGACACCAATTATCAAGACTTGGACATTAGCAACTCAAGTTCACCTAAGTTACCATCCCAAGCCAAGAACACAAAAATCTACTCTAACATCCTTCCAAGCATTTAATCAAATACTTGGAAGGCATAAAAGGAAAGCAAGATAAAATTGCAAGAAAAGTAAATCTACACTACCAATTGCAAAAAATTAACAACAATAAAGCAAATCGACAATAAAATAAATCAAACATAAATTGCATTAAAGGAGAATAAAAGAAACAAGAGTGCATCAACAACAAAGTGAACAAGTACAAGGAGTAAAGTACAAAACTAGGAAAGTAAAGGTAAAAGAACAAGAAATTGTAAAGGAAAAGTAAATCAAAGTATGAATTAAACCTAGATCTAAGAAATCCTAATCTACATCTAACCTAATTTTAGAGAGAAGAGAGAGCTTCTCTCTCTAGAAACTAACTAAAACATGATGAAAACTCAACTATGTGTCCCCCCTTGACTCCTCTTGATTTCTGCATGTAATAGGCTCAGAAAATGAGTTGGATTTGGGCCAGGAAAGATAAGAAATTGCCCCCAGCATTTTCACTTTAATGAGATCATATGCAAGATGCGACGTGTACCCGTGGGTCACGCATACGCGTCGCTTGGCATTTTTGCTTTCCACGCGTACGCGTCATGTCACGCGTACGCGTCGCCATGCGACTTCACATTCACGCGTGTGCGTCGTTCCACGCATACGCGTCGATGAATGCACTCTAAATCATTGATTTTCCATGATCTCTCCACTTTGCGTGCTTTTCTCCTCACTCCTTTGATCCATTCCTAGCCTTTTCAACCTGAATTCACTAGCAAACACATCAAGGCATCTAGTGGAATCAAAGATGAATTAAAATTATCAAATTAATGGCCTAAAAAGCATGTTTTCATACTTAAGCACAAATTAAGAGAGAATTACAAAACTATGCTATTTCATTGAATAAATGTGAGAAAAGTTGATAAAAATCCCCTAAATTAAGCACAAGGTAAACCACGAAATTGGGGTTTATCAAATCTCCCCACACTTAAACCAAGCATGTCCTCATGCTAAGCTTAAAGAAGGACAAGAAAAGGGGTATGAACATTTATTTAATGCAAAGAAACTATACGCACCTATCTATATGAATACAACTAAATGCAAAGGGATTCTACCTACTTGGTTAAAAATGAATCAATCTCCAAAAATATATATAAGCAAGTAGGGCAAAGATAGTATGATGATTCATGAATCCTACCAATTCAAATATCAAAATAAAATTCAAATAGACTTGCAAGAAGAAAGCTCATGAAAGCCGGGAACAAGGAATTGAGCATCGAACCCTCACGGGATGTGTATCCGCTCTAGTCGCTCAAGTGTATAGGGTTTATCCACTCAATTCTCTTCTAATCATGCTTTCTAAGATTTATTTTTCATCTAACAATCAACAATTATTTAATGCATGCATACATATATCATGAGGGCTTATCCATAGGTTGTAATGGGGTTAGGGTCAAGGTGAGGTTATATTTGGTCAAGTGGATTAGAATTTGAATCTTTGATTAACCCAAGCTTCCCACCTAACCTATATAACAACCTATAAAAATCTAATACAAGCCTAACTACCCATTCTTCACTTTTTCACACACTCATGCATTTTCCTTTTTTATTCACATCCCATATGCATTGATTATTATTGAGCCTTACTTTGGGGCATTTTTGTCCCCTTGTTATTGCTTTTCTTTTTCTATTTTTGTTTTTTTTTGCTCATCAAAAAGTAAATGCAAAAGTAAGGAAGCATACATTGTTGGAATGAAGTAATAATCACTAACATGGAGTGAGTGACACAATGTGCGACATGGATAAAAGTAAGTGTGCATTCTAAGTTGCGCACGGTTTAGAACACACACACTAACATAAAAAACTATGTCGCAGTTACACAAAAAGGAACATGCACTTCATTCATCCTAATGTGCTTGAGATGCTCTAAACTCGTAGGTTAAAACAACCAAACAAGCAATACAGAAGCATGAAAGCGTTCAAGACAAAAAAAAATATATGGATGCATATCATCAAGAAACACAACGCATTAAGATAAATACATGACATCCGTCAAGAAATTGCCTACTCAAAGAAAAGAATTCAAATCACATGGTGGCCAAATCATGCAATTCAAAAAGATTTAAGAAGGTTGAGGGCAATGTCATTCACTTGGTGTTCACAAAATTAAACATTAAAAACTCAAACCAGGTAACAATTTGTAACCTCCACAAGAGAATCAAGCAATGAATATCCATAAACAATTATGCTAAAATAGCATTCAGTTAGTAATAAACAGCAATATACAGTAAACAAAATTAATAATCCAACACTTGTAATGTAAAATAAAAAAATTGATGAAAACTAAACTAACTAAACAACTAACTATCTAAAAGGAATGGTTATAAATGGTGTTTAGTAGCGTTGGATGATGGGTAAGAGAAGGGAAGAAGAGAAGAGAAGAGAGAAGAAGAAAAGGAATAGAAAGAAGAGAAGAAAAGAAGGTGATGAAACAGGGCTGTCCACGCGTGCGCGTGGGGTGGTGAAATGGAAGCGACGCATACGCGTGATGGGTTATTTAGAGAGTCGATGCGTACGTGTGAGGTGACGTGTACACGTTGGTAGGCTTGTGTCTCGCGCACAAAGTAGGCATAACTCTCTGGATTTTGTATGGAGGTGGAATTTTTGAATCCACGTGCGCGTGGGTGACGCGTATGCGTGGATTGTCGAAAAGCTTGGAGTCACGCGTACGCGTGGGTGACATGTACGCGTGGGTTGCTGCTTTGTTTTTCAAAATTTTTCAAGTTCTTGCACCAAACCAAGCATTCCAAACCTCCAAACAGCTACCAAAACACCATAAAACCTTATTTAACATACCAAGCTACCAAATAAACTCAACAAACCAATCAAAACATGAAATTAAACTAATTTTACCAATATTTACAAAAGAGAAAAAATGAAAAGAGGTTACCATGGTGGGGTGTCTCCCACCTATCACTTTTATTTATTGTCCTTAAGTTGGACTTATGGGGAGCTCCTCATCAAGGTGGCTTGTGCTTGAAGCCATCCTTGAACATCCACCAATGCTTGAGTCTCCAATAAGCTCCATTCTTCAAATTTAATACCTTCAAGCCTTGATGGAGTTCCTCACAAACCATGAGCTCCCAAAATTGATTCTCCTTGTGCGATCCGGGATCCCACACTTTGTTTTGACACCCGTCTTCAAGTTGATTCTCATTAGACCATCCGAGTGGCAAGCAAGATGAATTCTCAAAGAAGTGCCAAATTCTCTTTCTAGACCCACCTAATTGAGCACTAGCCAAACCTTTGTACCTCATCTTTGATGTGTCAACCAAAATGAGCCTTGATTTGCAATGCCAACCATGAAACATCCTTCTTTTGCGCTTTGTCCCACAAAGTTCTCTAAGTTGACCATCCGTTTCAAGCAAGCCATATTCGAGTGGGACAATAAAGCTAATAGAGATGAATTTTACCAACTCAAACGTAGGAGTAGATGACAACCTAGGCAAAGAAGCTTCCAAGGATCTTGACAAAGCGTATTCAACTCCTGTCCTTCCTTTTCTAAGGACCTCCATCTCTTCACAAGATTTTCCAATTTCAATCCTTCGTCATCAATTCCATCCAACTCTTCTCCATCATTCAAATTATAAATGGGAGGATGAGAGAAATCTACCTCCACATTGCTTTCTATTTCACCGGGAGAAGATTCTTCAAGTTCAAAGGATTCACCACCAAGAAGTTTTAATGCTTGATCTTTATCACCAAGGGAACTCAATTCTTGCTCTATCCCGTCCAATTCTTCATATGGAATATGCCTTGGAGGTTGTTCACTTTCCTCCTCAACATCAAATTCAATCTTCTTGGAGGGATTTTCTTTGACTTTAGATTCCCATGGGGGTTCCGCATCTCCTAAGTCTTCAACCACTTCTTCCTCTTCTTCAACAATCATGGGTTCCTCCAATTGTTCTAACACAAAGCAATATTCCTCATTTTCCACCGGAGTTTCCAATCTCTCTTTCATGCTATGCTCTTCATTTGATTCTCCACATGTGGCCATGGGAGCGCCTTGAGTGTTCAAGCATTGGGAGGCCAATCGGTTTACCACCGCATCTAAGGCGACCGTGAATTCTAGCACCTCCCTTTGCATTTCTCTTTGTCTTTGAAGTAGCAAAGTGAGAGAATCATCCATTGGGGCTTGGGGTGGAGAGGAGGGTTCATTGTTTTGAAGGGAGGGTTCATAATAGGAAGGTGGTTCTTCTTGGTAAGGGTATGGAGGTGGTGTATATGAAATTTGTGGTCCTTGGGAGTATTGATGTTGGAATGTGGGTGACTCTATGGATTTTCTAACATAATGGTCACAAGGATGAGGGAAGGGTGATTGGTCATATGATGGATGAGGGTTATAGGAAGGTATTTGGTGAAAAGGGGCTTGTGAGTTTGGTTGAGGACTATGTTGAGGATGAGGCTCATAGGCATGTGGTGGTGGTTGTTGACAAGTACAATGAAGATTACCACATCCAGTAGATTGATATGCATAAGGAGTGGAATTATACCTATACGAAACTGGAGGGGGTTGTTGCCAAGTAGGATAAGTATATGCTTGAGGCTCCTCCCACCTTTGATTGTTCCAACCTTGATGAACATTCTCATTGAAATTCTCATTTCCTACAACATAGTTGTAACCACACTCATAGCCAAAAGGATGAGAATTCATAGTATCAAGAGCAAATGAAAACAAAATCAATTAAGAAACAAGAAAACTAAATCCTAAAACTAGCAAAGACTAACAAGCAATCCAAAAATCAAGCTATTCACAATATTAACATATGTATAATAACCAATAACAAGGCACACATTTACAATTCCCCGACAACAGCGCCATTTTGATGAAGAGATTTTTGATGTGGTTTAGAATTTCACGAATAAATTTTCGTTGCAAGTATAGTTTCTAAACCAACAAACAATCCTTTCATGCAAATATTTGTTTGTCACAAGTACAAATCCCAATAAAAATAAATCGAAGTATTCAAACCTCGGGTCATCTCTCAAAGAAATTGCAGGGAAGTATTGTTATTGGTTATGGGACAAGTATTTGGGATTTTGTGATAAGAGACACGAAACATAAATTGCAAGAAAGTAAATGAAACTCAAATGATAAAAAGGTCTTGGCAAGGGTTGATGATTAAGGATCTTTATCCTTGTTACTAACCACAACATGATAATTGCAAGGATCAATCTCATTAAGTCATCCTCTAACAAGTGAAGGAAAGTCAAATGAGCTACACCAATCCTAATCCATAAGTCCTAACCACTCACCAATTAACTTAGTGAGAGCTAGAGTCAATGGACACTAATTATCAAGACTTGGACATTAGCAACTCAAGTTCACCTAAGTTACCATCCCAAGCCAAGAGCACAAAAATCTATTCTAACATCCTTCCAAACATTTAATCAAACACTTGGAAGGCATAAAAGGAAAGCAAGATAAAATTGCAAAAAAAGTAAATCTACACTACCAATTGCAAGAAATTAACAACAATAAAGCAAATCGATAATAAAATAAATCAAACATAAATTGAATTAAAGGAGAATAAAAGAAACAAGAGTGCAACAACAACAAAGTGAACAAGTACAAGGAGTAAAGTACAAAACTAGGAAAGTAAAGGTAGAAGAACAAGAAATTGTAAAGAAAAAGTAAATCAAAGTATGAATTAAACCTAGATCTAAGAAATCCTAATCTACATCTAACCTAATTCTAGAGAGAAGAGATAGCTTCTCTCTCTAGAAACTAACTAAAACATGATGAAAACTCAACTATGTGTCTCCCCCCTTGACTCCTCTTGATTTCTGCATGTAATAGGCTCAGAAAATGTGATGGATTTGGGCCTGGAAAGCTCAGAAATCTCCCCCAGCATTTTCACTTTAATGAGGTCACGTGCGAGATGCGACGCGTACGCGTGGGTCACGCGTACGCATCATATCACGCGTACGCGTCGCCATGCGACTTCACGTTCACGCGTGCGCGTCGTTCCACGTGTACACATCGATAAATGCACTCCAAATCCTTGATTTTTCATGATCTCTCCACTTTGTATGCTTTTCTCCTTACTCCTTTGATCCATTCCTAGCCTTTTCAACCTGAATTCACTAACAAACACATCAAGGCATCTAGTGGAATCAAAGGTGAATTAAAATTAGGAAATTAAAGGTCTAAAAAGTATGTTTTCACACTTAAGCACAAATTAAGGCATAATTACAAAACCATGCTATTTCATTGAATAAATGTGAGAAAAGTTGATAAAAATTTTCTAAATTAAGTACAAATAAACCACAAAATTGGGGTTTATCAAGAAACAATTTTACAATCTTTTTCATTTTGAACTCTTTTGCAAAATTTTTCAAAAACAAGAAAAGCATCACTCATAAAAAGAAAATCCATCCATACCTTGTGTAGTCATCCACAATAACTAAGCCATAGAATTTTCTACCTAAATTTTGAGTTATAGTAGGACCAAAAAAATCAATATGCAGAAAGTTCTAAAACTCTTTTAATTGAGACATCTTCCTTAGCTTTAAAAGAAGACTTTGTTTGTTTATCCATTTGACAAGCATCACAAATAATATCTTTGTCAAACTTTATATTAGGAAGACCCCTAACTAAATTATTTTTGATTAATTTTGAAATTTGAAACATTCTAACATGTCCTAATCTTTTATGCCAAATTCATTTTTCAGAATCAAAAGAAGAGAAACATTTTACATTTTAATTTTTTAAATCATTTAGGGTGAGACCATAAACATTATCACACCTTTTGGCTATAAATAAGACAGATTTATTTTTTTCATTAACAACTTTTCATTCAAAGAAATTGAACTAAACTAAGTAGCCAAGATCACTTAATTGACTAATGCTAATTAAATTATATTTCAAACCATCAACTAAAAGAACATTGTCTATAAAAGTAGAGAAATTTTTACCGACTTTTCCGATGGCAATTATCTTACCCTTGCCATTATTATCAAAAGTGATGAAATCACCATTATAGTCATTAAGCTTGATGAAAGTAGAGTTTCCTGTCATGTGTCGTGAGCATCCGCTGTCCATGAACCATATGTCTTTCTTTTTTTAGATGCTAGACAAATCTGCATAAGCTTTAAGAAGACTTAGATATCCAAATTAATTTGGATCCTTTAATGTGAATTTTATTGGCTGCCCAAGGTCATTATAATCTAGCACAACAGTGTAAACTTTATCTCCATACTTCTTTAAAGAGATGAATCATTGCTTATAAGTATTCCATGTCTATTGCATCTATAACAAACAATTTTTTTGCTGAATTTGTAAAATTGCATGAAAAATTTCTGTTTTGCTTAGAAGCTTCATGTGAATGATTTTTGAAAATAGTGGTGCTTCCTTCTTTAGATCCCAAACTAGGTTTTTATGAAATGGGTCTTTGAATGGCTAAGATTTTATCCAAGTTATTAGATCCTTGAACAAATTTCGATAAATCAAAATTCAAAGACTTTATGGTTTCATGCAGTTTTTCATTTTTAGCACTAGGCATATTTTTCTTGTAAACTCTGAATTTCATTTTTTAAATTAATTTCTCTTTTCAAAATATCATTTTTGTTTTTTAAATTTACAACAAATGTATGTGCTATAATAAATATCTAATTTTGCTTTCAAAGAAGATATCTCATATCTCAAATCTTCGACTTCTTTCTTATACTTAGAGTATTTGGACAAAAGTTTACTAGAGTTATGAGTTAAATCATCAATAATCTCATGCAATTCTTCGGCAGTACAATCATAAAGATTTACCTTATTTTTGGATTCATTGTACTTAGTCATAAGACATACATCCTCATCATCATCTGATGTATCATTTTCCAAATCTTCCCAAGTAGCCATCAAAACATTCTTCTTTTCTTTCTTGCTTTCTTCTTTTCGCTTCAGCATTGGACATTCAGATTTGAAGTGTCCTAGTTTTTTGTAGTAGTGACAATTTTCTTTGTTTTCTTTCTTGTCCTCCTTAGAGGAAGAACCTATTTTTCTGCCTTTATATCTTATCATTTTTCTCAGCCTTCTTGCAAAGAAAACTATTTCATTGTCACTGGGGAAATTCTCATCTGATTCGGTTTCAACCATCAATTTCAGAGCAACACTTTTCTTCTTGTTTTCTGTCTTCAAATGAGTGGTTTCATATGCTAGAAGCTTTCCTCTTAACTCATAATAAGTGATTTGGTTAAGATTATTTCCTTCTTGTACTGCAGTAGTTTTTGTCTCCCACTTCTTTGTGAGATTTCTTAGAATCTTCCTAACCAACTCCTTTTCAGTGAATGGTTTTCCCATTGCGTCGAGTCTATTGATTATGATTGAAGATCTTTTGAACATTTCATCTATAGACTCTTTTTCTTTCATGAAAAACAACTCATAGTCTTTCATTAGCATATCGATTCTAGTTTCTCTTATTTGATTTGTTCCTTCATGAGTGACTTGAAGTTTCTGCCATATTTCCTTAGTAGATTTACATCTGGATATTTTTTTGTACTCTTCAAAACTTATAGCACAATACACCATATTCATTGCTTTTGCATTTGACTCCACTTTTTTCTTTTCTTCTTCCGTCCATTCTCTATCTTCCTTTGGAACGACTTGTCCTTCAAATGTTAGCTTAATTGGAATCTCAAGTCCATTCATGATGATCTACCACAGCTTGTAATCTGTGGCTTGAATAAAAATACTTATTCTCTCCTTTCGGTAGGAATAGTTAGTTCTATTAAAATAAGGCGGATGATGGTAGGATTGACCTTTGGTTAGGTTGAAAGGAACTTGATTGGTTGCCATAGATCTTTTCTTGAAACTATTAAGCTTGACTCCTAGAGCCTGAGCTCTGATGGCAATTGAAGGTTTTTTAGGCCTTGAGAAAGGAGGGGTTTTAATTAAAGCACTCTTTCAAAATTAGAAGCATGAAACTGAACAAGTAGGAGATTTTTCGATTTTAGTCTCCTGCAATTGCAGAAGATAAACGAAGAGAGAGTAGAGAGAATAACACCAAATTGATCCTGGTTCAACCTCAAAGCACAATGAGTTCTACGTCCAGTCTCCACCACAACAATGATAGAATTTCACTGTATCCAATTAAAATAGAACAGCCCAAGATATGAACAAACTGAAACTGTGTTGTATTTTCTTCCTAGATTAAGACTTATCACCTATAGGCTTTTTTAAAATATTCTCTCAAATGATCATATGCCTTTTTCTTAGTACTAGAAAGACTCAAAACTGAATATAAAATTCAAAACCAAGGTGAAAAAGAGAGACATTCAATTGTGTAATATTTAATTTTTGAATTATTTTTCTTATGTGTTCTCAATTCTGGTTCTTCTTCTTATATCCAAAAACCAAGCTAATGCTAGCCGTTGTAGTAGATTAATTTACATAGACAAGATGTTTTTCTTACTTTATGCAGTTGTAAATCTTTTTTTAAGGGATGATACGATACTTTCTTTTAGCAACAACACCCCTTCAGAATCACTTCAAATCTTGCTTTTAATGGATGATTCTTTTCAAATCTGTTTCAATTATTGCAATGTGCTCAACTATCCATTGCTTGCTGTAGATAATCATCATTATTGTTATATGTTTTTTTTTTCATTTTGACAACAATAGTCCTTTTTAATTTGATACTAAATAAGTATTTATATTAATTATTCAATATAATTAATTAAATATTTGTCATTACAAATAATTGTAAGATTATATTTTAAACTCAACAAGTAAAAATAGTCAAATTTTAGCATTAGACTTATGACTGACGAACGTTTAGCGATGACAAAACCTTTTATAAAGTTTATTATTGATGCCTTTGTCGTTGATAACACTTAACGTACTTGTAGTGATACTCGACGATATACATACCCCGATTAAGAACAAAAAGTCATAAATACTTTTCTAAATATTTGTAAACCTTAGGGGATACGTTGAATTCATGCATAGATTGATCAATTCCATATCAAATATTTTATTATTAAAAAATTAGGTATCGTGCGGTGGAATTCAATATATCTTTGTTAGAAATAAAAAGGTAATGCGAAGAAAGTATTGTTTGTATTATTCAATATGTGAAGAAAAGTATAACGTACAAGGGAATATATAGGTGCTAGAAGAATCAAAGCAATAAAAGCATAAAATCCTACAATAAATATACAGATATGCTATATAAACATAAATGATACTAACTGATCTGAATTGATCCTATTTATACTCTAACATCCTCCCTCAAACTCAAGTGGGAGTTAAGTATACCATCTTGAGTTTGGATACTAGAGTCTGAAAACGAGTAGGATGATGAGCCTTTGTGAAGATATCATTAGTCTGATCCAGAGTTCCAACAGCTATGAGACGAACAACATTATTAAGGAGATGTTTTCGGACAAAGTGACAATCAATCTCAATGTGTTTGGTGCGTTCATGAAAATGAATTATTCTTATGTGTTCTCAATTCTCATTCTTCTTCTTATATCCAAAAACCAAGCTAATGCTAGCGTTGCGGCAGATTAATTTACGGTTAAAACAAGATGTTTTTCTTACTTTATGCAGTTGTAAATCTTTCTTTTAGGGATGATACAATCCTTTCTTTTAGCAGCAGCACATCTCCTTTATAATCACTTCAAATCTTGCTTTTAATGGATGATTCTTTTCAAATCTGTTTCAATTATTGCAATGTGCTCAACTATCCATTGCTAGTTGTCCATAATCATCATTATTGTTATATTCTTTTTTTATCCATTTTGACAACAATAATTTCTTTTAATTTGATACTAAATAAGTATTTATATCAATTATTCAATATAATTAATTAAATATTTGTCATTACAAATAATTGTAAGACTATTTTTAAACTCAACAAGGAAAAATATTCAAATTTTAGCATTAGAGTTATGACTAACGAACGTTTACCAACAAAACCTTTTATAAAGTTTATTATTGACGCCTTTGTCGTTGATAATACTTAACGTACTTGTAGTGATACTCGACGATATACATACCCCCCGATTAAGAACAAAAAATTATAAATACTTTTTTTAAATATTTGTTAAACCTTATGGGATACGTTGAATTCATGCATAGATTTATCAATTCCATATCAAATATTTTATTATTAAAAAATTAGGTATCGTGCGATGGAAATTCAATATATCTTTGCTAGAAATAAGATGGTAATCTGAAGAAAGTATTTTATGTATTATTTAATATGTGAAGAAAAGTTTAATTTATAAGGGTATATATAGGTGCTAGAAGAATCAAAGAAATACAAGTATAAAATCCTACAATAAATATACAGATATGCTATATAAATACAAATGACACTAACTGATCTAAATCGATCCAAATTATGCTCTAACATCCTCTCTCAAACTCAAGTAGGAGCTAAGGATACCATCTTGAGTTTAGATACTAGAGTCCAAAAATAAGTAGGATGATGAACCTTTGTGAAGATATCAGCAGTCTAATCCAAAGTTCCAATAGCTATGATTCGAACAAAATTAATAAGGAGACGTTTCTAGACAAAATGATAATCAATCTCAATGTGTTTGGTGCGTTCATGCAAAACGAATTATTATTCTTATGTGTTCTCAATTCTGGTTTTTCATCTTATATCCAAAAACCAAGCTAATGCTAACCGTTGCAAAAGAGTAATTTACATTGAAGACAAGATGTTTTTCTTACTTTATGCAGTTGTAAATCGTTCTTTAAGGGATGATACGATCCTTTCTTTTAGCAATAGAATACCTCCTTCATAATCACTTCAAATCTTACTTTTAATGGATGATTCAATGTGCTCTACTATCCATTACTTGATGCCCATAATCATAATTATTGTTATATGTTTTATTTTTCCATTTTTACAACGATAATCTCTTTTAATTTGATACTAAATAAGTATTTATATCAATTATTCAATATAATTAATTAAATATTTCCCATTAAAAATAATTGTAAGATTATTTTTAAACTCAACAAGTAAAAATAGTCAAATTTTAGCATTAGAGTTATGACTAACGAACGTTTACCGACAATAAAATCTTTTATATAGTTTTTTATAGATGCCTTTGTCGTTGATAATACTTAACGTACTTGTAGTGATATTCGACGATATACATACCTCGATTAAGAACAAAAAATCATATATACTTTTTTAAATATTTGTTAAACCTGATGGGATACATTGAATTCATGCATAGATTGATCAATTCTATATCAAATATATTATTATTAAAAAATTAACTATCGTGCGGTGAAAATTCAATATATTTTTGTTAGAAATAAGAAGGTAATTGGTGCACAAAATTGTTACTCTCTTACAATTTCGCACACATGACCAGCAAGTGCACTGGGTCGTCCAAGTAATACCTTACATGAGTAAGGGTCGAATCCCACGGAGATTGTTGGTTTGAAGCAATCTATGGTTATCTTGTAAATCTCAGTCAGGAAGTCAATTATGTTTATCAATTGAATTGTGAGTAACCAGTAGAGCATAAATTAAAAGTTACTTGTTGTGCAGTAATGGAGAATATGTTGGAGTTTTGGAGATGCTTTGTCTTTTTTTATCCTTTTCTGGCGCTGGACGCCAGAATTGGGCAGAGGACTGGAGTTGAACGCCAGATTACGTCGTCTATTCTTGTGCAAAGTATGGACTATTATATATTTCTGAAAAGCCCTGGATGTCTACTTTCCAACGCAATTGGAAGCACGCCATTTCGAGTTCTGTAGCTCCAGAAAATCTACTTTGAGTGCAGGGAGGTCAGAATCCAACAGCATTAGCAGTCCTTTTTCAGCCTAAATCAGATTTTTGCTCAGCTCCTTCAGAGGGAATTGCACACAACTCTGGGCGTTCAGCGCCAGGTTGGTGCCCATTTTGGGTGTTCAACGCCCATTTACTAGCCATGTCTGGCGTTGAACGCCAGAACCATGCTCTGTTCTGGCGTTGAACGCCAGACAGGTGCTTCCTCCAGGGTGTGATTTTTCTTCTGCTGTTTTTGATTCCGTTTTCTATTTTTAATATTTATTTTGTGACTCCACATGATCATGAACCTAATAAAACATGAAAAATCATGAGAATAAATAAAAATTGGGTTGCCTCCCAACAAGCGCTTCTTTACTGTCCTTAGCTGGACTTTGCCGAGCTTTTAATCTATCTTCAGCCTTGAGCATTCTTGCTCAGTGTTGCCTTCAAGATAATGCTTGATTCTCTGTCCATTGACAATGAACTTCTTATCAGAATCAATATCTTGAAGCTCCACATAACCATATGGTGATACACTTGTAATCACGTATGGTCCCCTCCACCGGGATTTCAGTTTCCCGGGGAATAGCCTGAGTCTAGAGTTAAACAACAGAACCTTCTGTCCTGGTTCAAAGATTCTAGATGACAGCTTTCTGTCATGCCA